>NC_092873.1:86199188-86511111 GCF_028372415.1 Notamacropus eugenii | reverse complement strand
CACTAGACCAAATCCTGAGAGAAAATCTATGAAGAAGTGAAGATGAGATATTTATTTCCAGCTTAGATCAGTACAGCGAGAAAGACAGAGAAATCTCCAGATAGTAGTCTGACCAGGAATTTGTAGGACATGGAGAACTCCAGAAAAGGGAGAGGCTATCTGCCCTAAAAATTCTTTCCAAGTAAATAAGAAAGGTTCCCAAATTCCCTACATACTCTCTCCCCAGAACAAACCAAGAGAGAGCTCTGGAGGAGAGAAGAGATATTGTAATTCTGGGAGTCACACGACCTGTATTCAAAAATTTCACATCATATTATACTTGTTATTCTGTGTAACCCTGTAGCAGTCAGATAACCTCACTAGACTAATATTTCATCTTTTGAAAAGTAATGAAATTGGGATGATGACCATCAATTTTACTACTAGTTGTAAATTCTATGACCCCAGGATCAGATTAAAGCTTCTCCTGGTAGCAGAGGACAGACTTGTGGAAGCTTCTTTTAAATGTACACTCTAGTCCCATGTCCTCCAGTTCAGTATCCATTCTCAGCACTCCCAGTCCCATCTTATGCACATCACACTCACCTGAACACATGACACCAGCATCCTCCTCATGAACACAGTCATTCTCACCCCAGGGCCTTGCAGGGCAATCCCACAGAAGGGACTCATTCTCTGTGCCCTCTTCCTCATACAACCAGATGGTCCCAGTTCCCCGTACTAAATACAGCCCCTCACACAGCAGCCAGAGCACAGCCACAGTCCAGTTGCTGACAAGCCACATTAGCATCTGCTAGGTCCCATGAGTCATCACATACTGTCCCACAGAAGCCATCGTGCCAGATCTCCACTCTTCCAGAGCACGGGATCTCTCCTCCTCTGAGTCAGAGCTTGTCTTTTTTTTTTTTTTAATTTATTTACTTATTTATTTCACTTTTAACATTCATTTTCACAGAATTTTTGGGCTCCAAATTTTCTCCCCCCTTGTCTCCTCCCCCCACCCCAAAACACCGAGCATTCCAATTGCCTCCATCACCACTCCGCTCTCTCCTCCATCATTCCTCTCTGCCCTTGTCTCCATCCTCTCCTCTGTCCTGTTGTGCCAAATAACTTTCTATACCCCTTTACCTGTATTTCTTATTTCCTAGTGGCAAGAACAGTATTTGACAGTTATTCCTAAAACTTTGAGTTCCAACTTCTTTTCCTCCCTTTCTCCCCTCCCCTTCCCTTTGGAAGGCAAGCAATTCAATATAGGCCAAGTCTGTGTAGTTTTGCAAATGACTTCCATAATAGTTGTGTTGTATAAGACTAACTATATTTCCCTCCATCCTATCCTGTTTCCAATTACTTCTATTTTCCCTTTTGATCCTGTCCTTCCCTATGAGTGTCGACTTCAAATTGTACCCTCCTCCTCATGCCCTCCCTTCCATCGTCCCCCCCACCCTGTTTATCCCCTTGCCCCCCACCTTCCTGTATTGTAAGATAGGTTTTCATACCAAAATGAGTGTGCATTTTATTCCTTCCTTTAGTGGAATGTGATGAGAGTAAACTTCATGTTTTTCTCTCACCTTCCCTCTTTTTCCCCAAACTAAAAAAATCTTTTGCTTGCCTCTTTTATGAGAGATAATTTGCCCCAATCCGTTTCTCCCTTTCTCCTCCTATATGTTTCTCTCTCACTGCTTGATTTCATTTTCTTTTAAGATATGATCCCATCCTCTTCAATTCACTCTGCGCACTCTGTCTCTATGAGTGTGTGCGTGTGCATGTATGTGTGTGTAATCCCACCAAGTACCCAGATACTGAATAGTTTCAAGAGTTACTAATATTATCTTTCCATGTAGGGATGTAAACAGTTCAACTTTTATAAGTCCCTTATGACTTCTCTTTGCTGTTTACTTTTTCATGCTTCTCTTCATTCTTGTGTTTGAAAGTCAAATTTTCTTTTTAGCTCTGGTCTTTTCATCAAGAATGCTTGAAAATCCTCTATTTCATTGAAAGACCAATTTTTCCCTTGAAGTATTATACTCAGTTTTGCTGGGTAGGTGATTCTTGGTTTTAGTCCTAGTTCCTTTGACTTCTGGAATATCCTATTCCATGCCCTTTGCTCCCTTAAGGTAGAAGCTGCTAGATCTTGTGTTATCCTGATTGTATTTCCACAATACTTGAATTGTTTCTTTCTAGCTGCTTGCAATATTTTCTCCTTGACCTGGGAATTCTGGAATTTGGCCACAATATTCCTAGGAGTTTCTCTTTTTGGATCTTTTTCAGGTGGTGATCGGTGGATTCTTTCAATATTTATTTTGCCCTCTGGTTCTAGAATATTAGGGCAGTTTTCCTTGATAATTTCATGAAAGATGATGTCTAGGCTCTTTTTTTGATCATGGCTTTCAGGTAGGATCATAATTTTTAAATTGTCTCTCCTGGATCAATTTTCCAGGTCAGTTGTTTTTCCAATGAGATATTTCACATTATCTTCCATTTTTTCATTCTTTTGGTTTGTTTTGTGATTTCTTGGTTTCTCATAAAGTCATTAGCCTCTATCTGTTCCATTCTAATTTTGAAAGAACTATTTTCTTCAGTGAGCTTTTGAATCTCCTTTTCCATTTGGCTAATTCTGCTTTTGAAAGCATTCTTCTCCTCGTTGGCTTCTTGAACCTCCTTTGCCAACTGAGTTAGCCTATTTTTCAGGGTATTATTTTCTTCAGCATTTTTTTGGGTCTCCTTTAGCAGGGAGCTGATCTGTTGTTCATACTTTGCTTGCAAGTCTTTTATTGCTCTTCCCAGTTTTTCCTCCACCTCTCTAACATAATTTTGAAAATTTTTTGAGCTCTTTATGGCCTTTTCCCAGAACTGATCCCATTGAGTGGGCTGGGATGTAGAAGCACTGACTTCCATGTCTTCTCCTGATGGTGAGCACCTCTCTTCCTCATCAGAAGGGAGGGGAGGAGAAACCTGCTCACCAAGAAAGTAACCCTCAATAGTCTTGGTTTTTTCCCTTTTCTGGGCATTTTCCCAGCCAGTGACTTGAGCTCTGAATATTCTCCTCACACCCACCTCGCCTCTGGATCCTCCCAGCCAGCACTTGGGGTCTGAGGCTCAAATGCTGCTTCCCAGCCTCAGGGCTTTGGGCAGGGGCAGGGCTGCTATTAGTGTGAGATTATGTTCAGGTGCTCAGGTGGGGGCAGGGCCGCCTCATGGGCTCAGTTCCCTCAGGGGGTTTATGTGGAGACCTTCAACAATGGATCCAGGCTCCTGCCTGCTTGGGGAGCCTCGGTCTGCTTCTGCCTCCTCTGTTGCCTCCCGAGGGGGCCTGAGTATGGGGGCACCCCACTCCCCTCTCGACCCACCAAAGAGACCTTCTCAAGGCCCCCCGTCACCTGTGAGTGGAGGGACCCGCGCGGCTGCTGGAGATCCCATCCCTGAAGTCTGCTCGGATCTTCTCCTTTCGGTGCTGGGGCCGGGGCAGGGCTGGGCTGGGCTTCGCGTCTGCAGCGTGATGGACTTTTTGCAAGAGGTTTGCAGGTCCCTCTGGAACAGAAATCTTATCCACTCTGCTGTTATGTGGCTTCTCCTGTTCTCGAATTTATTGGCAGCTCTTTACTACAGATATTTCATGGGCTGTGGGTTCGAAGCTAGCGTATTTGTGTGTTTCTACTCCGCCATCTTGGCTCTGCCCCCAAATGAATCCAGAGCTTGTCTTTGTCTGGAAAAGAAATAGCATCTCCCGTTATAGTCCCAGCTTGGAATTGCAGAATCTCTGAGAACCCCAGGCACAGAGGGGAAGGGAGATACCTGTGCACAGACCAAAGGTTGGGTAGTGAATTTCAATCTTGTATATATCGCGTTTATACAAAGCTGCTTTCATGCTGTCTCACCCATTAGACTTTAATCTCTTTGAAGGCAAGACTGCTTTCTTGGTATCACCAGGGCTTAGTACAGTGTCAGGCACATGGTAGTTGCCTTAAAAAAGAATACTGACTTTGTACAAGCAAGCCATATACAGGATGATTTGGTCAGTTTTGGAAAGGGAGAGTCAAGATGATGAAGTAAAGGCAAAGAGTCACCCAAACTCTCCCAAATTTCCCTCCAAACAACTTTAAATATTGCCTCAAAATAAACTCTGGAGCCACAAAACCAACAAAATCCCTGGGTGAAAGCATGTTCCAGCCCAAGACAACTTAAAAGATTGGCAGAAACGTTCTCCCTAAAGGAAAGAGGGGAAAGCAGTTCAGTGTATGCCATACCTGAAACTGAGGTGCCACACCCTTGCACAAGGCAATATGAAGCAGGTCACACCCAGCACTAGCCAGCAACAGTCCTTGAGGCAGCTGTATTTGTGGCAGTGTCTTCCAGAGCTCTCAGTCCACAGAAGACAATGTTTCAGAAAACTTGTGAGAAGGAGACTATAGGGGATACTTTCCTGGCACTAGGTGTAGGAATCTATTACATTGCCCATACTCAGTTCCAGGTCACTGTGTTAGGGCAAGAAGGAGCACTCGCACATTAGAGACACCAGGCACAGAGAACCGGGACCTGAGTCAGAATTCAAGGGCAGAAAACAATAATTGTGGTGACTTGCAGAGTACAGTCCAGGATAGCACTGATGTTTCAAAGAGCGTCCCCTCCATCATGGGGGCAGAGATCAACATTAACATAGAGTTAAACATCAAGAAACAAGATGGAAAATGAACAAGCATCTATAAAAAGGAAGCAGAGCATTGAATGAGGGATGCATAGCAATAGGAAGGGAGTATATAGATTCAACTCCACACCACATCACCTGTGCTGGGAGCCAATAGACACTCCCTTTACCATTTCAAACAGTAACAGAGACTTGATATGTCACAGTCTGAAATTCAAAAACCAATTAATTTATTTCCCCTACATATCTACTTATATGGGAGAAGAGGTCTTTGTCAAGAAAATTCTATATCTGAGGATTAGAATGAGACATGAATCTCAAAAGGGGGTAAAAAAGATACTTTTGTATGACTCTAACTCCTCTGTGTGATCCATCTTATTTCATAACCAACAAAATGTGAATCTAGACAGAATCAATGATGTGATCAGTTACTTGCTGCGGTTCATGGGCCAGACCCAGGGACAGCTTTTATACAACTAGGTTTATTTGAGCACATATTAAGTGAACCACTGCTCATTAGATATATCCCAAGGCAAAATTTGAAAGAAAAAAAGAAGTTAACTTGAATATACAATTGGGACCCATAAAAAGACATGATTTTGGAATTGGAGAAAATCAACAATTTAAGGTAGGAGTAGTAGTGAAGAATGTAGATTTTGGAGGAATGAAGACAAAAGAACCCTAGACAAATAGCACACTGGACTCAAGAATTTTATAAGGGAATCTCAGGGAATCTATGATTCAGTGACACAAATGTGTCTTAAATTCCAAATATGTACAACTCCCTATGCTGGGTTTGCTCCTAAGGTGGAATTCACTGGGCTATGGACTGGGTCTTAATAAGCACTTTGTGACTTGCTACCTTACATAAACCCTCACACCTAGTACTATTTTTGATCTCAAGAAGTCTGATTTAAGAGAACAACTAAGAAGACAAATTTTTATGAGGATTTGGGCAACACCATCCAGGAGACAACCACCATAGATCCTTGGGTAGTAGTGGAAAGGCAGAAACAAGCCCACACAAGGCTATGTTGTGCAAACATTGAAAGTTGGTGATTATATAATAAAGAGATTTTTTTGGTGTATGTGTGTGTGAGAGAGAGAGAGTGTGTGTGTGTTTATATATGTGTGTGTATGAAAAAATGTGATTAGCTGTTACATAGACTATTTTACCTCCTCCATTTCTTAGGGGCACTAGCACAAGTTATTCTCTTGGTCCAGAACTTTCTCATATTTCTATTTCTTAAATTTCTGCTCTTTCTTCCAGATCCACCTCAGGTGCCTCTTCCAAGAAACTTTTCTTCATTTCAAGCTTTTTTTATAATCACCTTGCTCTTTTGTACCACCTGTTGTGACTTTGCTCATAATTCCAGTGATTCTTTCAAGAATGTTTTATGACCTCCTTAGTCAACACTCCTATACCTCTGTTCTCTATTCTTAGTAGAAATGGAACCCTTTTATTTTCTAGTTTTCAAGGTGTTGATTTCTTCAACATTTTTTGGGGTCTCCTTTAGCAGGGAGCTAATTTGCTGTTCATGCTTTGACTTCATGTTTCTCATTTCTCTTCCCAGCTTTTCCTCTACCTCTCTAACTTGATTTTCAAAATTCTTTTTGATCTCTTCCATGGCCTGAGCCCATTGGGTGGGCTGGGACACAGAAGCCTTGATTTCTGTGTCTTTGCCTGATGGTAAGCATTGTTCTTCCTCATCAGAAAGGAAGGGAGGAAATGTCTGTTCTCCAAGAAAGTAACCTTCTATAGTCTTATTTCTTTTCCCTTTTCTGGGCATTTTCCCAGCCAGTGACTTGACCTCTAAATATTCTCCTCACACCCACCTCGCCTCCTGGTCCTCCCAGCCAGCGTTTGGGGTCTAAGATTCAAATGCTGCTTCCAGCCTTAGGGCTTTTGGCAGGGGCAGGGCTGCTATTCAGTATGAGATTATGTTCAGGTCCTGAGGTCGGGGCAGGGCCGCCTCTCAGGCTCAGTTCCCTCAGGGGGTTTATGCACAGACCTTCCACAATGGATTCAGGCTCCCACCCGCTTGGGGAGCCCTGGTCTGCAGCCGCCTCTCAGCTTCTACCTCCCGGGGGGGCCTGAATTATGGGGGCACCCCACTCCCCTCTCGACCCACCAAAGAGACTCTCTCACCGACCCCCGTCACCTGTGGGTGGAGGTACTTGTGTGACCGCTGGAGATCCCGTCCCTGAAGCCTGCTCGGATCTATTTCTCTCGGTGCTGCGGCCACGGCTGCAGCAGGTCTGGGCTGGGCTCCGCGTCTGCAGCACGACGTACCTTTTGCGAGAGGTTTGCAGGTCCCTCTGTGGGTGGAGGGACCCGCGTGGCCGCTGGAGATCCCCTCCCTGAAGCCCACTCAGATCTTTTCCTCTCGGTGCCATGGCCGTGGCAGGGCTGCACTCAGCTCCCAGTCCCGGCGCCCAGTCTGCAGCGCAAAGGACCCCCCGTGAGAGGTTTGCAGGTCTCTCCGGAACAGAAATCTCCCTCGCTCCAATGTTCCGTGGCCTCTAGGTGCAGAATTCGCCATGAGTTACTTCCTTGTAGCCATTCTATGTGTTGTGGGTTCGGAGCTATGTGTATGTGCGTCTTTCTACTCCGCCTCTCCGGACCCTTTTATTTTCGCATTTGTATCTCCTGTATCTTGTACTGGTAAAGTGATTAATCAATGGCCATTCATTCATTCTACAGTATAAGGCAGAGGAGAGAGCAGTTGCAACTCTGGATGAGGTTCAGTGTATATTAATATGTGGCCATGGGCAATTATTTCTGAATCTCAGTTTAGTTACTTATATGTAATTCCTGTTCCCAAGCTCACTGGCTTGGTACTCTTTCCTTATTGATGAAGATGAAGGTCCTACACTACATGAGAGGTAGGAAAGAATTGGGGAGAACAAGAGAGATCCAGACTTCTTCAGTCTCCTGGGGATTCTTCAAGTTTCAAGTCACTTTTGGTTTACAACTTTAAGGGGCAAGACGGAAGAGCTCAATCACACTTCAAGTTCTTGAGGGAAAAGACTCTAGAAAGACATGAGAAGAGCTGGTAGTCTCCAACATGTCCCTGTCCTCAGATGACTACAATGGAATCTTCAAGGAGCTTCCCCTTCGGTGAAATCTAGAATTCTTTTGGTGGAGCTGAGTTAATCTCTCTCCCACTGGAAAAATAATTTCACTCTATACACACTTTATATTCTCCTATGCATACTTTCTCTGATTGCTGTTTTGAAACAGATTTGGATAAATGTGTTTCTTTGCTGTGTGCTATGTATTTTCATTGTGGAATTAGTATTTGGTGGGAAAAGGATCATACCTTGTATATAAAATTTGGGATCCTCCTCCCCCTTTCCCAACAATAATGACAGTGATCAGAACTTGGATTGAATCTCATCATATTCCCTAGGCAAGTAATACTTTTCTTTAACATTTTTATTTCAGATTTTAAGTTCTAAATTCTACCCCTCCTCTCATTCTTGCTTAAAACAGAAAGCAATCAAATATAGGTTACATATGTACAATTATGTAAAACAATTCCATGATAGTCATTTTGTACAAGAGTACTCAAATAAAAGATAAAACAAATAAAAGAAAGTGAAAATAGCATGCCTCAATCTGTATCAAATCAATATCAGTGCTTTCTCTGTAGGCAGATACTATGCTTCCTCATTAGTCTTCTAGGATTGTCGTGGTTCATTGTATTGCTGAGAACAGATATCGCTGTTACTGTGTATGATGTTCTCCAAATTTTGTTCACTTCACTATGTATCAGTTTCTGTAAGTCTTTCAGGGTTTTCTGAAATCATCCTGTTTGTCATTTCTTTTAGCACAATAATATTCCATTGCAACATATACCCTAGCTTGTTTGGCCATTCCCCAAATGGTGGGCATCTTTTTGATTTCCAATTTCTTAGCCATGACAAAAAGAGCTGTTATAAATATTTTTGTATGAATAGGTCCTTTTCTGCTTTTGGATGTCTGGAATATAGAGGTGGTTGCTGGATCAAAGGCATGAAAAATTTTTATAGTCCTTTCCATATATTCCAAATTGTTCCCCAGAATGGTTAGATCAGTTCATACTTCCACCAGCAGTGCATTAGTGTCCCAGTTTTTCCACATCTCCGCCAACATCTAGCATTTTACTTTTCCTTCACAGAAGCCACGCTGATAGGTGTGAGGGAGTATCTCAGAGATTTTTTAATTTGCATTTCTGTGATCAATAGTGATTTACAGCATTTATCTATGATTATAGATAGCTTTGATTTCTTTGTCTGAAAACTGCCTGGTCATATACTTTGACCTTTTATCAATGAAGGAATGACTTGTATTTTTATAAATTTCACTAAGTTATCTGTATAACTAAACACTGAGGCCTTTATCAGAGATACATGTTGCAAAAGTTTTTTTTTCCAGGTTTCTGCTTTCATGATAATTTTGGCTGCATTGGTTTTGTTTGTCCAAAAACTTTTTAACTTTATATAATCAAAATTACCTTTTATATTTTGTAATGCTCTCTACATTTTATTTGTTCTCATATTCTTCTGTTATCCATAAATATGATATAAAATATTCCATACTCTCTTAATTTTGCTCATAGTATCATCTTTTATCTGTAAATAATGTACCCATTTTAACCTTATCTTGGTATATAGTAGGAGATCTTGGTATATACCTAGTTTCTGCCACACAAGTTTGCCCAGCAATTTTTCTCAAATAATGACTTTTTCTTCCAAAAGCTTGGATGTTTAATTTTATCACATACAAGATCATTATGGTCACTTATACAACATAATTTTTATCTAACGTATTCCACTGATCCACCGCTCTATTTCTTAGCCGGTACCAAATTGTTCAGATAATTACAACTTTATAATACAGTTTGAGATCTGGCAAGGCTAGACCACATTCTTTTGCATATTTTTCATTGATTCCCTTGGTGTCCTTGGGTTTTTGTTCTTCAAGATGAATTTTGTTATCATTTTTTCTAGATCTACAAAATAATTTTTGATAGTTTGATTAATATGGCACTGAATAAGTTAATTTGGTTAGAGTTATCATTTCTATTTTATTGAGTTAGTCAACCCATGAGCAATCAGCATTTCTCTAATTGTTTAGATCTTTCTTTGTGTGACAGGTGTTTGGTAATTGTATCCATATACCCTCTGCATATGTCTTGGCAGGTAGTAATTTCTGCTGTCTATCGTTATTTTCAATGGAATTTCTCTTTCTATCTCTCCTAGTTGAGTTTTATTGGTCATACATAAAAGTGCTGATGGTTTATGTGGATTTATTTTATATTCTGAAAATTTACTAAAGTTGTTAATTGTTTCAACTTGTTGTTAGTGGATTCTCTACATTTCTGTAAGTATACCATCGTATCTTCAAAGAGTGTCAGTTTTGCTTGTTTTTATTCCTTCAATTTGTTTTTCTTGTCTTATCAGTATAGCGAGCATTTCTAGTACAATGTTGAATAATAGTGGCAATAATGAACATTGAAGGGGATCCATTTTACAGTTCAATTATTTTAGCAACAAGATATTTCATGTTTTCTTCTACCTTCTCATTGTCTTGGCTTTGTTTTATTGTTTCTTGATTTCTCATGGGGTCATTAAGTCTTCACTTGCTCATTTCTAGTTTTTAAGGAATTATTTTCAGGAGTAAAGTTTTGTATCTCTTTTTTTAATTTGATCAATCATGCTTCCTTAAGGAGTTATTTTTATCAGAGAATTGGTGTACCCCATTTTTCAACCATTTACAAATTTTGTTTTATAAGGATTACTCTTCTTCAGTGAGGTTTTGTACCTCTTTTACCATTTGGCCAACACTGTTTTTAAGATGTAGTTTTCTTTAATATTTTTGTTTCTTTTATAAAGCTGTTAATTATCTTTTCATAATTTATTCTATTGCTCTAATTTCTTTTCCCAATCTTTCCTCTGCCATCCTTATTTGATTTTTAAAATGTTTTTTTCTCTTCTTTTATCTCTTTCTTCAATTCTTTAGAGAATTCTTGTCAAACTTCTATACAATCTGAATTTTCTTTTGATTCTTTCCTTTTAGATCTTTTCACATCATTGTCTTCTTCTGAGTTTATTTATATCTACAGTCCCTGTCACCACAATAACTTTTTATGGTAAGATTAAATTTTTCTTGCTCTCTCATTTTTCCAGCTAATTTCTTGACTTTGAACTTTTTGTTGAAGTTGGGCTCTGCTCATCTGGGGAGCAGGGCACTGTCCCAAACTTGAGGTGTATTTTTGTGCTGATATTTTCACAGCAAACATTGGAGGGTTTTAAGTTTCTTGTGCTTCCAAGATGTTGTGATCCATGTAAAGATACAGTTGATATTCTCATGGTCCATACTCTAGTTCTTCAGGAAGGTCCTTTGCTCCTTTGCAACCACAGTCACTAATGTTCCTCACTGCATTAGAACTACATCCCAGATATGATTAGTGAGCAGTGGAGTTGCCCAGTCCTGTGTCCAGTGCCTGCACAGAGATCTTCCATAACCTCCTTCTGATACGTTGTCCAATCACTTAGCCATGCCTGGTTGGTGAGACAACTGAGAAGTGTTTCTGATGCTGCTACTGTCACTGACAGCCTCCAAGACTCACAGCTGATGATATTGTCACGAAGCACTTTTTGCCAGCTTTCACCCCAGTCTCACAGACTTCTCATTCCAGGCTCATAAGTCTTCTTGAACTAGAAAAATGTTACCCTGAACTTTTGTTAATTATGCTACCCCAGAATTTAATCTGACACATTATTTTAAAGTTCCTTGGGAATGGTGTTGGGAGAGTTTGACTTGAATCGTCTCTCTACACTGCTACCTCCTTCTGATGACTTTTACAACTCTGAGGGAGGGCCTTAATTTCCTCATCTGTAAAATGAGGGGCTACTTAGATAATTTTTAAGAATCAATCTAGTTCTATAATGGACCATAAGGGACCAAGACTCCTGGCTACTGTTGAAGGCACCATAATCCTCTTAGTCACCTAAGTTAGCAACCTTGATATCATCATCAACGCCTCTCTTATTGACTCCACATATGTTATCTATTGCCATACCTTGTCAAGTGACCAAAATAAAGAAAAATAAGCCTGACAAATTCTCAATGAGTAGAGAAGCAATAAAATACTATGTATAGATATACATCAGAAAGAATAATAATTTCAAGTAAATGGATAAACATATCCAAAAATACAAAAAAAAAATGCTTCAAATTAACAACTGTCTATATACAAATACCCAAAGTTTTGGGAACAATCAAGATGAACTAAAGGTGCTAATGAAAGGAGACAAATTTGACCTCAGAGTTAGCAATAAGAAATGATTTGATTAAGATGTGTACAATGAATGAAATATGGTTCAGGATTGGTAGACTTTTTGAAAAGTGGAATTAATGATAAAATAATAACATCTATATAATCACAATTATGTATAATAACATAAGATTTTTAAAATCCCTTACAAATACCTTATTTTATCCTCATAACAATTCTGGGAGACAGTAAACTAAAGCAGAAAGAAGTTAAATGACTTTCCCATGGTCACATATGTTGGGGGTGTAAGCTCAGTTTTCACGTGGACAGTCTCGGGCAGGTAAAGGTGAGGACCTCTAAACCTCAGAGTTCTCATGAGGCCCCCCAGGGAACAGCTGGGAGTTGAGGCGTGAAACACGGGCTATCTCCTGCATTTCCACCTCTTCTCAGTGGGGAAACTTGCTGGGGAGAGCATCCCACCCTTGAGACTGGCCCGTGGTCTGAGCACATCTGTTGTTGATTAGCTAGGAGCTGAGAGCACGCACGGTATTCACGTGCAAACTATGAGGGCGGGAGAGCTTAAGTAGGGACAGGAAAGCCTGAAGGCCCTCTTCTGGATGCGGAGTCCACTCCGGGGGCTCTTTGCAATGAGGGGCCCTTAGAGGGCAGAGGGTCCCTCCCCTCCTCCACTCCCATCCTCTTGTGGTATGATCCTTGTCCCTTGGGAGGAGGAGGATTCCTCTCTCCTGAGGAAGAATTCACCCTGCACATGTAACCAAGACCCTGAATAAAGCCTAACCCTTGTTCGACTCTGGAAAGTCTCTTCTCTCAATACGTTTATCCGGTTGGCCACCAAAGACCTGCAAAGGTGAAAGGTAAGACTCGGGTAGCCCATCGGCCTCTAGGCCAAACACACATGGCTAGTAAGTGATTGAGCCTAATTTTGAACTCAGGTTTTCTCAATTTCAGTCCCAGCACCCTCTTTATTGTACTCTTTCTGTCATCTAGGTGAACAAATGAGTATGGAATAGTAGAATTGTCATTGTATATTAAGAAGACTCAGAGAAAGGAATTACAATTCCAACCCCATCATTCCCCTGTCTGAGAGGCTCCAGTACATCTAGAAAAAAAATGCAGTTTCCTCTCTTTGGCTTTTAAAGCCTTTCACAATCTGGCTCCAACCACCCTTTCAAGGCATAAGGTTAGTCTTCTTCGGCTCTCCATTCCTAAATCTTATTTCCCACATGATTCTCACATAATGGTAACAATAATAATAAAATATTTCTATAGTACTTCAAATTTTGTAAATCGTTTTGCTTATTATATCCTTTGATGCCTAAAGTAGATGTGTGCTGATGTTATATATATATATTTATGACATATTACATAATAAAATATATTGCATATTAATATGTTTTGATATTGGTGTTCAGTCATGTCTGACTCTTCATGACTACATTTGGAGTTTTCTTGGCAAAGATACTACAGTGGTTTGCTGTAGTTCTGCTCATTTTACAGGTGAGGAAATGAGGTAAACAGGGTTAAGTGAGCAGCCCAGGGTCACATAGCTAGTAAGTATCTGAGGCTAGATTTGAAGTCAAAAAGATGAGTCTTCCTGGCGTCAGTCACTGCACTCTATCCATTTCACCACCTAGCTGCCCCATGTTAATATACATCTACATATAGATATAGATGCAAATACACATACAAACACACACACAAGTATGTATGTATGTATGTATGTATGTATGTATGTATGTATGTATGTCGGGTATCATCTGTCTCTTGGCTGTTTTTATTCTGTCTTTTCCCTTGATGTTGTTGTTCAGTCATGTCTGACTCTTCTTGATCTCATTGACCATATCACTCTAATTTTTTCTATTGTCCACTACATTCCAAACTCTATCCAAGCTCAATTTTATTGCTTCCATGATACTGTCTGTCCATCTTGTCCTTTACCATTCCCTTTTCCTTCACCTTCAATCTTTCCCAACATCAAGGTCTTTTCCAATGAGTTCTTTCTTCTTTTCCTATTCATAAATTATTGTTTGACAGAGAAAAGAGAAAGAGAATAAAACTCAAATAGTTCTCCATTATTATCAATAACAAAAGAAAATAAAACAAATCCATCTTTCCTACTTCTATGCCCTTCTCCCTCCCCCCTAAACTCCACACTGGTCAGAAGTAGCCTTGTTCCCTAGATCATTGCCAAGGTTTCACGAAAGGTAAAGAATTCTGAAACACTCAGCTGATCTATCCACAGACATCCAAGTCGTCGCATAAGTGACAAGTAGCTGTGACAATGTAACCAGGATGCTAAGACCTACATAATTTGCTGTGATTAAAAAAACCCAATAGCAGCTCTGTGAGCCTGTCAAGTGTAGAAGTTTTGAAGAATCACAGAATTTTGCAAGTGGAAGAAATTTCAAAGATCTCTCATTCAACTGCCATACTAGCAGACATGTAGCACCTGGAACACCTCCTTCTCACTCCTATGACCTTCAAATTAACTACTCAAAGATTATGGTATTTAAAATGATAGATAAGCCCTCATGAATGTTTTTACTGATTTCCCCAATCAATCAAGGGATGTAAACAGTTCAAAATTCAAAAGCATTTAATGAATAATCATAGTAAAAAAGGTAGCAAAGAGCATTTCCTCTATAAACCTGGGGCTTAGTCTCCCACAAACGCAAAAATTATACATAGGAAGTGTGGTCATGCACAAATATTATACATGAGTGAACACATGTTGCCAGAGCAGATGTTTACAAGGGTCACTATGTAAAGAGCATCCATGACCAGGGCACAGGCATGGAAAAGTACCTCCTGATGGTGTCACTGATGCCATAGTTGCTATACCCTTTCTCCCTGCTGGAGGTTGCTCTATAGTGGGACTGTATCACCTTCAGCCACTTCAGGGGATGTTCTAAGGGCTCTCCACCCTACTTATGGTAACATTATTTAGCTTTTTCATGTAGGAGTATTCAAACTATTATTGAATGAGGCAGGAATTCTGTCCTTTCACCAACCTACAAGAGGTGCTTTATATATGTTTGATGAAAGGATAGTATGAATGGACCAAATAACAGACCTGTCAAGCTTAGGAAATACTCCAGAGAAATGGGATTTGGGGTGGAAAGTGGAGAAAGGAAAGGCTACGTTATGTGTTGATGTCATAGAAATATTAAAAACGTAAGTCATAGATTGAGAAATAACATTGAACATATATAAATAAATCAGTAATATTGAATGATATGTGATGTTCTAATATTAGCAATTTATATATACATTTACATATATGTGTGTCTGTGTGTATACATATATACACATATTTATATATCTGTATATATGTGTGTGTGTATATGTATATGTATAGATATAGAGATATATATAATGAACACAAAGGAAGGAGGGCATTACCAGTTTCAGAGGATCAGGACAAGCATTAAAGATCAATCAATTAACAAACATTAATTAAGTGCATGCTGTGTGCCAAACACCATGCTAGGTTATAAGTATATGAATACAAAGAATGAAACAATTCCTACACATATCAGGGGTGATTATATTTCATTCCAAATCCAGTTCATTTGCTCAGAAAGGATTTAATCATGTGTGAGCTTGAAATGAAAAATAAGGTACTTTATTGGATTCTGGACGTGAAAAAGGAGTGTATTAAACCTTGGAATTTGTTGAGAAGGAGTAACGATATAGTCAGAAGTAATCCTGGAGGAGGGAGTCATAGAGGAAGGAAAATTATATAAAAGGAGGCCACTTAAGTAGGTAGAGGACTGATTTCAGAGGGCTTCAAGTGCCTGAAAATGAAACTGTTTCACATGTTCAGACCTTAGTAAAAATATTTTGAGCAGTGGGTGGATTAGAAAGGAGAGACTTGAACTGATGTTTAGTATTAGGTTCTAGCCTTTTTTAACTGTAAAATTCATTTTTCATTTAAATTATGAAGGTGGTACAATGACAGGTAATGTTGATATCCAAGCTATAACCATCTGACTGAGGTAGAAAATAGTATATGAATACTGGGGAGGCTAACATGAAAAGGACACATGAAAAGACAGCAACATATACAATGAAGTTCTCAAGCACAAAACAAGGCTAAAGGACAAAAAGACAGTGATGCAAGTACTAAACCAGGAAAGGGGGTGAATAGCCAGAAAGCTAGAGAATTATAACAAACTTCTTTACTCTTGGTATTAGAGAAAGATGAAGGGAAGAAAGGAAAACCATTTTTACCTACCTGCAATATACCAGGTACTATGCTTAGTGCTTTACAAATATTATCTCAGGTGATCCTCACAACAACTCCATGAATTAGGTGCTATTAAGGTGAATTGGGTGGTACAGTGAAGAGAGCACCAACCTTGGAGTCAGGAGGACCTGAGTTCCAATCTGGCCTCAATCACTTGATATTTACTAGCTGTGTGACCCTGGGCAAGTCACTTAACCCCACATAGCCTCAGAAAAAAAAAAAAACCTTTTACCTTTGCAGAAATTGACGCAGACAGATTAAGTGCGTTAGCCGGACTCCCATAGCTAGTAAGCATCGAGGTCTACATCTGAACTCAGATCCTCCTAATTCTAGGCCCAGTGTTTTACCTACTCTGCCACCTAGCTGCTTCCCATTATTATTCATCATTACAATATTAATCTCATTATATAAATGAGAAAACAGATTCAGGTGCTTAAGTGACTTGACCATAGTCACACAACTAGTGCATGATAGAATTATAGTTTAAAACCCAGGCACGAAGACTCAGGATTATCTAGCATTAAGGCTAACTGTCTAAGCCTACATAGACAATGTAATGAGAACAGTAATACACAAGTGGTTGACAATATAAATGCAAAAACACACAAATTCAGCAGCCATCATCAGCAGTACCAGAGACAGATTTTTCCTCAGATCAGCAAGTAGAGGAATCTTTAAAGTTTTCTCAAGCTCTTGATGCATCCTTAGACATACATAGTTCAAACACAATCTCCTGGCAGGTGGAAACCCACAAGACTTTGGCTCTAACCCTCATCAGTCAGGACAGTGTCAGCAGGAGGATATTTATATGATGATAATCAACTTAGTGATATTTGTGATTAAATACACACTTACTAATTATGTGTGTGACTTGCAGGTGTGTAACTGCTGAAGGTTATCACAGACAGCTCAAAGGCCATGGGGGTGTGAGATTTTCTCCTCTTTTTGCTTGGTAGCTGGGTCGTAGAAAAGAAAGAAAGATTTACCAGCTACTTCAATGCACCAGTTCTAGTGTAGTCATTTCCCTGTGTTGATGTGATAAAGTTTCTTCATTCCCCCTCTCTAGACTTCAGGCTGAGTATTGGGAATCTTCCCATGTACGGAAATCTGATTTCTTTTCAATAAAGCTTCCTGTATATGCTGTCACTTCACACCTCTCCTGTCCCAATTCGGTAGGTCACTTAGTATTTGTCTAATGCAAACTCTGGGTCAACCTCCCCTTTACCATTATTTCAAACATAGAACAGAGAAGAACAGTAGCCCTGGGGACCACGCCACTTAAGGAAGCCTAGCAATAAAAATTAGTTACATTTATTTAATGCTTTAGCTTGTAAAGTGTTTCAAATATATTACTTTGTAAGCCCTTAATTTAATTATTTCTTTTCATTTAATCTTATTAGTCAACTTTATCAATGACAGTTCAAAGAGGGAAAGTAACTTGCTCTCTCGCTGTCTCTGTCTCCTTCTCTGTCCACATTTGTTCTGTGAAGTTTGGATTCACTCAAAGAGCCACATTTGAGGACCTAGAGTGCTACATGTGGCTGTGAGGCCTCCGGTTGCCCATGCCTGAAAAATCACTTTCTAAAAACTAATCATCTGGCTAAATAATTAATAACCACTATGAATAATTGGGGCAGTGCAAGCTCACTTGGAAGGACTAGTGAGTTACAATATTAGACAGGTAGCATTCATTAAGTATTTATTATGTGTCTGATGACCTCCTTAATACTACAAACCGCCTAATACCCTCAGAGGACAAGTAAGCATCTGCCCTCTGCGGCATGTCAGTGTGAGTAGAATGTGTCTGAGAGCATGTACTACAAAAGAAAACATATAATTTTATTTACTATAATTTAAACAAACACAGAGTCCATAGTAAGGTAACCATACCATTTCTCATTTAAATAAAACTTTACAATTACAGGAGCAGTTGTTTGTTCTTAGTGTCAAAGATGACCAATGACACCCCTGGGCAATGTGTTGACTTGTGTAAATTGTATTTAAGGAACAAAGGCACCCAAGTCATCCACTGCATCCTGGGCCAATTGTCTTGATTTTTGTCTTGCCACTGGCCTTGGATGACACTGGAAAATGACTTGTGCAAGTCTGCCTCACTTCAATCCAGTGCAATTTCCCTTCCCACAGTCTTATCAATGATGTGTTTGCAAGAAAAGCTTGCCCAGGGGCAGGGACAAAGGAATGATTGGAGAGAAAGCCAAAGCTGACAGTGAGATGGGGGGATAAAGAAGAGAGAACATGGGAAAGAGTGGTGTAGCCCATTGGTAGGGTGGGGACCAGAAAAAACAGTGAACAAGACCTCTCCTCACCAGTACAATAATAACTATTCTTAACAACTACTAGACATACATAACGTACACACTAGGATACCTCAACAGAGAAGAGAGTCTTCTTTGGCTGCCTATAGGTGTAAAGTTCTAATCACTTCCCATACACTATAATGAGTATTGTTCTGGATCATTGACAGAGCAGGAATTGCATCTGTGAGCAAAGAATAGGTGCTTTAGATGTTATTATTGAAAGAAAAAAATATGTATGAATGGTCCATATCTCACAAAGCAATTAATAAAGTACAGCATGGAAATTGGTGGGGAAAGAATAGGCGAGGGTTGGAAGGGGCAAGTAACAGGAGCAGCTGTGGTTTGGGTTAACTTCATAGAAATATTTTCAGTTTCAGTTATAACCAGTGAGACATTTAAAAAATTCAAGAGACATGGGTACTAGGTAATTAATTATTTTATTAATAGTGCTAGGATATTATCAAGAAAGGAGAGGTCAGTCACTATCTTTAATGCCCAAGACCCTTTGTTAACCCCATTCAATGCTTATATGAACTTGGAAGAGTGAATGTTCCTGAAGTGACTATTCTAATGAGGGATGGAAGATATGATTTTGATCATGTCATTTACTTTGAAATAACACCCAGGTTTAGGCAATTTAATGAAAGAATTTACTCCCAGCCAAAGCTACGTAAAATATAATGAGCAAGAATTCAACCAGTAAAGATGGTCTAGGAGATGTAAATTTTTGGCCGAGGTCAGTAATGTCCTTCAGAGACTGGACTTCAAACAAGGAAATAGGACAGAGGAAAAGTGGACCTCCCCCATTGTTGGTTATTAATAAATATTTTTCTCAACAGCCTGATCAGGAGCATAATGTTGAAGTAAAACCGTGAGTTATGATAAAAATTGAGTCATGGATTGATCCCTGAATCAAGGGAGGCTCTTCTGGGAAATAGCAGAAGAGACTGAAAAAAACTGGAATCTTAGATTCAAGTCTTTTGTCCAGCTGAGTGAAGATGAGATCTCTATCTCTACAGGAAAAGAGGACTGCATTAGCCTATACAGGCTAGTAATTCAACAGGGAAGGTGCTTCTCTGAAGAGGTGTGTTCTCTATAGTCCAGAGGATATGGCTCCACTCTTCATGAAGTATTTTTGCTTACATAGACATTTTGTGAGCAGTTGAGAAGACTGATCATTTTATTGATGAAGGAAAGCAAAACAAATGAAATCATACTGTAAGTAAAGGAGTAAAAGAAAAGGTAGACAACATGAGATTAGAGCCAACGATACAGGACAATGAAGGTTTAGCATTGGGGACATAGGAAACAAAGGATAAAAGAGGGAAATTGCAGAATTAAAGTCTTAAAGGGGAAGCACTTTTGATAAAGGTAAATATCTCACCCTGGTGGGCAAGTTCAACACATGTGAAGAGGAAACCCTCAACATTATCCACTCAGGATAGATTATTTGAGAGCAGGTGAATTCTTAAACTATTTCAGGTATCACAGGAAGCTGATTCCACTTGAATTCAATTCAATAAACATTTATTAAGAGACTGTTGTACCTGACAGTCTTATAGTGACATCTGAGGGACACCAATCTCAGCTTCATCATAGTCCTCAGAGGACACTGGTGGAGCATCATCTCCCATCCTGGAGTCAGAGTATTCCCCAAAAAACTCAGGAGACACACCTAGAAATAAGAAATTGGAGTTGAACTTGTACTTCTATCTAAAGGAAAGCAAGAGGCTTTTGGTGGTGTCACAGGTGGGTGAAAAGAATGCCACCCTCAAGACCTGAGTGAATAGTCTTTCTCAGTCATGATGCAACATTGACAGAAAAGGGAGCAGGAGTGACCAAGACTGAGAGAGGGCTTCTCTTTACATTGAGAACATGTTCAGGTCAAAGGAAATGGGAGCCTGCAGGAGGCAGTTTTAAAATCCCAGGTTCTGCTCATTTTGTTGCTTAGTCACATCACTGCGGATACAATTATCCCAGGTACATTTCTGATAAATGTCAATACAGAGAATTCTCAATGTACTAACAAAATGTTTTTGTCATATATAAATATATATACATATATTTATTATATATATTATACATATATAATATACATATTATACATATATGTATGTATATATATTCATGAATGAATATATATGCATGTATTATATACACATATAGACAGAAAACTTATCAATACACTTGAATGTGTATAAGCGCACATATATTGCACATATAGGTATGCATACATTTTAATAGAAAAGCACATGTGTGTAGAGACATATGTGTGTTTGTGTATAGGTAGTGCCTCTCTTTCATCTTCCAAAATAAGTTCACCCACAGATGGAAATCTCACTTGTGAAGTCAATAAGTTTGTTGGGAACCACTCACCTGTGTTTGATTCCCTCTGTTCATCCCAATCATTGGTAGTCCCTAGAGCATCTCCCTCATTCATTTGAGGTACAGGGGGAATTTCAGGCCCAGATAATTCTTCAGCATCATCATACCCATCAGCTGGGAAATCATTAGGCCAATTTGAGATATCTGAGGAAGAGATTTTTCTGTAAGTGTAGGGATGTCCTTGTACGTGTGAAAATAAATGTGCAATTACATTTTTTTATGATAGAATGGAGGGCATGGAGGTGTTCAAAGCTAAATTAACTGAAGAAGAAGACTACTTAGGGTTAGAGTTGGAGACCTGAATTTTCACTTAGAATCACCAAATTGGGAAAGGGGACAAACACTCCCTCAGATAGGATAATGATTTCAGTCCCTTAAGTGTTATTTTTCTCTCCATTTCTTTTAGCTTCAAAATTCTCCTCATTTAATTTCAATTGCCTCACTGCTTATCACTGGCCCTAGCTTCCAGGTGACAATCACTTAGCCCAGAACCTTCAACCCTGTCATAATTCATGTTGCTCTGCTAATAGAGACCCTTAGACAGAATGCACCAGAAAAAGTAAGCATATTCATGCAAGTATGCTCCAGATTCTGTTGCCTCTTTGATCATTATTCTGACAACAAAAAGAAACCCTATGCCCCTCTCAGGTACCTGTCACCTAGCAAACCAAACCTGGCTCCCTTCTTCCCTCTCTTTGAATTGTTTCCTTTATCTCAGTCCAAACCTCTATCTCCCAAGCACATGTAAGGAGCCAGAGAATATCTAGCTGCCATTGAGAGTACTCATAAAAGCTTGACCTAAGGAGCTATGGGATGTCTGGGATGAGGAGGAGCTGAGGACAGCAGAGTAGTATTTTAGGTAATGCCTCTCAGGTCAGAAAACACCTTGGGAAACATAAGTCCTTGCCTTTAAGGCCTGCCATTTCCTGTTTCTTGGGGAAAGTGCAGGTTGGTTTTTCCCTTCATTTTCCCTTGTATACTATGGAAGCTTGCCTCTCACACCACCCAGAATAGACTGAGGAAAAAAACATGGCAGAAGCAAATAGGAAAAGGAAACTTATTTTTCCTATCCATCCCTCAGGTTGGGTCTATCCACAGACTTCAGAACAATGTGACAAAGTGTTCTGACAACAAGGAGGCTGACCTTGAACAGGGGACAGTGACAGTCTTTGGTGAGAAGGACAAAATGTCACCCTATAAGATGATTAATCTAAGTGTTGTGAGTGAAACTAAAGTATCTCTCAAATGTGACAGAAATTTTTATGTCACCTTCCTAGAAGGTTCCATATTTGGCTGGTGAAGAACTTGATTGACAAGACATTAGTAATGTGAAACAAACTATGTTCTAAAAATTGTAGCATGTCATTGGTGATGTTGTCCTAACAGAAGGTTGCTGTTATTTATGCAGAGTAGGGGGAAAGTGTGGAAAAATGAAAATTTGGTAATGAGTGAGGCTCCTGGAACTGGCCAGGGGGGAGATGGAGATGGTGGCTCTGCTCTTAAGGATCAGTACAATTCATGTGGATGGAAAATCCCTAAGGGTGTGGAAGGAGGTTTCATCAACAGCTGCATACTATTAACTTTAAGGGACATTCAACAAGTTTTGCTCCAATTCTGTTCTTACCAAGAAATCCCCAGATTTAGAGGGAATGGGATAATGGTTTTAATTAATCGTAATGCTAATGCGTTGGATATCCTCTTAGAGAAATGAAATCATTTTATCTTTGAATGTGAAAAAATGAGGACCTAATTTGAACTTGTAACCACTATAATCAAGGGGACCAAGGCTTACAAAAGAACATTCTAGTAAAAAGAACACAGAGCTCTGGGTATTTTCCCCTTAGAGATGAAGATCAGAACTCAGAATGGGGCTATTGGACGTGCCTGCCCATGGGGAAAACTGGAAATGGAAAGTAAAATGCTATGGCATGGGAGAGAGCTACCACAGGCAGTTATAGACAGAGGTTTCAGAAGATACCAAGATCACAGATTCTGATACTGACCAAAGCATATAGTTCATGTCCAGAGTGTCCAAGGGAGGAAGATGGGCAGAGGATGCACATACCTGGGCTGCTGAGAAGGTCCTTCTTGTCTCCTGTCGGGTAGTAATCAATCTCTTGATAGACAGCTTCATAAAGAGAATCACGATATCTGGACAAGGCTGGGACAAATATGACCATGGATCAGAAACTTGCCCTGAGACAATCATCTGATATATATGTGTCTCAGAGCTCTCCTCATTTCTACTTTCTGTTCACACTCAGGCCACTCCTGAGTTCTGATATGGATGCCTGCCTTTCCCAGTTGCATACTCTATGACCTTGGGTAGAATCCCATGCCTAACATAACCTCTGTGCTCACAAATCAGCCTCTTCTAGGTCAAAGACAGTCAAAACTATTTGGGGCTTGAAAACCAGAGCAAAACATATTGGTTATATCCAGTCCTAAAGTACTTTATTTGGTCTTGTCCATTGTCTCCCTTCACATACCCACATCCTTGCCCCTCGGTGCCCCTCAGGTTGCCTACCTTGTTGCTGGACTCTCCCTCTGTGCACCTGAATTACTAGAAGGATGAGGACAAGGAAGAGAAGGGCCCCTAAAATGAGACAGATGATCCCAAGCAGAGAGGAAATGCCAGAAATCAAAGGGGCAGAAACTGTTGTAGTGATTCGTCCTTTGGAGAAAAAGAAGCATAAGGCTCTGGATTATGGAAGAAGTTGTCATACTCCCCAGGAGAGCTTGTTGAGCTTAATATGAAGAAAGAAGGGAATTCTGATGCTAACCCTCAGCCTGAAGATCTCTAACTGGTGACCTCCCCTCCAATTGCCATGGACCTTCCCAAAACTCTCCTCAATCCCCAACCCACAAACTTCTCAGCAGCCTTTCAGGAGTCTGGGATAACAGATCTCCCCAAAGATGAAAGAATCCCAAAAAGTCAGCCTTTGCCCTGGGAAGATTCCTGCTATCAAATGAACCCTGAGTTGGTAGGAGGGTGGGTGACAGAGCAGTGTACCTTTTGTGGTAGATGCCAATGTTTTCCTCTCAGCTGGAAGAAAATAGAAAGCACATGTGAAGAATGGGGAGAGATCAGGTTGGTCACGGCCTCTGGATTTTGCTCTAAACTCCCAGTGATACAAACATCCTCCCATAATGCTCTATCCAAACAGCTTAATAAGGATCCTAGATCTCATCACCCCCTGCATCCAGCTCAAGCTTAAGAAGAGACTTAGAGATCATGTGAATTGAAGTCAGAGGACCTATGCTAAAGTCAAATCACAAATTCAGATGTCAAAATTTGAAATTTATGGAAGGACCACATATTCTCGAAGATAGCTCTGTAGGTCCCCACAACTCCACCCCAACCTCTAGCTCACAAGTTTCTCAACAGATGCTCAGACCTAAAAGAGTTAATTCGCCAAGACATGAAGGATTCCCACAGGGAATATATGTCTCACATAACCTTCCTCCTGTACCAAAGAAATCTCAAAATCAATGTGTACAAACACAGATAATCTCATGCTGTTTCTCCTTCTCATATACCTTCCCCTTTCTAAACTTTCCTGTTACTATTTAAGACACTACCACCCTTCCAATCACTCACACTCACAATGTTGGTGCTATCCTTACAACCTGACTCTCACTTTCTAAAGATCAAATTAGTTGGATATTCTTGCCATTCGCATTTCCACAAATTCTTTGTCTCCACTAATGCAGCCAACATTCTAATTAAGTTCCCTACCATCTCCAGGACTCTTGTAAAGCCTTCTGATTGTTCCTCGTCATGCCAATATATATTTTTATTCACCTGCTAAAGTGATGCTTCTAGAGCAGAGGTGGAAAGTCTGTTGTCCCAAAGCCACATTTGGCCCTTTGATGGTTAGGTGCAGCCTTTTGTCTAACATAAACTTCATAGAACAAATCCCTTAATGAAAGAATTTGTTCTGTAAACCTGAACTCAGTCAAAAGACCATAAGCATGGATCTAGGAGGTCATATGTGGCCTCAAGACCATGGTCCCCCTCTCACTGTTCAAGAGGGCATTTTTGACCACATGGTTTTTGCTGTTGCTAAATCTGTTTTCAGTCATGTCTGATTCTCTGCAATGTCATTGGGGTTTTCTTAGCAGAGATGCTGGAGTAGTTTGTCATTTTCATCTCTACTCATTTTACAGATGAAGAACTGAGGCAAACAGTGTTAAAGTGATTTGTCCAGCATCACACAGCTAAAATGCTTCCCAGAACAGATAGAAACTTCAGGAAGAGGAGTCTTCCTGACTCTAGGCCTGTGCCACCCGGCTGCCCACATCATGCCCATGTTCATTAAAATCCCGCAGTTCCCTGTTATCTTCAGATAGAACTCTGTTCTTCACAGGTCTTCACAACTTGGTCTCATTGTATCTTTCCACAATTCTCATAAATTCCTCCTCTCCACATACTCTCCTAGTTGGCTATTCAGGCTTACTATCTGTTCTTCATACCTGATATTCTATCTCTACACCTGAATATTGGCTTTTTAGCTCTCCTTACATGGAATGATCACCCTTCTCACCTCCATCTCTTGATATGCTTGGTTGCTTCAAGGCTCAGCTCACATACTGCCTTCTAAACGAAGTTTCCTTGAGACATACCAGAGGCTTGAGCTTTCCTTTCTAGGTTACCTTCATTCTACTCTACATGCATCTTCCAAGGATTTGTATGGTTTTACCTCCATTATTTTGTAAAGCTGCTTGAAAGCAGAAAATATTTTTGCCTTTCTATTGCCAGGGCTTAGGACAGTGCCTCGCATGTAGTAAGCACTCATTAATCAATCCTTGTGGATTGATTGGTATGGAGCCACTCTGATATGGCCTGGAGCTGGGGAGCAGGGTGGCTGAACATCATACTTTCATGATAGCAAGGAGGTACCAGGAAGAGCAATGGATAGAGCCCTGGGTCTAGAGAAAAAGGAGGATCTGAGTTCATAGATAGCCTCAGACAATAGCTGTGTGACCCTGGGGAAGTCACTTAACCCTTATTTGCCTCAGTATGGGGCAGCTAGGTGGTGCAGTGGATAGAGCACCAGTGCAGGAGTCAGGAGGACCTGAGTTCCAATCTCACCTCAGACACTTGACACTCACTAGCTGTGTGACCTTGGGCAAGTCACTTAAGTCCAATTGCCTCATCCTGGGTCATCTCCAGTCATCCTGATGAATATCTGGTCTCTGGATTCAGATGCCTCTGGAGGAGAAGTGAGGCTGGTGACTTGCACAGCCCTCCCTCACTCAAAACAACGTCAAGTACAAGTCATGTCATTATTTCTGCAATAGCTTGGTCTTCTTTGGCAACAAAGGATGAACACACACACACACACACACACACACTTGCCTCAGTTCCTAATCTGTAAAATGAGAATACACTGGCGAAGGAAATGGCAAACTTCTCCAGTATGTTTCCCAAGGAAACCCCATGGAAATATTCCATGGACTCAAGAAAAGCTGGACAACAAATGAATGATCTGATAACATTATACTGTATGTTTTACTTGAAGAAAAAATCAATTGAAAGTATGTGGAGAGACCAAGCTGGCCATATTGGCTCTGAAGTCTGCCTAACTTCTCTGTCATTTGAATATCTGCCCAAGATATGATATTCCAACAGATCAGGAAGGTTCCCAAATTCTCTACCTACCTTCTCCCAGAATTAGCTTAGGGAGAGAGTTGGAGAACAGAAGAGGGACTGTATTTAGGGAGTCACAGGACGTATGTTCAAAATTTTGCCAGCAAGTTGTACTTCCTAGCCTCAGTGACATTATGGCTGTCCCATGATCCCACTGAATTTCTATTTCCTCCTAAGCAAAGCAAAGAGATGAGAATGATGACCATTAATTTTACTTTCTCTTCTAAATTCTATGATGCCAGGATCAAATTACAGGGTTCCCTGGTAGCAGAGAACAAATCTGTGGAAATTTCATTTAGATACACATTCTAGTCCCATGTCCTCTAGCTCAATATCTGTTCTCAGAGCTCCCAGGCCCAACCAATATCCTTCACACTCACCTGAGCACATGGCCCCAGCATCCTCCTCATGCTTACAGTCATTCTGCCCCCAGGGCCTTGCAGGGCAATCCCACAAAGAAGACTCCCTCCCTCTGCACTGTACATCATCCAACCAGATGGTCCCATTTCCAGGACTAATTAAAGGCCATTCTAGGACAGCCAGAGCAGAGCCACAGCCCAGCTGCTGACAAACCACATTAGCATCTGCTAGGTCCCATGAGTCATCGCAGACTGTCCCCCAAGAGCCATTATGCCAGACTTCCACTCGTCCAGAGCATGAGGTCTCTCCTCCAATGAGTCGGAGTTTATCTCTCTCTGGAAAGGAAGCAGAAGTCCCATTACACTGCCAACTTGTAAGTGAGGAACCTCTGAGAGAGCAAGATATATATAGAGAGAAAGTGAAATACCTGTGCAGGGACCAGAGGATGGGCAGTCAATGACCTTCCTTCCTATAGAGAGAAGAAATTGGGAAATGACTGTATAAACGATAACCATAAAATATTATTTGGATATTAGGTGTTCCTGTTTCAAGGCAGGATTCCCAAAGATCCCCTAATTTACTTCCAAAATACAGACTAGCTCCATCTTCAACATTATCACATTCAGTGATTTGCTGAATTTATACAATGTGCTGTCAACTGATTCAAAATACATATATAAATATAAAATAATAAGTCCCTGCCTTTAGGGAGCTTGCAATGTAGTTAGGCAAAAGTGACATGAACATAAAGTGGAGACACCATAAGGACACAGATCCAAGTAGCCCATGGAGAGAGTGAAGAAGTCTGAGGCAACGTGAGGCTCCCTACCATATGAGGCAGTGCCTGACAAAAGACGCAGAAAGAAAAATCAGCCATAGGGATAAATAGGGATGTGCTTCTTTTTGTAATAGAAGAGAAAGAAGGAAAAATGAGTCATACTGTCAAGTTATTTTGAAGACTATAGGATGGGAGGAAAATGAATTTTGGTCAGATCTAATCAAACTGCTTAGAGAAGTAGGTGGCTCAATTCTCTACTCTAAATGTGCACTTGTGGGTTTGAGGAGAGCAAAAGTCAAAGTGAACGAGTCAATAACCATTTTTTTAAAAACTGCTTTGTTCCAGGCCCTGTTGATGCAAAGAAAGGCATAAAAGTATTCCCTGACTTCAAGGAGCTCCAAGTCTAATTGGGGGAGGCAATGTAAAAATAGCTTTGTGCAAACGTGATATATATAGAAGAAATGGAGAAAATCAATGGAGATACAACACTAGCATTAAAGGGGGTTAAAAAGAGGTTTCTGTGTGCAGTGTAGAACTTTAACTGGGACCTGAATGAAGCAGCTAGGTGTTGCAAGGGATAGAGTGCTGAGTCTGGAATCAGGAAAAATTTGTCTTCCTGAGTTCAAGTCTGGCTCAGCTGTGTGACCCTAGCCAGTCCCTGAACTCAGTTTGCCTCAGTTTCCTCATCTGTAAAATGAGCTGGAGGTAGAAATGGCAAAAACAATTTGACAAGAAAACTACAAAATGGGTCATGGAGACTTGGGTATGATTGAAATAACTGAACAACAACAGCAAATAAAGCCAAGGAAGGCAAGAGATAGAGATGAAGAAGGAGAGAGTTATAGACAGAGAGAAGCAGTGAAACTACAAAATCAGGAGACAGAGTATCTTGTACAAAGAACAGCAGAGATTGATGTCATTGAACTGACAGTGAGGGAAGTAAATTTTTATAAGACTAGAAAGGTAGGAGGGGGCCTGGATAGGAAGGTATTTGAATGAGAGGATTAGATATTACATCCAGGGAACAAGGAGCACCTAAATGTTTGGAAATGGGGAGGTAACACAGTCAGACTTGTGCTTTAGTAAGATAAATGTAAGTTGAGTGGAAGACGGACTGGAATGAAGAGAGACAGAGTGACCAACCAGAAGGCTTTTCCAAATACCCAGAGTGGGCTTAGACCAGCGTGGCAGCAGTGTCAGAAAGGAGGAGGCATGAATGAGCGATGGTACAAAAGGAGCATCGGCAGGACTTGGCAACTAATTGCATATGGCAGGGCAAAAGAGATAAAAGACTTGTGGATGACACTTAGGACTAGGTAAGACTGGTGGTGTACTCTACAGTAATAGGGAAGTTACAAGGAACAAAGGTTTAGAGAGAAATAAGTCCGGTTTGGGATATATTAAATTTAAGACATCTGCAGAACATCTAGTTCAAGATATACAATAGGAGATGTGAGGCTGGAGGTCAAGACAAAGCATAGGGTTAGAGAAGTAGATCTGAGAATCATGAGCACAGAGGTTGTACTTTAACTGTGGAGCTGATAACATAGTCTAGTGAGATAATATTGAGTGTGAATAGAAGAGAAATCAGGACACACCCTTGGAGGAATAATAATGATTAGTGGGGGAGACCTGAGGAGATTCAGTAAGAGATGCTAGACATGTGAAAGAGCCAGAAAATAGCAATATCATGAAACCCTAGAGAAAAGAGAATATCAAAGGGGAGGTCATGATTTAGTGTCAATGTCTGTAGACCAGGTGGAAAGTAGGAGGATTCAGAAAAGTTCTTTAGATTTGGCAATTAAGGGACAGTTGAATATTTTGGAAAGAGCTGGTTGAGTAAAATGATGAAGCTTGAAATCAAATTACACACTTCAGATGAGAGTCAACAATAGGAAGCAACAATAGCAGATAACCTTCACAATGCTTTTAGCCACCACAGGGAGGCAAACTCTAGAATGATAGTGAGGGTGGGTTAAGTGAGAGGTTTTTTACAAATACTGTGGATATGAGGATGTTTGTATGAGGTAGGGGAGTAGTTAGTAGACAAGAATTGCCTTGGCAAGAAGAAGGGTCATCTCTTTACGTGAGGCAGGGATGAAGGAAGAGACAGGGACAGAAAGAATCTGGGTGATGTGACAGGTGGAGGGACAAATAGGGAGATCTTGTAGGAGGACTTCAATATTTGCAATGAAATATGGGACAAGGATGAGGGATGGGGGAGTTTTGAGGAGGGATGAAAAAGTTTGGAAAAGCCACTATGGAGAGGGGGCTAGAGAATCAAATAGGGAGGCATAAAAGGATTTACTTGCTACAGTGAGGGCCTAGTTAAGATTGTGTAACATATTGTTATGAACACAGTCAGCGTGGTTTCATGATTTTATCCAACTTGATCCAGGATTTCCTGAGTAGGAGCAAAAGCAGTGAATCGGGGGAATAAACTAGGACTGAATCTTGGAAGGGTAAGTTTGGAGATAGTATTAGGGGATAAGAGACTAAACAGAAGAGGATAGAGAAGAGAAATGAGTTAGTTCACCAAGGAATTAAGGAGGAGAGGATAGCCAGGGCAGGAATCATGTTCTTGATTACAGCTGAGGAGTGGAAGTTCTGGGGAGGAGGAAGAACAGAGTTAGGGGGTTGCAAGGCAGAGGGAGAAGAATAATGACTGTCAATTATGATCAGGTAAAGGAATCTAAGTTCACAAAGGTGTAAGTGGAACTTTTGTACGTGGTAGTAAGATCAAGAGTATGACCATCTTTTTGTGTTTCTGAGTTGGACGGGGGCCTTTGGAAATGAATACAGTAAAGAAGAGAGAAGTTAGAGTGTTTGATGGAATATTTAATCCCCTGTTATAAAGAGAGGAATTGTGGAGGAAAGACTAAATCAGAACTTGTTTTCATTAAGGTTTTAGTTAACAAAAACAAAAACTTTGAAGTCTTTGTCACATAACTCTTACCAACCTAGGTCTCTTCCACTGTATACTTCGATGGTCTAAAAAAGTTGGGGTCACACTATTGTACATAAATTGAATTCACTTGAACCAAAAAAAAATCCTATTAAAAAGGAATCAAAAACAAGAGACAGGTGTAGTTACCTTCGCATTTGATAAAGACTTCTTCTTCCTGCTGGCAAGAATTCTGGTCCCAAGATTGAGAAGGACAATGCCATAGGAAGGATTCTTGGCCTTGACAGTTGATTTGGTCTATCCACCGGGGCAGCAAACTTTTTGGGCGGCTCAACACTGATTCAATATTCCCCTTGGCACCACAACTCAGGTGTCTGCAAATCACTGATAGAGTATTGTCACCCATGGGGTTGGAGCAAACTCTACCCCATGTTCCATTGTACAAAATCTCTAGCCATCCAGAGCACTTATACTCTTCACTTACCAACCTGAGATCCAGGAATTCTGTAAATGGAGAGGAAGGTATGGTACAATCAGAGGAGACATTTGTTACCATATTCTCTGAGTCTCATCCATCTGGAAATTGTATTAGGTTCTCTAGCTCTGCTGGGGACTCTCCACTAGATAGACACAGACCTTCTATTTCCAGAATTATTTCCTCTACATTTCTATGCATTTCCCTCTGTCTTGTCTTCAACGAAGACAGGAATGCCTCTACTGTGATTTCACTACTGAGTTTCACAGTTTCAAAATCTGTCTGTATCTCTGAACTACCAAAGTAAAGCAAATCACCAGAAATATTTTGTATACCTATTCTGTGAATACCATTCTACTAGGAAATTAAGGTATAAAGAATACACAGGCACACACACACATACACACACACACACACACACCCATCTATGTATTTGAATACATATATATATATACATACATACATACATACTTCTACACATATCTTCATAAAGGAGGAGACCCACCTGTACAATTATAGGAAATGAATAATATCACCCTTCAGATAAGAGTTCTTATCTTGAAACTGAACTCTAAGGAGGGCTTTGATTGGGGCAGGAAGGCCTCCTCCCTGTCTTAATCAGGTCCTTCCCCTCAGGTCTCTAAGCCCCACCTCCTCAGGGCTCTTATAGGACCCTCAGGGTTAGTGGTTTGTGAGTGATCCAAACCTGAGCAGACGACTCCCACATCCTCTTTGTGTCTGCAGTCATGCCGACCCCAGTGGAGGGAAGGGCACTCCCCTAGATGGGATTCATTTCCAGAGCAGCTAAGTTCATCCAGCCAGATGGGCCCTGATCCTTGTCCAAAGTGCGCAGAGTCCATGGTTTGGAGGGCCACCCCACAGCCCAGCTGCCTGCACACCACATGGGCATCTCTCAAGTCCCAAGAATCATCACAGATGGTCCCCCAGGTACTATTGTAATAGACTTCAACTCTTCCAGAGCAGGGGCCTCTTCCATTCAACAGACGAAGAGATCCATTTTCTACAGGAAGAAATTGAGATTAATTGCCCATTTTTCCAAGGAAAGAGAAGAATTTCCTTAGATTTTCCAAATTTCTTTCTTACCTGCAAAGAGGAAAGGTGTCTTTTCCTGGTCAGACTGTGAATTATTGAATGTGAGGGACTGTGTCTGGTTTCCTGCAAAAAGCAAACACAGCTCAAACCCAGGGTTGGACGTTTTAAACTAGGAATAAGGAATATGTAAGGGATAAGTAAAGTAAATATGTAACTTAAGGAAAAACATTGGATGGAGGAAGCAAATTGGAGAGCCAGGTTGTGAGGGAGGGACAAAGGGATTTCCCAGTTTAAAAAGGCATGTCTTGTCTCTACCTAGTCAAACAGAACTGTTCTCATTGACAGCTCTCTTGTTCCACTCCCAAAGCTCCAAACATAACCTCCACATACAGAGTGCCCTAAAACGTCTGTGACCTTCCATGAAGAAGAGCTACTGACAGAAATGTTGCAGCACTTGTAGCTAAACATCCGTCCTCAGGCTTGCTCACCCTCTTCTAGGTCTAGCATCTATGAACTCTATAAGGTAAATTCCCCTGCCACGTTTCTACCACCAGCCTACGTCTAAACACTAAATCAGAAGGTTTTTACTTGGAGTACATGAATTTATTGTAAAAGGTAACATGGCTTATGGTGAGGGAAATTGAGGGAGTGAGAGAGGGAGAAAAATTGGAACCAAAACATTTTTTAAATGAATGTTAAAATTATCTTTACATGTAATGATGAAAATAAAGTATTTTTAATAATTTAATCTATTTAGTTAGTTTTTAACATTCACTTCCCCAAGATTTACAGTTCCAAATTTTCTCCCCATCCCTCCATTCCCCACACTGCAAGACAGTGTACACTCTGTTTACCCCTTTCTCCAATCTGCCCTCCTTTCCATTACATCCCCTTTCTCTTATCCTGTTCCCTTCTAATTTTTAAGGCAGGAGCAGCTAGGTCGTGCAGTGAATAAAGCACCAGTGCAGGAATCAGGAGGACCTGGGTTCAAATCTCACCTCAAACACTTGACACTCACTAGCTGTGTGACCTTGAGCAAGTCACTTAATCCCAATTGCCTCATCCTAGGTCATCTCAAGTCATCCTGGTGAATATCTGGTCTCTGGGTTCAGATGACTTTGGAGGAGGAGTAAGGCTGGTGACCTGCACAGCCCTCCCTCACTCAAAAAACAAAAGTCAAGTGTGAGTCATGTCATCATTCTCTGATGCCATGGTCCTCTTCGACAATGAAGGACAGACACACATTTTGTAGGGCAAGACAGATTTTTATATCCCATTGCCTGTACGTCTTATTTCCCAGTGGCATGTAAAATCAACTTTTAAACAAATGTTTTTAATACTTTAAGTTCCAATTTCTGTCATGTCCTCCCAACCCATCCATCTCAATTGAGAAGGCAAGCAATTCAGTATATGTTAAACATATGTAGTCATGCAATACTCTTTCTTAACAGTTATGTTGTGAAAGACTGTCATTTCCTCCCCCCCCCCATTTATTCTACTCTTCTTTTGAGCCTGTCCCTCCTCAAAAGTGTTTACTTTTAATTATCCCCTCCTCCCCTTTACCCTCCCTTCAATCATCCCCCCCTCATCCCATTTCCCCCTACTTTGCTGTAGGGTAAGATAGATTTTCATACTCAATTACATGTTCATGTTATTCCCTCCTTAAGCCAAGTCTGATTACAGTAAGGCTCATTCTTTCCCACTCACAACCCCCACCCTCCATTGTAAAAGCTTTTTCTTGACTCTTTTATGTGAGTCCTTTCTCCTCCCTTTCTCCTCACAATATATTCCTTTCACACCCCTAAATTTAATTTTTAAAGATATCATCCCTACCTGTTCAACTCACCCTGTGCCCTCTGTCTATATTTATATAATCCCTCTAACTACCCTAATACTGAGAAAAGTCTCAAGGGTTACAAATATTATCTTTCCATGTAGGAAGGTAAACAGTTCAAGTAAGTCCTTTGTGATTTCTATTTCCTGTTTACCTTTTCATGCTTCTCTTGATTCTTGTATCTGAAAGTCAGATTTTTTATTCAGCTCTGGCCTCTTGATCAAGAATGTTTGAAAGTCCTCTATTTCATCAAAATTCCATTTTTCCTCTGAAATATTATACTCAATTTTGCTGGATAGGTGATTCCTGGTTTTAATCCTGGCTCCTTTGATCTCTAGAATATGATATTCCAAGACCTCCAATACCTTAGTGTAAACGCTACTAAGTCCTGTATTATCCTGATTGTGTTTCCACAATACTTAAATTGTTTTCTTTCTGGCTGCTTGCAATATTTTCTCCTTGAGTAGGGAACTCTACAATATTCCAAAGTTTCCTTTTGGCATCTCTTTCAGGACATAGTCAGTGGATTCTTTCAATATCTATTTTATTGTCAGGTTCTAGAATATCCAGGAAGCTTTCCTTGATAATTTCTTGAAAGATGATGTCTAGGCTCATTTTTCATCATGGTTTTCAGGTAGTCCAAGAATTTTTAAATTGTCTCTACTGGATCTATCTTCAAGGTCAGTTGTAATTCTAATGAGCTATTTCATATTGTCTTCTATTTTTTCATTCTTTTGGTTTTGTTTTATTGTTTCTTAATTTTTCATAAAGTCATTAGCTTCCATCTACTCCATTCTAATTTTGAAGGAATTATTTTCCTCAGTGAGATTCAGGATCTCCTTTCCAATTGGCCAATTCTGCTTTTTAAGGCATTCTTCTGCTCGTTAGCTTTTTCATGTCTTTTGCCATTTGGGTTAGTCTATTTAATTTAAAAGTCTTATTTTCTTCAACATTTTTTGGGGTCTCCTTTAGCAACCTATTGACTTGTTTTTCATTATTGTCATGCATCACTTTCATTTCTCTTCCCAAATTTTCCTCTACTTCTTTTATTTGATTTTCAAAATGCTTTTCAAGCTCTTCCATGGCCACAGACAAATTCATATTTTTCTTGGAGGCTTTGAATGGAGGAGCTTTGATTTTGTTGTCTTCTGTTCTTATGCTTTGATCTTCCTTGTCACCAAAGTAACAGTCTATAGTCTGATTTTTTCCAGTTTTTGCTCATTTACCCAGCAAATTATTTGACTTTTGGGCTCCTTGTCAAGGGGGTTCTCTGCTTCTAGTGGAGAAGAGGGGAATACTGTAAGCCATTAGACCTCCCCAAAATCTGCATGCTCAGAGCTCCAGAATGAGATGCCTCTGCTGCTGCCACCACTGCTGCTGTGGCTGCCACTGTTGCAACAACTTCAGCTACTGCTGGATCCTCTTCCCCCTCCACCACCTAGGCCAAGGCTGTACCATACCACTCTCCAACACATGATTTCCCCACTGACCTTCTTGTCCTCAGCATTTTGTGGTCAAGAAGTCTTGAAATCAACACAACTGTCAGTGATTCAGTGCCTTGAGACCTGATCAGGCCCAGCTTATGCTGGCAGCATGACACAAACTGGACAGTACTCTGCTCCCAGTCCAGCATGATAGATTCTTCCTGTCAACTTTCCAGGCTGTCCTGGGCTGGAAATTGTTCTCACACTATCATTCTTTGAGTTCTACTGCTCCAGAATTTGTTTAGAGTCATTTTATAGATATTTATAGGATTTTAAAGGACAGTTCAAGCAAATCCTTGCCTTCACTCCTCCATCTTGGCTCTGCCCCAAAAATATTATTTTTGGGGGGGCGGAGCCAAGATGGCGGAGTAGAAAGACGCACATACACATAGCTCCGAACCCACAACCCACAGAACGGCTACAGGGGAGTAACTCACTGCGAATTCTGCACCCAGAGGCCACGGAATATCGGAGCGAGGGAGATTTCTGTTCCGGAGAGACCTGCAAACCTCTCGCGGGGGGTCCTTCGCGCTGTGGACTGGGCGCCGGGACTGGGAGCTGAGTACAGCCCTGCAGCGGCCGTGACACCATGAGGAAAAGATCTGAGCGGGCTACGGGACGGGACCTCCAGCGGCAACGCGGGTCCCTCCACCCACAGAGGGACCTGCAAAACTCTCGCAAAAGGTCTGTCGCGCTGCAGACGCAGAGCCCAGCCCAGACCTGCAGCGGCCACGGCTCCTAGAGGTACAGATCCGAGTAGGCTTTAGGGACGGGATCTCCAGTGGCGGCACAAGCCCCCCCACCCACAGGTGACGAGGGTCAGTGAGAGAGTCTCTTGGGCAGGTCGAGAGGGGAGTGAGGTGCCCCCATGGCTCAGGCCCCCCCGGGAGATAGAAGCTGAGAAGCGGCTGCAGACAGGGGCTCCCCAAGCGGGCGGGAGCCTGGATCCATTGTGGAAGGTCTGTGCATAAACCCCCTGAGGGAACTGAGCCTGAGAGGTGGCCCTGCCCCGACCTCAGGACCTGAACATAATCTCATACTGAATAGCAGCCCTGCCCCCGCCAAAAGCCCTAAGGTGGGAAGCAGCATTTGAATCTCAGTCCCCAAACTCTGGCTGGGAGGACCAGGAGACGAGGTGGGTGTGAGGAGAATATTCAGAGGTCAAGCCACTGGCTGGGGAGAATGCCCAGAAAAGGGAAAAGAAATAAAACTATTGAAGGGTACTTTCTCAGAGAAAAGACACTTCCTCAGTTCCTTTCTGACGAGGAAGAACAATGCTTACCATCAGGCAAAGACACAGAAATCAAGGATTCTGTGTCCCAGCCCACCCAATGGGCTCAGGCCATGGAAGAGCTCAAAAAGAATTTTGAAAATCAAGTTAGAGAGGTGGAGGAAAAACTGGGAAGAGAAATGAGAGAGATGAAAGGGAAGCATGAAAAGCAGATCAGCTCCATGCTAAAGGAGAACCAAAAAAATGTTGAAAAAATTAACACCCTGAAAACTAGACTAACTCACTTGGCAAAAGAGGTTCAAAAGGCCAATGAGGAGAAGAATGCTTTCAAAAGCAGAATTAGCCAAATGGAAAAGGAGATTCAAAAGCTCACTGAAGAAAGTAAATCTTTCAAAACTGGAATGGTACAGATGGACGCTAGAGACTTTATGAGAAAGACAGATATCACAGAACATAGCGAGAAGATTTGAAAAATGGAAGATAATGTGAAATATCTTATTGGAAAAACTGACCTGGAAAATAGAATCAGGAGAGACAATGTAAAAATTCTGGGACTACCTGAAAACCATGATCAAAAGAAGAGCCTAGACATCATCTTCCATGAAATTATCAAGGAAAACTGCCCTGAGATTCTAGAACCAGAGGGCAAAATAAATATTCAAGGAATCCGCAGAACACCACATGAAAGAGATCCAAAAAGAGAAACTCCTAGGAACATTGTGGCCAAATTCCAGAACTCCCAGGTGAAAGAGAAAATATTGCAAGCAGCTAGAAAGAAACAATTCAAGTATTGTGGAAATACAATCAGGATAATACAAGATCTAGCACCCTCTACATTAAGGGATCGAAGGGAATGGAATAGGATATTCCAGAAGTCAAAGGAACTAGGACTAAAACCAAGAATCACCTACCCAGCAAAACTGAGTATAATACTTCAGGAGAAAAAATGGTCTTTCAATGAAATAGAGGATTTTCAAATTTTCTTGTTGAAAAGACCAGAGCTGAAAAGAAAATTTGACTTTCTAACACAAGAATGAAGAGTACCATGAAAAGGTGAACAGCAAAGAGAAGTCATAAGGGACTTACTAAAGTTGAACTGTTTACATTCCTACATGGAAAGACAATATCTGTAACTCTTGAAACATGTCAGTATCTGGGTACTGGGTGGGAGTACACACACACACACATGCACACATGCACACATACATAGAGACAGAGTGCACAGAGTGAATTGAAGAAGATGGGATCATATCTTAAAAAAAAATGAAATCAAGCAGTGAGAGAGAAATATTGGGAGGAGAAAGGGAGAAGTTGAATGGGGCAAATTATCTCTCATAAAAGAGGCAAGCAAAAGACTTATTAGTGGTGGGATAAAGAGGGTAGGCAAGAGAAAAACATGAGGTCTACCCTCATCACATTCCACTAAAGGAAAGAATAAAATGCACACTCATTTTGATAGGAAAACCTATCTCATAATACAGGAGAGTGGGGGACAGGGACACAAGCAGGGTGGGGGGGAGGATGGAGGGGAGGGTATGGGGAGGAGAATGCAATCCGAGGCCAACACTCATGGGGAGGGAAAGGATCACAAGAGAATAGAAGTAATAGGGGACAGGAAAGGATGGAGGGAAATATAATTAGTCCTATACAACACAACTAGTATGGAAATCATTTGAAAACTACACAGATTTGGCCTATATTGAATTGCTTGTCTTCCAAGGGGAAGGGGTGGAGAGGGAGGGAGCTAAAGAAGTTGGAACTCAAAGCGTTCGGAACAAATGTAACGTTCTTACCACTGGGAAATAAGAAATACAGGTTAAGGGGTCAAGAAAGCTATCTGGCCCTAAGACAGAGACAAGGGCAGGGAGGGAGGATAGAGGAGAGAGCAGATTGGTCACAGGGGCAATTAGAATGCTTGAGTTTGGGGGGGGGGATAAAAGGGGAGAAAATTTGTAACCCAAAATTTTGTGAAAATAAATGTTAAAAGTTAAATTAAAAAAAATAAATAAAATGAGCAAGTTGAACTAAAAAAATAAATTAAATAAATAAATAAATAAATTGACTCCCAACTGAATGAAAAAAAAATATTATTTTTTAAAAATATATTGAGAACTATATTTCAATATACTTGATCTCTTATTTGTGTAAAGAGGCTCCTACATGTAGCAAGTGCCAATGTGTAGAGAGGTATGTGTGTGGTGAGGCCTCATGTATACAAAGGGTTTCCCCTCATACATGAAACATGAGGGTGTCATTGTGTGATTCAAATGTGTGGAGGAAGAACAGATATCTCAAGCCCTCCTCTCCTCCTCTTGTAGTTCAATCATTTCAGTGGTGTCCAACTCTTCCTGACCCCTTTGTGTGTTTTTGTTGGCAAAAAATACTGGAGGGATTTGCCAATTCCTTCTCTAGATCATTTTACAGAGGAGGAAACTGAAGCAAACAGGATTAAGTGACTTGGTCAGGGACAAGTATCAAGTCTGAGGTCAAATTTGAACTCAAGTCTTCCTGACTCCTGACCCTCCACTCTTTCCACTGACCAGCCTAGCTCCCACTCTACCTAGCTTCTTCCCTTTCCCTTCTCCAAGGGAGACTTTAATCTCCACCAGAACTGGAGCAGGAGATTGGGTTAGATCCCACCCTACTCTCCTGAGAGAGCAGAGGTACCAGGCTAGAATTATTTTTATCTGCTCCCTTAAAGATTGTTAAACTATGCATCATTATCAGGTTCAGTCAAATTTCTGATTGTTCTGACTTTATTAGGAGGGGGTGATCAGTTAAAAGCATTATTCTCAGAAACAGTACCAAGGTTACACCAAAGGTGGCTATGGCCCAAGAAAAGTCGAGTCTCTGCTCCAGAGGGACAAATATCTCTCTTGGACTAGGTAGGTAGGAATTCCTTCTTCATCTAGCTCAACAGTGAAACAATTGAGCTTTTCAAATAGTAGGTACCTAATAAGTGGTAGAAGTTTGATTTTCCTAAGAAACTAAGGAAAAGGAAAACATAAAAGGAGAAGTTCTGCATTTTTACATTACTAGAAATTCTCAAGATAATGTTAATGTAGCACAACTGAAAGGAGTATCCACTAACTCCAACCGGTTTCTAAATTTCTCACCTGGTCTCTGGGACTTTCCTAGTGAGGGGATTAGAATAGCACATGGTAATTGAATTGAGTGAACTACTCTGACTCCAACTTGTGATTCAATTCTGGAGCTATCTAGATTATCTTTCTATTCACTTATGAATCTAGTCCAATTTCTGTCTTATGAGAAAATTTTATTCAATGATGGGAATTGTGAGAAAACTTTATTGCATCTTTTGAATCTCATCCTGCATGGCTGGGACCTGGACCACTGCTACCTGAAGATTAACTAAGGACCTAGGTTAGGCTGACTACAAACCCAGTCAAATCCAAAGATTGAGGCAAGGAATTTTCTGACAAGCAATTCTTATGTTTTCTCTAGCATATTACTATTCAATAATTATTGCTTCCATGTTCTTTTGATTGAATGCAGACACTATGGGGGCAGTGGGACCAGTGTTTTTCTGATTTCAGGGAATTGCCCCTATTTGTTCTCCCCTGCCCAACTTGGAAAGCTCCTAATATTTCTTCCAATCAGAAATCAGACAACCAAATTTTGTATTCCTGTTAATTGCTTTCTTTTAATTACTCAGTTTCATTTCATTGTTTTTAAAGCATAGAATTCTGTGTCCCCGATATTCTTAGTGCCAAGCTGAGAAAGACCACTGGTCTTGATTTGTTTAGCAATTGTCATGTATTGCCTAACCAATTGATAAGCTTTTGAGCTAGAATCTTTGCTTCCTCAGGCATTTCATCATTCATACAACTCACTATCTCTTCCCTCAAGTTTTCCCTCACTCTCTGGCTGACCTGTATGGATCCAGTAGATACCTTCTTTCTCTTGTACAATCTTGCTTTGCTGAGCCCTGACTTGACGCTTTACCCTGACCTATTTGTACGTCTACTGTGAAGCTTTTACCCTCATTCCCTCGTACTACCTCTAACAAACATACAGAGAAGATAAAATAGTGTAATCTTTGGCTGAACGTCTATTTGCATAAGAATCTATTCATTGGTGCAAATTGATTTCATGAGATGAAATTATTGAGAGCTGGAGTGCAGAGAGATCCAAGTCTTTTGGCTAAGGTTCTCTCTTACTTTCTGACCAGGATCTCTCTTTTCTACAGGTATCACCAACTCTGACCTCATGAAATCAATTTCCACTAATGAAGAGATCTTTTGCACATGGGCCTCTGAGGCAAGGGTTGCAATTTTCAAAGAAAAAAGTCCTGGAATTGTACTCTTATATGGCTATATCATAGTACACCTAATATTGAATAGTGTCCCAGTATCATTGATCTTCTGTAATCTATTCTGTCCTGGTAGGTTGATCTTACCATCTTGCTACCAGTAAACAAGCTTCATGTGAATTTAGACAATTCCTAATACTTCCTAAGTTTGTTTGTTCTTGTTCTTTCCTAACAATGTCCATGGCCAGTATATCCCTGTTCGCTATTAGTACTACCATTAGCATAAGTCTACACTTTCCTCTAAAGTAGTTGATGGACCATAATACATCTTCCCCACCTGAGAATTCCCAAAGAGAAGTTATGAATGAATGATAAGATATATAAAGCAAGTATGAAAAAATTCTATACATAATTCCAAACAATATGGGTAGGACTTTTCACACTTGCTGTCAGAGAAAAGATGCCATGGCTCCCCTCTGGATACACTTCTATACTTTTCCTTGCTGCCATTAGCAATGCCATCACCATCCCATCACCTACAAATATACTTTTAACCCAAATTAGAGTTTCACCTTCACTCACCTGAGCAGACCACAGAGGCAACTTTTCCTTTGGAACATTGAGAAGTCCCCAGAACAGTCACAGAACAATTCCATAAATGAGACTCAGTCCCTGTGCAATAAAATGTATCTCCTGTCATCTGGACACTTCCTGTGCCAAAATCAACATATTCTGGAGGCTTCATGGCAATACCACAGTGGAGCTGATGGCAGAGAACGTTGGCATCTGCCAGATCCCAGTGGGAGTCACAGAGAGTCCTCCAGGTCCCCAAAACTTGGATCTCCACTCTTCCTTCACATTGGGAGCTTCCATCCATCAGACGAAAGTCTGTGTACCCTGGGGAGAAGAAGACAGGGCTTTAGGAAAGTGATTGTGCTTTTCTAATATCAGTATCCAGTAAAATGTGGGAGCAGGATAAAACCACTATGTAAATTTTACTTGAACAAATGACGCCAGCATCCATGCTGTGACTGCATTTTCTCTGTGGAAGTGATACTGTGGGGCACAATGAGAGAAGCGGTTCACTTCCATTACATTGGAATTGTTTATCCCAGATCTGTCCATTTCCTCTTCCAAAGTGAGCTCTTTTCATGATGGAGACTGCAGTCCCACACTTTAACTCAGCACAGATGACTTTGGCAGTAGAAAGCATAAAATTCCAATCACAGATTGTGCTCCATTTTTCTCTTGAATAGACTTCTACCCTCCCATTACAGGGACCATCCCCTGCTTCCAGCTTGACAAATCCTGGAAAGATAAGAAAGAACTCCAGTACATCACAATGAAAGCCAAGATTTCTTAAATGAGGAAAGAGATACAATTAATCATGCGAGACTCTTTCTGGCATTTTCCCAAGGGAGAAGAAGCAGAAGAACTTTCCTTAAATGAGCACATGACAGTTAACACCTTGGAAGCATGTTCACTATGATTGAACCTGAAATAAAGCTAAATCTGCTGAATTCCTGACAGTCTTTGGGAGACCATATCTAACATATGTAGGGAAATATAATGCTGATACTCTTTTAGGGAGGGGAGAGGCATGTGGAAATAGGGGAGGGTGTGGGATGCATCTCATGCAAGGAGAAAAACTAGACTCATATATCTCAATATTGGAGAAGTAGCCATCTCCTCTTCCCCAAGAACCTCATTGCTCTAAATAAGTTTTCTTATATTTTTAATTTTCTGGGGCTTTACTCATCTGATTTTTTCCTTTATTTTCAGATAACTGATATAGCCTATATTTGGAATGGAATTGGAATAGCCTATATTTCAATTACCTTGAGTTTTTTTTATAAAGGGCTAATGAGATGTCCAAGATTGTTTGCATAATTCCACATTCTTTATTTCAAGTTCAGTTTCCATATTTTTCTATGGTTAATTTCCTGCTACTTCTCTATTATTTGAGAACTAGGACTCAGGCACTAAGAAATAAGGACATTTGACACATACTCCTTTAACACTGTGGTAAGCCATGAAGTCCCACTACCACAGTAAGAAATCAGGGTGAATACAAGAAAGGAATTTGTATGTTTGAAATAAAACTACCAGTATAAAAATAATTAACAACTTTAGCAAAGTTTCATATATAGAGATTTGTGAATTGTGGGGTCAGACCACTATTATTCTGGCAGATAGACATTCACAGACACACACACACACACACACACAGAGGCAGAGACAGAGGCAGTGAGAGAGATAGAGACAGAGACAGTGGGAGGGAGAAAAAGACAGAGAGAAGAGAGAGATAAAAAGAGATGCAAAGAAAGTGAAAGAGAGAAAGAGAGAGGAAAATAGTTGACATTTGTGCTGACTTGGAAAGGAAATAATCATTTCTGCCAATGAAACTTTATATTAAGATTTGATAATCCTGCTCTTTACAAACCATTCTCCTCAATCTGTAAATCTGGAACAAGTCCACAATACTTGGACACTTGACTAAGTTAAATCTCTGACATTTGCTACAGAGATTTTTGTGGATATGATGATGAAGAGAAACTTTGTGAATTGGGCAAAGGAAAATGGTGTGAACGGAGGAGATATTGGTTACCAGAGAAATATTTTTAGAGGGGATCAGAAAACCTTCCAATTTTTAATGATCAGAGAAAAATGAACTTACAGGAGGAGCCCCAAATCAATCTCTAATGGGCTACACCATGAAAACGTAGTTGGTGCAGGTTAATTTTATTAGGCCCCCTCACCCAGAGGAATGGTAGCAAACTGGAGGTAGAGATAACTGGAGGAGATGATTAATATCAGTTCATGAAGAACCAACTCTAAATGATCTCTCCCAAAATATACAGTTAACCTTGTCACAGCTACTCACAATTGATACACTCCCATTTGCTAGGTTTATTTGCCTTAGAATGGAGACTCTATCTCCCTCTATCTACATTTATGCCTTATTATAAATCTGTACAACTGAGGAGGTAGAGTCAAGATGACAGAACAACAAGAATCAGCAGATAGAGTTTCCCTCAAAAAAAAAAAAAACTCCTCTAAGAAGATGTAAAAAATGAACTATACCAAATCCTCATAGAAAAAATCTAATAAAAAGTGAGGATGAGACATTTATTTTCAGTTTAGGTCAGGAGAGGGAAAGAGACAAAGAAATCTTCAGACACTTTTCTAGCCAGCAATTTGTAAGGCATAGAGCACTCCAGAGAAGAGAGAGGTTATTTGCCCCAATATTCTATTAAAACAGATCAGAAAGGTTCCCAAATCCCCTACATATTCTCTCCACAGTACAAGCCTGGCGAGAGTTCTGGAGGACAGAAGCAATATTGTAATTCTGTGTTCAAAAATTTTCTAGCAAATTATACTTGCTTGTCCATGTAACTTTGTGGCAGTCAGATAACCTCACTGAATTTATACCTCCTCCTTTTTAAAGAGAGATGATGACCATCCATTTTACTTTCAGTTCTAAATTCTATGACCTCAGGATCAGATTAGAATTTCACATTGTACCTGTGGAAGCTACATTTCTATGCACACTCTAGCCCTATATTCTCCAGATCAATATCTGTTCTCAGAACTCCCAACTCCATCTATGTCCTTCACACTCACCTGAACAAATCACACCAGCATCCTCCTCATGAATACATCTATCCTCAGCACTTGTTCTTTTGCATTTCCCCAGAGAAGATTCCTTTCCTGTACACTTTACCATCCAGATGATACCTTTTCCTGGGCCAAATGTAGCCAATTCGAGAGTAGAACCACAGCCCAGCTGCTGACAAACCACATTACCACCTGCTACATTCCAACTGTCATCACACACTGTCCCCCAGTCACCATTTTGCCACATTTCCACTCGTCCAGAGCATTGAGTCTCTCCTCCGCTGAGTCGGACATTTTCTGCATCTGGAAAGGAAGCAGAATACCCCATTACACTCCCAGCTTAGAAGAAAGGAACCTCTGAGAGCTCCAGGTACAGAGAGGGAAGAACTGAGATACCTATGCAGGGCCTAGAGGTTGGGGAATCAATTTTCTTCTTGCACATTGTGTTTGTACAAAACTGTTCTCATGCTGTCTCCTCCATTAGACTTTGAGCTCCTTCAAGGCAAGGACTACTTTTTTGTCTTTCTTTGTATCACCAGGGCTTAGTATAGTTCCTGGCACATAGTAGTTGCTTCAAATATGATTTTTGATTTTGTATAAACAAGCTGTATATAAGATGAAGTGGATACCTTTGGAAAGGCAGAGCCAAGGTGGTGGAAGTAAGGCAGGGATTCATCCAACCTCTACCAAATTCCCCTCCAAAGAACTGTAAAATAAGGCCTCAAAACAAATTCTGGAGTAATAAAACCAACAAAAGCACTGGGTGAAGAAATATCTCATTACAAAAACAACTTAAAATGTTGGCAGGAAAGTTCTGTCTCAAGGGCAAGATGGGAGTGCATTCCTCTGTATGCCATACTAACAAATGAGGGTCTGAGACTTTGCATAAGGCAGTAAGTACCAGGCCATACCCAGTACAGTGGGCTTTGAAGGCAACTGATTTTTAATAGTGTCTTCTGGATCTCTCAGCCCATAGATGATAAGTAGGTCGGACAACTGGTGAGAAAGACATTACAAGAGACTCTTTTCTGGCACTGGGTGTAGGACCCTGTTGCATTGTCCATACTCAGTTCCAGGTCATGGTTGTAGGGCATGGAGGAGCAGTACATTGCAGGTCCAGCCACAGGGCACCTGGAACTTAGTCAGAATTCCAGGGCAGTAACTGTGGTCATTCACAGACCAGAGTACAGGCCAGGAGAGGAGAAATGTTTCAGAAAGTGTTCCCTCCATGCTGGGAGCAGAGACCAACTATAACATAGAGTTAAACATCAAGAAATAGACTGGAAAATAAATAATCACCTATAAAAAAAGAAGAAGAAGATAGCAGAGTGGATTAAAAACCAGAATCCTACAATATGTTGTTTACGCAAAATACACGTGAAGCAGAGAGACATATGCTGAGTAAAGGTTAAAGACTGGAGCATAATTGATTTTGTTTCAGCTAAAGTAAAAAATGTAGAGGTAGCAGTCATGATGTCATAGCAGAAGCAAAAATAGATTAATTAAATGAGATAAGCAAGGGAATTACATCTTGTTAAAAGGTACTATGGACAATGAATTCATATCACTACTAAATATATATGCACCAAATGGTATGGCATTGAAAATCTTAAAGGAAAAGTTAAATGAATTATAGGAAGAAATAAATAATACTATTCTACTGGGGGACCTCAACTTTTTCCTCTCAAAATTAGATAAATCCAACCAAAAAAAAATAAGCAAGAATGAAGTTAAGAAGTTGAATAGGTTCTTAGAAAAGTATTGTGACAGATTTTTTTTCCCTCAGCAGTACATGACATGATAGAAAGAGTAAACAATTTCATTTAAGAGAATGACGTTGAGACAACGTATCAAAATTTAAGGAATGCACTCAAAGCTTTATATGCCGAAGGGATTACATAAGCAAAATAGAGAAAGAAAAAATCAGTGAAGTGAACATGGAACTAAAAAAAGACTATAAAGAAAACAAACTAAAATCCACAATTAAATCCTAAATTGGAAATCGTGAAAACCAAAACAAATATCAATTAAACTGAAGGTCAGAAAACCATTAAAAAAATAAATAAATTTAGGAACTGAATTCGCGGTGTTTGGAGTAGAGGGACAATAAAACAGATAAACCATTGACTAATTTGATTTTAAAAAGACAGAAGAAAACCAAATCACCAGTCTCAAAAATGAAAAGATTAAATTCACAGATGAAGAAGAACAATGCATACCATTAGAGGAAGACTGAAAAGATAAGACTTCTGCATCCAAAACCTCCAAAATAAGTATGGAAATGTCTCAGGTCATAGAAGACCTCAAAAAGGATTTTGAAAATCAAGTAGGAGAGGTGGAGGAAAAATTAGGAAGAGAAATGAGAGCGATACAAGAAAATTGTGAAAAGCGAGTCAACAGCTTGCTAAAGGACACCCAAAAAATGCTGAAGAAAATATCACCATTAAAAAAATAGACTAACTCAAATAACAAAAGGGGTCCAAAAAGCCAGTGAAGAGAAGATAGCTTTACAAAGCAGAATTAGACAAATGGAAAATAAGGTTCAAAAGCTCACTGAAGAAAATAGATCCTTAAAAATTAGAATGGAGCAGATGAAAGCTAATGACTTTATAAGAAACCAAGAAATTACAAAATAAATCCAAAAGAATGAAAAAAATAGAAGACAATGTGAAATATCTCATTGAAAAAGTAACTGACCCGGAAATATATAGACAGAGGGAATGGAATGAGTTGAACAGGAAAGGATGATATCTAAAAAAATAAAATTAAAGGGTGAGAGAGGGATATATTGAGAGGAGAAAGGGAGAAATGAAATGGGGTAAATGATCTCTCATAAAAGAGGCAAGAAAAAGCTTTTTCAATGGAGGGGAAAAGGCGGGAGGTGAGAGGGAAAAAGGTGGGAGGTGAGAGGGAAAAAGTGAAGTTTATTCTCATCACATTTGTCTTAAGGAGGGAATGACATACACACTCAATTTGGTATGAAAATCTACCTTACACTATAGGAAAGTAGAGGAGAAGGGGATAAGTGGGTTGGGGGGATGATAAAAGGGAGGGCAAATGGGAGGAGAGAGTAATTGGAAGCTAACACTTTTGGAGAGGGACACAGTCAAAAGAGAGAATAGAATAAATGGGGGTCAGGATAAGATGGAAAGAAATATAGGTAGTCTTACACAACATGACTATTATGAAAGTCTTATGCAAAGTTAGACAAAAATAGTCTATATGAAACCATTGCCTTCTCAGTGGGGATAGGTGGGAAGGGAGGAAGATACAGAAGATGGAACTCAAAGTTTTAGGAACAAATGTTGAGAATTCTTTTTGCATGCAGCTGGGAAATAAGGAATACAGGGAATGGGGTATAGAAATTCTATCTTGCCCTACAAGAAAAGAGAGAAGATGGGGCATAAGGGAAGGGAGGGGTGTGATAGAAGGAAGGGCAGATTGGGGGAAGGGATAATCAGAATCCATGGTGTTGGAAAGAGTTGGGGAGAAAATTTGAAACTCAAAATTTTGTGGAAATGAATACTGAAAACTAAAAATAAATAAACATTTTAAAAAAGACTAGGTGACTGTGGGAGGATAGTGGTGTCCTCCATGCTAATAGGAAAGTTACAAAGTTGGGAAGACTTAGGGAGAAATAATAAGTTCAATTTTGGACATATTAAATTTAAGAGTCTACAGGACAACTGGTTCAAGATGTTCAATAGGAAACTGGAGATATGAGAATGCAGGTAAGGACAAAGGGTAGGCTTAAAAATAGATAGACCTGAAAATAAACTGAATAGAAATGATCATGCAACACAGTGGAGTTGATGAGGTCATCAACTGAAATACTATAGACAATGTAGAGAAGAGAGCCCAGCACATACCCTTGGTGTGGGGGTGACCTGAGGAGATAGAGGAGGGGATATCAGACATACAGGAAGAAAACAGGAAGCAGCAGGCTCATGGAATCCTAGAGAGAAAAGAATACCAAGGAGAAGGTGGTGTCTATGGTTACAGAGATGTTTTAAAATATGAGAAATGAAAAAAGTTTATTAGATTTGGCTATGAAGAGACCTTTGGAGAGACCCCTTTCAGTTGAATGAGGAAGCTGCAAGTTAGATTGTAAAGTAAATGAGATGAAAGATAGGAGAGTCACCTTTAGTGGATATAATTCACAAGGATTCCATCCACCATAGCTCTGGGCTGGAGGGAAATTTGGATCAGGTTCCGAGGAAGCCTTCTTTGAAAAGTATCAACTGAACCATCAGAAAATAGATGGACAAGGGACCTTAGGAAATGGTTTGATCAACTGTACTTTGAATATTAATCAAGCACATCAAAATTCAGGCTATTGCTACTCTTCCTTCAAAACAACTTACTACAACATCTTCCAAATTGATCTCTGTTCCACCAGTCTTTACCCTTCAATCCATCCTCTAGGCAGTTGCTATGCTGACCATGACTCCACCTTGCTCAAAAATCTCAACTGTTTCCTGTTTTTACTTCTGGAATAAAACACAAATGCTTCTGCATGACATCTGAAGGCCTTTCCAATCTAGTTCTAGTTTATCTTTATAGAGTGATTTCAGATTATTCTTTCTCTTTCAGTCTATGTTGTAGTGACACTAGACTACATGCTATTTCCCCTAGATGGTATTCAATCTCACATATCCTTGCTTTTGTATTTCATCCCCCATCCCCTCTTTATTTACTGGTGTCTCTTAGAATTCCTAGATTCCTTCACATTTTACCTCAAACTTCATCATCCTGATTTCCTAATCAACCCAATTCTTACAACTTTTCTACCTCTACAAACAGCTGCTTTAGGTCTACTCTGTATACATTTGCCTTTCCTTGTCAGTGTGTATGTTTCCCTTCCACCACTAGTTCTTTATATCTCCTACATTTCCCTGGCACAAAGCAGGGGCTTAACAGAAGTTTTAATGTAAAGATTATTGGTGGGAATCCGCCCTGTCTTGTCTCCTGAATACATCTAATCTTTGCTTTTTACAAATGCAAAGCTAAAGTAGTATGTGCATCCTTTCTATCAATGAAATAGGAATGGAGCAGTAGGGAGCCAAGACAGATACTGGGAGAGGGCCATGAAGTATTTAACATTTCAGAGCAGGAAGACTTCTTATAAAAATTCATCCAAGATCCTTGTTTTAGACAGGACAGAATAACTAGGTTGAAAGTGGTAAAGTAACTTTCTGTAATTCACATCACTAGTGATAGATCCAAACACCTCTCAATACAGTCATTCTTATTTCCACTATACCTAAGAATTCATTTTATGAAGGGTGTAAGTTACTAAATTCCTTACCATGGGAAGTTTAGCACAAATGAAACCAGTGAATTCAGGCTTACTGAGCAGCTACTATGAACAGGGCTTCACATTTCTGGGAATATAAGAATGTATGTTAAATACTAAGCTCACAAAGGAAGATTATAATCAATCCCTTTGGGATCATGAAATTAAGAAATAATTAGAGGAATTTAGGGACACCTGAGCCTCTAGCCAGATCCCAGCTCCACTCTTCTCCAGTTATTTCAGTGATTCTGGGTATACTTCAGGTGGCATTATTTGTTCTCTGATTCATTACCTATAAAATAGGGATGGGATTGACCAGTTCCTTAAATGCTGGGAGGAGTAATTCCAGAGAGAGTTCAAAGCTGCCATTGGAGCAAATTATCTGTAAAACACTTTGGCTTAGGGAGGAGTGTAAGATCTCATATTTACACTGAGTATTACAGGTCTTAAAAGCACAAGCCCTAGATTGGGGCTCAGATGTAGGCAGCAGGTGCAAAGCTATTTAGAACTTGTAGTAGCTGATCTCAGTATTTTTCCTCTCCCAGTCAGAGAGGCCATACAAAACCTTCACGTTATTTCACATACTAGCAATTATCTCTCAACTAGTCGACTCAGTCCAAACCAGCGCAGACTAGACACAAGCTCTTTTGTCTAATAAACCAAGTGACTAGATAAGGACATCTCTAAGCTTGCTTCATATTTGAAGTCTTCCTTTCATATACTCACACATGGAATTTGAGACATGGTAATGATTTGAAATTTCCTTTAGTCATTTAGAAGGGTGGCATGTCAATGAGATGACACCCCAGAGCATGCCAACAGCAGCAGATCAATGAGCGAAAATGATTCAGCCATGGGTTTTCTACTGTTTTCTTGACTGTCTCCCATATTAGAAGTCAAGTGAAAGATTAGACCATTCCTGGGACAGTAGGCGACCTTACAACATAATTCTAAGACAAATATATCTCTTTAAATGAATAGTCCACCTCCAAATCTAATTGAAAAGGCCCTACAGAAGAGAGGAAAAGACTTTGGGACATTGTAATTTCCTTCCTTTCCTCAAAACAGATGGTAAGTTTTGTATTATGATCTTCTGACTGATGATTTTTTCCCAAGTACAGCAGCCCAGTCCAGCTCAGTGAAATTCCTAACAGTGCAGATCATTTGGAAATAGAAAAGTAGAATCTTACCAGAGTTGATCACTAGGAAACTGAAGAGAAGAAGCAATAGCATCTGGACTGTAAGAAGACTTTGTAAGGACATCCTGATATTCCTGGTCCTGCTGCTGTCTTGAAAGCACCAACTCTTCTTGAGAGACCTCAGAGCACCAAATGAGGGATGTACAGCAATAGGAGGGGACTATATAGATTCAGTTCCTTACCATGCCACCTGTGCTAGGAGCCAATAGAAACTCTCTTTACCATTTCAGACACTATCAGACTTGATCTGCCACATCTAAAATTCAAAACCCAATCAAATTCTTACCTCTACATAACTCCTTTGATGAAAACAGAAATCTTTGTGAAGAAAATTCTCTCTCTGAGCGATTGGATGAGACGTGCATTTCAGAAGTGAGGATAAAAAGCTACATCTGGGTGACTCTAACACCTCTGTGTGGTCCATGTCGCTTTCACAATCAACAAAACATGATTCCAGTTATAATCAGTGATATGGTCAGTCACTCACTGCACTGCATGGGCCAGATTCAGGATCATTTTCATTCAATTGGATTTTTGGTACATATATTAAGTGAATCACTTCTTATTAGATAGCCAGGAAATATTTTAAAAAGAAAAAAAAGTTAATTTGAGTCTTCAGTTGGGACCCATAAAAAGGCATAATTTTGAGGTTGGAGAAAACCAATAACTTCAGCTAGGACTGGGAGTGAAGAATGTAGACTTCTGAGGAATGCAGACAAAAGAAACCTAGACAAATAGCACATTGAACTCAAGACCTTTACACAGGGATCTCAAGAAAACTATGATTCAATGGCACAAAAATGTATTAAATGACAAATATGTACAAGGCCCTCTACTGGATTTGCTCCTAAGCTGGACATCACTGACCTCTAGATTGGGTCTTATGAATACTATGTGACTTGCTACCTTACAGAAATACTCACATCTTGTACTGTTTTGGATCTCAAGAAGTCTGACTTAAGAGAACATATAAACAGACAACTTTATACGAAGGTTTGGACAATATTAGGTGGGAAGGCAGAAACCTAAGGCTATGCTGTACAAGCATGAAGAGTTGGTGATTAACTAATGAAGTGAATTACTGGTAAATGTGTGTGTGCATGTGTGCATGTGCACATGTCTATGTGTGTAAAAACTTGATTACACATACTATTCTACCTTTCCAGTTCCTTATGGGTACTAGCACACATTATTCTCTAGGCCTGGAACTTCCTCCTTCATATTTCTGTTTCTTGAATTCCTGCTCTTCCTTTCAGACCTATCTCAGGTGTCTCTTCCATGAACCTTTCCCCCTTTTCAAAATTTTTATGGCACCTTGTCTAGATTGTCGTTTTGTAAAAATTGTTGTGATGCTGCTCAACATCCCTGTGACTTCTTTGATGAAAACATCCCTCCTTGGTCAACACTCCTAGAAAGGTGTTCCCTTTTCTTAGTAGAAGTGGAGCTCTTATTTTTTGTATTTGTATCTCCTAAGATTAGTAAATGTCTGGTCCGTTCACTCATTGTACAATATAATGTAGTGTAGAGATCAGTGGTAAATTTGGGGTTCAGTGTAAACAAGATGTGTGACCATGGTCAGTATTATTGAATCTCACTTTAGTTATTTGTATGTAATTCTTATCCTTAAGCTCAGTGACTTGGGATCTTTTCCTTTTTGGTGGAGATAGAGCCCCTGATCTACATGAGAGCTAGGACAGCATTGGGGGAACAGGAGAGCTCCAGCCTTCTTTAGTCTCTTCTTCAAGCTTCAAGTTCCTTGGAGTATCTTTGATTTTCAGCTTCAAGGGGAAAGATGGAAGAGGTCAATCACACTTCAGGTTACTGAAGTAAAAGAATCTAGAAAGACATGAGAAGGGCTGGAAGTCTCCACCATGTCCCTGTCCTCACCTTGCTACTGTGGAATCTTCAGGAAGTTACTCTTAGGTGAAATCTCAAACTCTCTCCTTTGAACTGAGCTAATCTCTTTCCCAACGGAAAACCCTTTCACTTTATATGCACTCTATATTTTCTATGCATACCTTCTCTGTTCTCTGCTTTGCTACTGATTTCTATAAATGTGTTTCTTCACTGTTATATGCCAGGAAGGGGAGCAAGTCTTGGATATAAAACTTGGAATCCTCCTCAACTTTCACCAACAATAATGACATGGTGATCAGATTTTAAATTGAATCTGATCATATTATTTTCACAAATATGTTGTTCTTTAACGTTTTTATTTAAGATTTTGAGTTCTGTATTCCTTCCCTCTTTCCCCTCTTCCTTCCCTGAAGCAGCATACAATCAGATATAGGTTACACATGTAGAATTATCTGCAATCTTATTAGTTATTATGATTATAATTATAACAATATTAATCATTTTGTACAAGAAGATTCAAGTAAGAGAAAAAATAAGCAAGAGAAAGTGAAAAAACCATGCTTCAGTCTGTATTCAATTAATATCAGTTCTTTCTCTGGAGGCAGATAGTGGTGAAGAGCACTGCATTTCCTCATGTAGGTCAGACCACTCCCAAACACCAAGACTGGTTTCAGAAAGTGATGGGGAATTCTGAAGCTGCTAAATGAAAAATGAGAACTCTATGGGATTTAGCAGTATAGTTCATGCATCTCTGAGAAGGCAAGATTTAATTCCATCAAAAGTAAAGGATAAGCAAAGTTTAAAGAGATGCATCATTCTAGGCTAAGTAAGAAGGCAGATGAAATTTATTTTCATACTGATAGTAACAATCCAAAATTGTCTTATGGTGCCCTAAAAGTTATTAATGGGTCAAAGACCTATGGTGCATCACAACTACTCAATGTTGATAGAGCCACATTAATTAATGATAAGGACAATATCCCCGAGAGACAGGCAGAATGTCCATACTGTGCTCAACAGACCATCATCAATCAGTGCTGAACCCACTGACCATTTAATTCAGGTTGAAGTCCTCCCTCCTTAGCTGAAGTTCCAACTGAAAAAAAGAGGTTTTGAATACCATTGGGCTTCCTTTATGTGGGAAAGCAAATGGTGCTGATTTTTTTCAAGCAGAGATTAACAAGGTAGGGGGACCATTGCTGATACAAAAGCAGACTGAAATTTTCAAAGTTATATGGCAAGACGAAGTTATTTATCCCCCAGGAGTACAAGGATGCCTTCATTGTCCAACTCTATAAAGTTAAAGGAAATAGATTGTCCTGCAACAATTACAGGGGGGTCTTTATGTCATTGCTGGCAAGATTCTTGCAAGAGACCTCCTTAACAAACTGATCCTGCACTTGGAATACGGTCATTTACTCGAGAGCAAGTGTGGCTTCAGAAATGACCAAGGACTAGTCAGTATGGTGTTTGCTACCCAACAACTGCAGGAGAAATGCCAGGAGCATCACTAAGGTCTGTATACTATGTTTAGATCTGACCAAAGTCTTTGATACTGCTAGTCTTATGGAAAATTATCTCAAAACTTGCTTGTCCAGAGAAGTTCATCAGCATTGTATGTCAATTTCATGACGACATGCTTGCCTAGGTTCTAGATAATGGACAATGCTCTCGTGCCTTCCCAGGCACCAATGGAGTAAAACAAGGCTGTGTGCTTGCTCCCATGCGTTTTAACATGATGTTTTCAACCATGTTGTCAAATGCTTTGAATGAGGATGAACATGGCATCAAGTTCAGCTACCACACTGACGGCAAATTCTTCAGTTTGAAAAGGGTACAATCCAAGAACAAACTGGAGGGAGTGTTGGTGCCTGATTTTCTGTTTGCAGATGATTGTGCACATATTGAAGCCTCTGAAGCTGAGATGAAACAAAGTATGGATCAATTCTCTCCTGCTTGTGCTAGTTTTGGTGTAACAATTAACACCAAGAAAACACAGGTGCTCCATCAGCCACCACCACACTATCCATACGTGAAATCATCAGTTATACCAAATGGAGGAGTTTTGAATGCTGTGGTTAAGTTTACTTACCTTGGTAGGGTACTTTCCAAGGACATACATATTGACAGTGATTGACCCACACGTTTCCTGAACTCACTGTCTGGGAGGCTCCAAAGGAAACCGTGAGACATAAGAGGCATTATACTGACTACCAAACTGAAGGTCTACAGAACCATTATGCTGATCTCATGGTTCTATGCCTCTGAAACCTGAACAATCTACTAGTTTCACACCAGGAAACTGAATCGCTTCCATTTGAACTATCTTAGGAAGATTCCGGTGATCACTTGGCACAATAAGGTACCAGACACTTAGTTCCTTACTTGAACTAAACTGCCAAGCATTCAAATTCTGCTTCAGAGAGTACAATTCTGATGGACTGGCCATGTTGTTTGAATGCCAAACATATGCTCACCAAAAAGACTATATTTTGGAGAACTCAAACAGAGCAAGCGATCACATGTGGTCAGAAGAAGAAATACAAGGACACTCTCAAGGTCTCTCTCAAGAACTTTGGAATTGATTGCATGACATGGGAGACATTGGCACAGGACCACTCAGCATGGCATGCCCACATCATAAAAGGTGCTATGCTCTATGAGCAGAGCATAATTGAAACAGCTAAAAGGAAATGTAGGATGCTGAAATTTAGAGTATCCACCACAAATGTTCATGTGAACTATTTGTGCCCTACCTGTAGGAGAGCATTCCAAACTCATATTGGTCTGATCAGCCACAGTAAGATGCTATAAAACTTGACTTCAGAATAGTTATGTCATTTTGGTTTTCATTGAGAACATAAGTCAACAACCAATCAAAGAGCCATTCCCCAGCTGATGGAATCCCTATGAATTCCATTTCTTGACCACCACAAAAAGAGCTGCTATGAATATTTTTGTACAAGTAGTCTCTTTCACCCAATTTTGGATGTCTTTAGGATTTAGAACTAGGAGTGGTATTGCTGAGAAAAGAAAAAATTGTATCACAATTGTATAGTCCTTTGAACATACTTCCAAATTGCTCTCCAGAATGGTTGAACAAGTTCACAGATGCACGATAGTGTCCTAGTTTTCCCACACCCCCTGCAACATCCAATATTCTCCTTTTGTCATTTTCACCACTCTCATAGATTTCCATTGTTACCTCAGAGTTTTTTTTTTGTTTACATTTATCTGTTCAATATTGGTTTAGAACATACATTCATATGACTATCAATAGCTTTGATTTATTTTGTCTAAATACTGCTCATATCCTTACACCATTTATCAATTGAGGAATGACTTGCATTTTTATAAATATGTCTCAGTTCCCAATATGTCTGAGAAATGAGACCTTTATCAGAGATACTTGTTACAAAAAGGTTTTCCCAGTTTTCTGCTTTCATTATAATTTTGATTGCATTGGTTTTATTTGTGCAAAAACTTTTTAATTTTATGTAATCAAAATCTATCTTTTTTACATTTTGTAATGCTCTCTGTATCTTCTTTGGTTCCACATTCTTGCTTTATTCATAAATTTGACAGATAAGCTATTTCATGTTCTCTTAATTTGCTTATGTTATCACCCTTTATGTGTAGATCATCTACCCATTTTGACCTTTTCTTGGTATATGTTCGAAAATGTTGGTGTATACCTAGATTCTGTCATACTGGTTTCCAGTTTTCCCTGTAGTTTTTGTCAAATAATAAGTTTTAATTCCAAAAGCTTGAATATTTGGGTTTCTCATAAACTAGATTATTAGGGTCTTTTACTATAATGTAATTTATATCTAATCTATTCCACTGATCTACCACTCTATTTCTTATCCAGTACCACTTATAATGCGTTTGAAATCTGGTACAGCTAGACGACCATCTTTGGACTTTTTTCATTGATTCCCTTGGTATCCTTGAGCTTTTCTTCTTCCAAATAAGTTATGTTATTATATTTCTGACTCTATAAAATAATTTTTATAGCTTGATTCACATGCCAATAAATAAATGTGCTAATTTATGTAGAATTGTCATTTTATTATATTGGCTCAGCCTACTCTTGAACAATTGGTATTTTCCCAATTGTTTAGACCTGACATTATTTGTGTAAAAGGTGTTTTACAGTAGCAGCAACATAGATCCTCGATTTGTCTGAACAAATAGACTCCCTAATATTTTGTATTATCTACAGTCATACAAGTACATCCCCCTCCACAGGCCTCTTTCTACATATGAAATTTTATTACATATTTTATGGAAACAGTAACACTAGTTTTAACATGGACATGACGACAGGCAATCTTTCTGAGTCTCTGTTTAGTTTTTTGTGAAATGGTAATAGTAATTTGTCCTATACATCTCAAGAGGTTCTGGTGAAGAAAGTGCTTTGGAAACTTCAAGGCATCATTTGAGACCTTTGAAACCATGTAGTACAACTCTATCACTTTACAAATGTTGAAACTGGGTTTCCCTAGATCAAGTATCATGTCCAAGTTCACACTGAGTGAATAGTCATGTCAAGTAAACCAAAATCTGGTTATTTCATCCCACTAGACCATACTACTATCACCCCAAACCTCATGAATATCAAATAGGTTTTTAAAATATTCAGAATTTTCTCAGTCACATACATTCTACTCTTTCAAAATGTCTAACATTTCAGAAAGGAATATGATGTCAGTTGACCTTTGTACTCCCTATAGAACAAAAGATTTTCTAAGGAAAGACAAAGAATGAGTACTCTTAACATGACCTAGATTTATAAAAAATAGATAGAGGTCCTCAAGCCAAGATGGTGGCCAGGGGCTCCACATAATGGTTTTCACTAGCTGTGCCTGGACACCTCCACCTGCCAACTACAACAAGGAAAGGGAATTGGACGCCCCAGAAAGCCACCTACTGGTCTCTGCAGGGCATAGGCTAAGGTATATATATGTAAAGCAAGGTTGAGGAGTAAACACATGGGAAAAGAAGGACAAAAGAGAAACATTGAAGAATTAAAGGTCCTAAAGGAAAAACACTTTTGATAAAGGTAAACATGACCCTGGTGGGAAAGTTCAAGATAGTGGAGAGGTGTTCACCACATGTGAGAAGGAAATCCTTAACATTGTCCTCTCTGGATACAGTGTTTGAGGGCAGGTGAATTCTTAAACAATTTCAGGTATCACAGGAAACTGATTCCACTCCAATTCAATTCAATAAACATTTATTAAGAGACTGCTCATAACTGACGACCTTAAAGTGACATTTGAGGGACACCAGTTTCAGCTTTATCATACCCCAGGTCCTCAGGGAACATTGGTGGGGCATCTTTTCCCATGTTCGAATCAGGGGATCCCCAAAGAACTCAGGAGGTTGATGTAGAAGCAAGAAAATGGAGCTGAATTTGTAGCTGTGTCTAAAGAAAAGCAAGAAACTTTTGGTGGTGGTACAGGTGGGTGAAAATAATATCACCAAGACCTGAGTGAAAAGTCTTTTCTCAGTCATGATACATCATGCATAGTAAAGGGAGCAGGAGTGACCAGGACTGAGAGAGGGCTATGGAAAGGCTTCTCTTTACATTGAGGATGAGTTGGAGTCAAAGAGAATGGGAGCCTGGAGGAAGCAGCTTCAGAACCCCAGGGCCTACTCATATTCTTGCTTTAGAAACATTATGGGTACAATTGTCCCAGGTATCTTTCTAGAAAATGTCAATACAGAGAATACTCATTGTAGCAACAAAATATATTTGTCATATATGTATACGTATACACATATGCATGTTTACATGTATGTATATACACGTATATAAACATCTATCTATATACTTGAATGAATACAACCACATATGTTTATGTGCAAGTACAAGTATACATACATTTTAATAGACAGGCTTATCACTATATAGACATTTGTAGGTAGTGCCACCTCCTCACCTTCCAAAATAAGTTCACCCATAGTTGGAAATCTCACTTGTCGGGTCAATAAATCTGTTGGCAATGACTCACTTTTATGTGATTTCCTGTACTCATCCCATGCATCATCAGGCCCCATAGTATTCTGCTCATTCATCTGGGTGACAGGGAGAATGTCAGGCCCAGATAATTCTTCAGCATCATCACACCCATCACCTGGGAGATCATCAGGCCCACTTAAGATATCTGAGGGAAAGATGACAGTTTTGTTTTCACCACAATTTTTCTGTAACTGATGGGGTGAACTTCTGCATGTGAAAACAAATGTGTAATTTCATTTTCTTTTAAGATAGAAGGGAGTGTCAGGAGTTGTTAAAAGCTAGATTCAGTTGAAGAAGAAGACTACTTAGGGTTAGGGTTAGTGACCTGACCTTGCACTAAAAATCACTAAGGTGGGAAAGGGGACAAATACTCCCTCATTTAAGTCAATTATTTCAGTCCCCTTAGTATTATTTTCCCCTTTATTTTTTTTAGCTTCAAAATTCTCACCTCTTAATTTCAATCCCCTCAGTGATTATCACTGGCCCCAGATTCAAGGAGGAAATCATTTGAACCAGAACCTTCAACTCTGTCATAATTCAATTCATGATGTTATCATGATAATGAACCTGACATAGAATACACCAGAGAGGGTAAGCTGATTCACTGTATTATGTTCCAGATTCTGAAGCCACTTTGATCATTATTTTCACCCTGAAATCAAACCCTATCCCCCTCTCAAGGGCCTAACCACCTATCAAACCAAGCCTGGCTCCCTTCCTGCCACTCCAAACCTCTGTCTCCCAAGCACATATTCCAAGCCAGAGAGGAATGAGCAGCCATTGAGTATATTCTTAAAAGCTTGGCATAGGGAGGTATGGTATTTCTGGAAGAGCAGAAACTGAGGACAGCACAGGAGTGTTTTAGCTGATGCCATCCAGGACAGGACATCAGTCCTTGCCTCTAAGGCCTGCCCTGTCCTGTTACTTGGGGAAAGTGCAGGTTGGCTTTTCCCTTCATTTTCGCCTGCATATGCTGGAAGCTTATCTTTCATATTACCCAGAAGAGGCCCTGATGAGAAGAACCTGACAGAATGAAATAGCAAAAAGAAACCCATTTCCCCCACCCATTCCACAGGTTGGGTCTATCCACAGACTTAAGACAATGTAAAAATGTGTTCTGACATCAGGGAGCCCAGTCTTAAACAGGGGGCACTCTCAGCCTTTTGTGACAAGGATAAAAATGTCACTCTATGAGAGGATTAATGAAAGTGTTCTGGATGAGCCTAAGGGACCTCCCAAATGTGACAGCTCTCATGCCACCTCCCTGAAAGTCTCCATGTTTGGGCAATGAAAAAAATTAATTGGCAAGATAATAGTAAAGCAAAGCAAGCCATGCTCTAAAAGTTAGAGCTTCTCATATGTCATGTTGTCCTAACAGCAGGGTGTTGTTCCTCATACAGAATAGATGGAAAAGTGTGGAAGACTGAAAGTTTGTTAGTGATTGAGGTTCTCAGGTGGAGTGGTGGTTCTGCTCATAAAGATCAATACAATTCATGTGGATGGAAAAGCCCTAATGATATGGAAAGGGGTTTCTTCCATAGTTTCATGTCATTAGCTTCTAGGAACATTCAAATCTTTTTCTTCCAATTCTGCTCTTACCATGAAAGCTCCAGATTTAAAGGGAATGGTATAAATATGTTAATCATTTCTACTGAGCTGGCTATCCTGTTGGGGAAATGAAATCACTGAATCTTTGGACTAGAACTTATGATGGCCCAATCCAGAACTTGTCAGAACTATAATCAGTGGGACTCAGACAGAAAAAAGAACATCAGAACCAAAAGAGCATGGGCATTTTCCCACTGTACACAAAGCTCAGAATTCACATCTGGGCTGTTGGACCTTCTTGCCCATGTACAGATTGGGAAACAGAAACTAAAATGTTATGGGGTGAAGGGAGTCACAGCAGGCAGATATACACAGATTCCTGAAGATGGCAAGGCCATAGATTCTGATAGTGACCAAAGCATGTAGTTCATGTGCAGTATCCAAGGGAGGAGGATAGGCAGAAGATACACATACCTGGGCTGCTCAGAAGGTCCTCCTTGTCCTCTGTCAGGTAATAATCAATCTCTTGGTACATGGCTTCATAAAGAGAATCCATATATCTAGACAAAGCCGGGACTTTGAGTCATAAACTCTGGGACTGAGACCACCACATGACCCTCCTCAATTTACTCTCTGTTCACTCTAAGGCTAATCCCTAGTTCTAATATGGATGTCTGCTCTGCCCAGTCCCATACTTTATGACCTTGGTTGAAATCCCACACCTAACACAAACTCTGTGTTCACAGCTTAGTCTCTCCTGGGCCAAGGACAGTTGAAGCTATTTGGGTCTTGAAGACCAGAGCAATCTTGTGGGTCATATCCAGGCCTGAAGCACTTTATTTGGACTTGTCCAAAAGCCCTATCCTTATCATTGCCTCCCTTCACTCACCCACACACTTTCCCATTTTATCCAGTGCCCAACAGGTTGCCCACCTTGTTTCTGTATTCTTCCTCTGAGTATTTGAATCCCTAGGATGATGAGGACCAAAAAAAGAAGGGTCCCTAAAATAGGCAGAAGATGCCAAGCTGAGAACATATGACATAGTTTGATGAGGAAGAAACTCCTTTAATTGGTCCTTTGGAGAGGAAGAATCATAAGGCTCAGGATTTTGGAAAAACTTGTAAAAACTCCCCAGGACAGTGCACTGAGGTTAGTATGGAGAGAGGAGGCAAATCTGAGATTGAACCTCAACCTAAAGATGCTCCAACTGCACTGTAGAGGGTCCTGGGATAGGCCTGGAGGCCAAGAAAGAACACTGAAAGAATCATCCTTCCTTAGGGGACTGAGCTCCGGATCTCCAAACTGGAAATCAGTAGGAGGATGATATATTATTGAAGAACATTCTGCAGACTCCACCACCACCAAACCCTACCTCAACATCCAGCCCACAGGCTTCTCCACAGCTTCTCAAGATTCTGGTACACTTGATCTCCTCAGAGATGAGAGAAACTCAAAAGGTCAGCCTGGGGCTTTAGAAGGTTTCTACTGTCAAATGAACCCAAAGGTGATAGGAGGGGAGAAAGGGAGTGGCAAAGCAATGTACCTTTTGTGGTAGGGCAGCGTTGTCCTCTCAACTGGAAGAAAATAGGAGAAAAAAAAATCTGAAGAATGGACAGAGGTCAGGTTGAGCATGACCTCTGGATCCTGCTCTGAAACACTGATGATGTGAACATTCTCCCATAACGCTCCATCCAAACGGCTTAGAAAGGCTCCTAGACCTCCTCGATTCCCTTCATCCAGCTCAAGCTTAAGAAAAGATTTAGAGACCATGTAGACTGGAGTCAGAGGACCTGTGCTGAGTCAAACCCCAAATCCAGATGCCAAAATTGGAAATTTGTGGAAGGGTCACATGTTCTATAAGAAAATTCTGTAGGTCCTCCCAACCACCACCCCTACCTTTAGTTTCTCAGCAGATTCTCTGACCCAACAGAGTTAATTCCCCAAGAAATGAAAGACGCCCAGTGGGAACGCTTGTCTCCTATAACCTTCCTCCTGTCCCATAGATATTTCAAACTCAATGTGTCCAAAACAGCACTCATTATCTCCTATCATTTCTCCTCCTCACAAAACATACCCCCTTCCAAACTTTGCTATTACTACTGAAAAAACTATCGCCCTCCCAATCACTTGGACTCATTATGGTTCTTTCACTAAACCCTCACTCTTACTTTCCCCACAGATGCAAGAAGTTGGAAAATCTTATCATTTCTGTCTACATATTTTCCTTTCTTTCCACTAATACAGACACCACTATAATTCAAGTCCATACCACCTGCAGGACTGTAGCAAAGCCTTCTGATTGGTCCTCCCATGCCAATTTATCCTTTAATCAGCTGCCAAAGTAATCATCCTCAAGCAGGGGTGAGGAACTCGCAGCTTCAAGGACAGATGTGGCCCTCTACATCCTCAAATGTGGCCCTTTGACTGAATGGAATCTTCACAAAACAAATCCTCTTAATAAAAATATTATTCTGTAAAACTTAAACTCAATCAAAAGGCCACATTTGAGGACCTAGATCCACTCCTATTCTAGAGCGTAATTTTGGCCAAACAATTTTTGTTGCTATTAAATGATTTTTCAATCATGTCTGACTCTCTGTGACCCCATTTAGATTTTTTTTGGCAGAGATTCTGGAGTGGCTTGTCATTCCTTTCTCTAGCTCATTTTACAGTTGAAGAACTGAGAGAAACAGAGTTAAGTGACTTGACCACATTCAGACAGGTAGTGTCTGAGGCTAGATGTAAACTTCAGGGAAGATAAGTCTTCCTGATTACAAGCCCATGCCACCTATCTGCCCACATCATGTCCATGTTCATTAAAATCCTGTAGTTCCCTGTTACCTCCAGGATCCAATAAAACTCCTCTGTTCCTCACAACTTGGTTTCATTGTACCTTTCCACAATACTTATACTCTTCCTCTCCACACACTCTACTCCTCAGCCATACAGACCCACTCCCTGTTCTTAACACACGATGCTCCATCTCTGCCCCTGAATATTGGTATTCTGGCTCACCCTTCTTACCCCGCCTCTTGCACGCTGATTTTCCTTCAAGACTCAGCTCAAATTCTGCCTTCTAAAGGAAGCTTTCTGGAGACACACTAGATGCATAAGCTTTCATTACCTCATTCCACTCTTCATGTATCTTCTATGTTTCTAGTTATTTATATGTTGTTCCCCCCATTATATTGCAAAGTTGCTTGAAATCATGGTATGTGTTTGCCCTTCTTTCTGTTGCAAGGGCTTAGTTCATTCCCTAGCACATAGTAAGCATTTATTAGTAAATTCTTGGGGATTGATTGCTTTTGAGCCGCTCTGATATGGGTTAGAGCTGAGGGGGAGGGTAGCTGAATATGGTACCTTTTTTGATAACAAAGAACTACTAAATGGTGCAGTAAATACAGCATTGGGCTTAGAAGTAAAGGAAGATTAGTGTTCAGACACGAATTCAGACACTAGTTGTGTGACCCTGTGTAACATTATCTTATACTATCCTATAGCAGTGGAAAAGAAAAAAAATTGGAGGTATAAAAAGAGATCAAGCCGGGCCTGTTGAATCTAACTTCTGCCTGAAAGCTCTGTCATTTAAATATTTGCAAAAGACACACTATTCAAAGAGCTCAGGAAGGTTCCCCAATCTTCTACATACCTTTCCCCATAGCACAAGCTTGGCAAGAGGGTTAGAGGACAGAAGAGGGAATATAAGTTTGGGAGTCACAGGACCTATTTTCAAAAATTTACCAAGACACTGTACTTGCTAGTCTGTGTGACTATACAACAATCACATGACCCCAGTGGACTTCTATTTCCTTCTCTGCAAAGCAAAGAGATTAAAATGTTGACCATGAATTTTCCTTTCTTTTCTGAATTCTATGACCCCATGATAAAATTGCCACCTCCCATGGCACCAGACAACAGACTTGTGGAAGCTCCATTTAGATGCACACTCCAGCCCCATGTCCTCCAGTTCAGTATCTGTTCTCAGAGCTTCCAGGTCCAAGCAGCGTCCTTCACACTCACCTAAGGACATGACACCAGCATCTTTCTCATGCTTACAGTCATTCTGACCCCAGGGCCTTGCAGGACAATCCAACAGAGAGGACTCCCTCCATCTGCACTGCACATCATCCAACCAGATGATCCCATTTACAGAATCAAATGCAGGCCATTGCAGGACAGCCAGAGCAGAGCCACAGCCCAGCTGCTAACAAACCACATTAGCATGTTCTAGGTCCGATGAGTCATCACGGATTGTCCACCAAGAGCCATTGTGCCAGATCTCCACTCTTCTAGAGCATCTCTACTCCAATGAGTCAGAGTTCGTCTTTGTCTTGAAGGAACCAGAAGCCCCTGTTACACTCCCAGCTTGCAAGTGAGGAACCTCTGAGAGCCCCAGGTATATATAGAGAGAAAGTGAAATACCTGTGCAGGGACCAGAGTTTGGGCACTCAATGAGCTTCCTTCCTGCAGAAAGAAGACATTAAGGAAGCACTGAGTTAATGATGCTCCTAAAATGTTATTTGGATACTAGGTTTTGCTGTTTCAGGACATAATTTCCAAAGATCCCTTAATTTACTCCCAAAATACAGACTAGCACCATCTTCATCTTTAGACATTCAATGCTTTGTTGAATTCATACTATGACCTATCCATCGAGTAAAAATAAATATTTAAATAGAAAATGGAAAGAGCTTCCTTTTAAGGAGTTCAGAGTGTAATTATAGAGAAGGGACATGTATGTAAAGAGGAGACTGTGGAAGGAAACAGATCAAAGTAGCCAATGGAAAGAGTAAAGAAGTCTGAGGCAACATGAGACTGCCTGCTAGCTGAGCCAGTGCCTGACAAAAGAAGCAGAGAGAGTGAACAGGAGGATGAATAGGGATATCCTTCTTTTTGTACCCAGAGTAAAAGTAGAAAAAGAGATCATGTTGCCAAGAAACTGTGAAGACTATACAATGGGAGAGAAATTAATTTCAGTCAGCTCTCATCAAACTTCTTAGAGCAGCAGGTGCCACAGTTGTCTGCTGTAAATGTGCAGTTGAGGGTTTGAGGAGAGTAAAAGTCAAAGACAAAAAGACAATGACCATTTCTAAGCAACTACAATTTGCCAGGAAATACTAAGTCCTGGTGATACAAAGAAAGGCAAGAAAGCAGTCTGCTCTCAAGGAGCTCAAAGTTTAATTCAGGGAGACAATGTGACAGCAGTTTTGTGCAAACATGACGTATACAGGAGAAACTGCAGAAAATCAATACAGGGACAGCACTAGTATTAAAGGGGCGATAAGAGGCTTCTGTGTGGAAGGTAGGACTATCGCTCTGATTGAATGAAGCATGTAGGTGGTTCAGGGAAAGAGTGTTGGGCCTGAAATTATGAAAAACTCATCTTCCTAATTTCAAATCTTGCCTCAGATGCTAACTAGCTGTGTGACTCCTGGCAAATCGCTTAATCCTGTTTCCCTCAGTTTCCTCATCTGTAAAATGAGCTGGAGAAAGAAATGGAGACTGAAATGACTGAACAACAAGAAAACAACAAGTGAAGCCAGGGAAGGCAAGGGATGGAGATGAGGAAGGAGAGAATTATAAACATGAGGAGAACCAATGAAAATACACAGTCAGGAAATAGAGTGTCCTGCACAAAGAACAGCAGACATTAGTGTCACTGGACTGAAGAGTATATGGAGAGAATTAAAGACTAGAAAGGTACAAAGGGGCCAGTACAGGAAGGGCTTTGAATGAGAGGATTTGGTATTGGATCCCAGAGGTAACTGGGAGTCACTGAAGATATTATTTGGGAATGGTGAAGATGAAGAATGGAAACAAGAGATGCAAAGCAGAGGGAGAGGTGTAGTGACCATCAATTATGATCAGATAAACGAATTTCTGACATGTAAGTGGAATACGTGTAGGTGATAGCAAACTCAAGATTATGACCGTCTTTTTAGTCTCTGAGTTGGATGGAGGTCTTTGGAAATAAATGACGTGAAGAACTAGGAGGTTTGGGTTTCTGCGGTAAAATTTCATCTTCTGCTATAAGCGCAGGAATTGTGGAGGAAAGAAAGACTGACTCACAACTTGTTCACATCAAGGTTTTAGTCAACTAAAATTAAAAAAAACTGAGGTCTCCCTCATTTAACTTCAACCAACTTAGGTTTCTTTCACTGTTTATTTGGATGGATCAAAATGCATTTGCTTCTAAATCTTGTCCACAGATTGAATGCACTGGGACTAAAAAATAGTAGTAATCCTATTACAAAGGAGTCAAACGAAAGAGACAGATGCAGTTACCTTCACATACGATAATGGCTTCCTCTCCCTCGTGGCAAGAGTTGTGGTCCCAAGATGGAGAAGGACAGTATTTCTGCCACCAGTTTATGTCAAAACTCCAGATCAGGAGGTTTTTACTTGGACTACATGAATTTATTTTAAAGACATATTGATAAAAATTGCTTAGGGTGGTGAGAATTGAGGGAGCGAGGGAAAAATTTGGAACCAAAATTTTTTTTAAATGAATGTTAAAAATTGTATTTACATGTAATTAGGAAAAAAATAATTTTTTTAAAAAAATCTATGTTGAATTTACTTTTTCTTTATTTCAATTTATTTATTTTTAGTTTTTAACATTCACTTCCAAGTTTTAAATTTTTCTCCCCCTCCCTTGCCCTTCCCTCCCCAAGACATTCTACACATACATTCATATTAAACATATTTTCACATTAGTCATGTTGCATAGAAGAATTATGACAAATGGGAGAAACTATGAGAAAGAGACAAAAACAAAATAAAACAATAAAGAAAATAGGGGGGAAGATGAAAGGAAATAATTGAGCCTTACTTTCATGGGATGTGGCTTAAGGAAGGAATAACACACATTCAGTTGGTTATGGAAATTTATCTTACCCTTCAGGAAGACAAGGGGGAAGGGGATAGCAGATGGAAAATAATAGAAGGCACAGCAAATTGGGGAAAGGGATAATCAGAAGCAAACACTATTGTGGGATGACAGGTCAAGGGAGAGAATGGAATAAACTGAGGGCAGGATAGGACAGAGGAAATGTGGTTAGTCTTTTACAACATAAATATCATGGAAGTGTTTTGCACTGTTACACATGTATGACCTATTTTGAATTGCTTCTTTTCTCAATGAGGGTGGGTGGGGAGGGAGGAAGAGAATATGGAACTCAAAGCTTTAAGAATGAATGTTAAAAATTTTTTCAGCATGCAGCTGGAAGTTAAGCTATATAGGCAATGGAGTATAGACAACGATTTTGTCCTACAGGAAAATAGAGGGGAAGAGGATGGAAAAAAGGAGGGGGTAATAGAAGAGAGGTCAAACTTTAGGAAAGGGTGGATGGGGTGCATGCTGATTTGGGGTGGAGGTGGTGAGATATGGGGAGAAAATTTTGAATTCAAATTCTGGTGGAAGTGAATGTAAAGAACTGAAAAATAAATAAATTGTAAAAAAAATTGAACTCAGGTCTTCCTGACTCCTGAAGTCCTGCACTCTGTTGCACCACCTAGCTGCCCCTCTACCTAATTTCTACCCTTTCCCTTCTCCATGGGAGACATTAATTCCCACCAGGAGTTGAAGTGGGAGATTGGGGCCAGACCAATTCAATCTTCTCAGAGAGAAGGCCTAAGAGGCTAGAATTATTTTTATCTGCTTCCTTAAATATTGTTGGTGTAGAGGGGTCATCATCAGGTTCAATCTAACTTCTAATCATTCTGACATTAATCAGATCAGTTAAAAACATTATTCTTAAAAGCAGTCCCTAGCAGAAAGCAAAGGAGGCCATGGCCCAAAGAAAGTCAAGAATTTCTCCTCTAGAGGAACAGATACCTCTCTTGAATTAACTAGATATAAGTTAATTCTTCCCCTAAATCAACAGAGAAAAACTTAAGGTTTTCAAATAGTAGGCACCTATTAAGTGCTAATAAATTGATTTTCCTAAGTAACTGAGGAAAATGAAAACATAAAAGCAGAAACTCTCCACTTTTACACATCACTAGAAATGACTTTTCAAGAGGATGCTAATGTAGCACAACTGAAAGTAGGATCCTCTAACCTCTTTCTAAATTTCTCACCTGCTCTGAGGGGATTAGAATAGCAAGTGCTAGTGGTATTGAGTGAACCACACTGACTCCATCTTGTGATTCAATTTTGGAGCTAGCTCAGTTCTGTCTATTCACTACTGTGTCTAGTCCAATTGCTATCTTGTGAGAAAATATTACGCAATAGTGGGAAGTGGAAGAAAACATTACTGCATCTTTTGAATTTAGTCCCGCATGTCTGGGAACTGGACCACGTCTACCTGATGCTTAATTAAGGACCAAGGTTATGCTGACTAGAAAACAAATGAGATCCAAAGATGGAATCTAGGAATTTTTTCACAAGCAACCCACATGTTTTATCTGAAAACTGGTCCAGTACTATTCAATCAGTTGTTGTTTCCAGATTATTTTGATTGAATAGAGAGACTTGTGGGGGGGGGGGGGTGGGAAACCTCTTTCTCTGATTTCAGGGAATGTTACCAATTTTTTCTCTCTTTCTCAAGCTGAGAAGCCCCTAATCATTCCTTCAATTAGAAATCAGACAACCTAATTTTGTATTCTTGTTAATTTGATCAATTGTTTTTAGTGCATAAAAATTGATTGCCCCTGTATTCTTAGTGCCAAAGCTGAGAATGGCCTCTAGTCCTTATTTGATAAGCAATTGGCAGATATTGATTAATAAACTGATAAGCTTCAGAGCTCAAAACCTTGTTTCCTTAGTCATTTCATCATTCATATACCTCACTATTTCTTACTTCAAATTTTCTTCCCAGTCTCTGGCTGACCTGCACTGATCCAACAGATACAGTCTTTTCCTTGCAGAATCCTGTTCCTCTAACCCCTGACTTGATGTTTTCTCTGGACTCTGACCAATTGGTATGTCTGATGAGAAGGTTTTACTTTAATTCAAATCCTACATCCTCTAACAAATATATAGAGAAGATACAATTCTGGAATCTTTTACTCAAGAGTCTATTTGCAGAAGAATCTCTTCATTGGTGTAAACTGATTTCATAAGATGGTTAGGGAGAGCTGGAGAGCAGAGAGATCCTGCTCTTCTGTCTCAAGGTCACTCTTTCTGACCAGAATATCCCTTATTTCCAACTTTCACCAACTCCAGCCCTCATCAAATCAATTTCTCCCAATAAGGAGATCTTTTGCAAATGGTCCATTAAGAAAAGGGCTATAATTTTCAAGCAACAAAGTCCTGGAATTTTATTCCAAGATGGATGTAATATGGTTCACTCAACATCAAAGAGTATCCCAGTGTCTATGATCTTCTCTAATCTGTTCTGTCCTTGCAGGGTGATCTTACCACATTGCCCTGGGGAAACACCCTTCATGTTAATTTAGACAATTGTCAGTCTTTCCTCTCTAAGGAAAGTTTGTTCTGTCTAAGTTTGTTCATTCTTGGATCTTCCTACCAATGTCCAGAGTCAGTGTATCTCTGTTCGTTATTTGCACTACACATTATCATAAGTCCATAGTTTCTCCCAAAATACTTGATGGATCACAATACACCTTTCCTACCTGGGAATTACCAAAAAAAAGTTATGAATAAACAATGGCATATATAAGGTAAATATTTACAAATGCCACACATGATTCCCAAGAACATGGTAGGACTCTTCATTCTTGCACTCAGAGAAATGAGGCTTTGACTCTCCTCTGAATACTGAAAAATGGTACCTGCCTATTGATGGGTGTAGACACTTCTATCCTTTTCCTTCCTGCACACATCAGTATTTTCACTGGCCCATCACCTAGAGATATGCTTTGAGTCCAAATTAGAGATTTCCCTTCACTAACCTGAGCAGACCACAGAAGTAACTTTTCCTTTGAAACATTGAGAAGTCCCCAGAATAGTCACAGAACAATTTCATAAATGAGACTCAGTCCCTGTTTAATAAAATGTACATGTTATGATCTGAGCAATTCCTTTGCCAAAATGTACATTTTGTGAAGGCTTCATGGCAACCCCACAGTGGAGCTGATAACAGAGGATGTTGGCATCTATCAGGTTCCAGTGGGGATCATAGAGAGTCTGCCACATTCCCAAAACTTGAATCGCCACTTTTCCTTCACATTGGGGCTTTCCATGCATCAGATGAAAGTTTGTGTACCCTAGGGAGAAGAAGAAAGACTTTAGAAAAGTCATTGTGACCTTTTAATCTCAGGATCAAGTACAACATGGGAGCAGAATAAAAGCATTGTGTAAGTTTTACTTCAACAAAGGACTCCAACATCCATGCTGTGACTACATTTTCCCTGTGGAAGTGGTACTGTGGAACACAACGACAGAAGGGGTTCACTGCCATTACACTGGATTTTTTTATGTCAGATGTGTCCATTTCCTTCTCCAAAGTGAGTTCTCTTCATGATGGAGGCTGCAATCCCACACTCTAACTCAGCACAGATGACTTTGACTGTAGAAAGAGTAAAGTCCCGATCACAGATTGTGCTTTGTTTTGTTCCAGAATTGACTTCTATCCTCCTATTACAAGGTCCATCGCCCACAACCACGTTGGCAAATCCTGGAAAGACAAAGAACTCCAGTGATTGTCCCTGAATGCTAAGGTTTCTCTGATAAGGAAAGAAACACAATTTTGTGAAACTCTGTCTTTCATATTCTCAAGGGAGAAGAAGCAGAGCAACTTTGCTTAACTGGGCACAAGATAATGAATACGTTGAAAGCCTGCTGACTATGATTGATGCTGAAAAAACCTGGAGGTGCTTAATTCCTAGTATTCTTAGGGAGGTCAAGTCTGACATATGTAGGGAAGTGCAATCCTGCGACTCAGGCATGAAGAGACATATGGAAACAGCAGAGGGATTGGATGCCTCTCCCTCAAGGAGAATTCTACCCATATGATATGTCACCAGTAGAGAAGTAACTGTTTTCTCTGCTCCAATAACCTGGTTGCTCTAAATAGGTTTTCTTTTCTTTTTAATTTTTTAGGGCTTTGTTCATCTTTTTTCTTCCTTTTTTTTCAGATAAGAGATCTTCAGAATAACCTATATTTCAGTTGCCCTGAGGTCTTTATAAAGGGTTTCTGAGATGTCCAAGTTGGTATAATTCTGCACTCCATATTTCAAGGACAGTTTCCATATTTTCCCATGGGTAATTTCTTGCTATTTCTGGAATGTTTGAAAACTAGAACTCAGGTATGAAGAAAAATAAGGACATTTTACTCCTTCAACACTGTGACAAACCATAAGGCCCCAACACTGCATTGAGAAATCAGGGAGGAAGAAGAGGAAAGAATTTATTTGCTGGAAATACAACTGCCAATTCAATGAAGTTCAATGCACATATATAGATTTGTGAATTGTGGGGCCTGCCTAGTATTATTCTGGAAGAAATGGATAGAAAGAGACAAACAGAGAGACAGAGGTAGAAAGGGAAGGAGAGGGAGAGAGACAGAAAGAGAGAGAGAAGAAAGAGAAATAAAGAGAAATATAGAGACTGAGAGAGAGAGGGAAAGGGGTGACATTTGTGCTGACTTGTAAAAGAAGTGATCACTTCTGCCAATGAATCTTTTATATGATTTCATAGTCCTACTTGGTACAAACCAATCTCCTCAGTCTGTGAAACTGGAACAAGCCCACAACACTTTGATTCTTGACTGCAGAATCTGTTACATTTTCTACAGAGGACAGAGTAGATGTTGGTCACCGGAAAACAGTTTTTACAGGATATCAGAAAAGCCTTTTTTTTTTGTATAATCATATAATAATGTACTTAGAGGAATCCCAAGATAGACCTATCTGGGCTACACTATGAGAATGTACTTGATGCAGGTTAGCAGAATTAGACCCCTTTGCCCAGAGAAATAGTAGCAAATCGAGGTATAAATAACTAGGGGAAATGATTAATATCAGAGCATGAAGCACCAACTCCAAATGATCTCTCCCAGCTTCTGCAGTTAGCCTGATCACTGCTACTCACAATTGATCTACTCCCATTTGCTAGGTGTGTTACCTTGCAAATGGAACCTCTATCTCCCTTTCTCTTCTTTTATGCATTTCTATAAAAACTATACAACTGAGGTGGTAAGAGTCAAGATGACAGAACAACAGAAATTAGCACACAGAGCTCCCACCCCACCAAAAAAAAAAAACTCCTCCAAGTAGATGTAAAAAATGTACCAGACCAAATCCTGGAGAAAATCTATGAAAAATTGAAAATGAGACCTTCATTTTCAGTTTAGATCAGGAGAGTGAGAAAGACAGAGAAATTTCCAGAAAGTAGTCTGGCCAGAAATTCCCAGGGCATGGAGAATTCCAGAAAAGGGAGAGTGTATCTGCCCTAAAAACTCTTTTCAAGTAGATAAGAAAGGTTCCCAAATCCCCTACATACACTCTCCCCAGAGCAAGCCAGGAGAGAGGTCTGGAGGAGAGAAGAAATGTTGTAATTCTGAGGATCACAGGACCTGTGTTCAAAAATTTCACATCATATTATACTTGTTACTCTGTGTGACCTTGAGGCAGTCAGGATGATTCACTACTGGGAAAAACTTCAGTATAATTGACTATATAAATAACAAAACTAATAAAAATCATATGATTATCTCAATAGGTGCAGAAAGAGATTTTGACAAAATACAACACTCATTTCTATTAAAAACTCAGGAAATCACATGAATAAATGGAATTTTCCTTAAAATGATAAGTAGAATTTATCTAAAACCAACTGCAAGTATTATCTGCAATGGGGATAAGTAAGAACATTTCCCAGTGAGATCAAGAATGAAAGAAGGATGTCCACTTTGAGGACAGCATCATTCAACATAGAACTAGAAATGGTAACTATAACAATAAGCAAAGGAAACCAAATTTGCAGAGGATATGATGACATACTTGGAGAATCTCAGAGAATGAACTAAAAAATACTAGTTGAAATAAGTAATAACTTTAGCAAAGTTGCAGGATGTAAAATAAACTTAAATAAACCATCAGTATTTTTATATATTACCAATGAAATCCAGTAGCAAAGACACAAAGAGAAATTCCATTTAAAATAATGGCAGATAATATAAAATACTTAGGAGTCTACTTTCCAAGACAAACCTAAGAACTATTTGAACACAATTACATGAGGATTACAGCAACACTGTACAGGAGAGAGCCAGCATAGGTCCTTGGGTAGTGGTGAGAAGACAGAAACAAGCCCACATGAGGCTGTGTTGTGCAAACATTGAGATTTGGTGATTATATAATGAAATGATTTATTGGAGTGTGTGTGTGTGTGTGTGAGAGAGAGAGAGAGACAGACAGACAGACAGACAGACAGACAGACAGAGACAGAGACAGAGACAGAGACAGAGAGAGTGTTTGTGTGTTTGTATGAAAAAATGTGATTAGTTGTTCCACAGACTATTCTGCCTCCTCCATTTCTTATGGTCAATAGCACTGGTTGTACTCAAGGTCCAGAACTTCCTCTCATTTTTATTTCCTAAATTCTTGTTAATCCTCCAGACCCACCTCAAGTGCCTCTTCCAGGAAACTTTCCCTCAGTCAAGTAATTTTTTGTCACCTTGTTCTTTTGTACCAACTGTGGTGACTTTGCCCACAATCCCAGTGTTTCTTTCACCAAAATGCCCCTCCTTAGTCACCACTCCGATACCTCTGCTCCCTATTCTTAGTAAAAATGGAACCCTTTTATTTTTGCATTTGCATCTCCTATATCTGGTACAGGTAAAGTGATTAATCAATGGCCATTTATTCATTTATTCATTCTACAATATAATGTAGAGGAGAGAGCAGTTGCAAATCTGGATGGAGTCCAGTGTATGAGATCATGGGCAATATTTCTGAATCTCAAGTTAATTACTTACATGTAATTCCCATTCCCAAGCTCACTGGTTTGGCACTCTTTCCTTATTAGTGAAGATGAAGGTCCTACAGCACATGAGAGGTAGGAAAGAATTGGGGAGAACAGGAGAGCTCCAGCCTTCCTCAGTCTCTTGGGGATTCTTCAAGTTTCACATCAATTATGGGTGTCTTTGGTTTGCAGCTTTAAGGGGCAAGATGGAATTACACTCCAAGTTCCTCAAGAAAAAGACTGTAGAAAGCCATGAGATGAGCTGGATGTCTCCACCATGTCCCTGTCCTCAGATTGCTACAGTGGAATATTTAGGGAGTTTTCCATTGGGTCAGATCCAAAACTCTCTTGGTGGAACTGAGTTAATCTCTCTCCCACTGGAAAAACCCTTTCACTCTATATACACTCTATATTGTCCTATGTATACTTTCTCTGATTTCTGTTTTGCTACAGATTCAATAAATATGTTTCTTTGATATGTGCTATATATTTTCATTGTGGAATTAATATTTGGTGGAAAATGGATCAAACCTTGAATATAAAATTTGAGATCCTCCTCCCTCTTCCCGAACAATAATGACATAGTGATCACAAGTTAGATTGAATCTGATCATATCCCCCACACTAATAATATTTTTTCTTTAACATTTTTACTTAAAATTTGAAGTTTAGAATCTATCCCTCCCACCCTCTGTCTCTGCTCCTCCTTGCCTAAAACAGCAAGCACTCAGATACAGGTTACACACGTACAATTATGTAAAACAATTCCATGTTAGTCATTTTGTAAAAGAGGGTTCAAATACAAGATAAAACGAATAAGAGAAAGAGAAAATAGTATGCTTCAGTCTGTATTCAATCAATATCAGTGCTTTCTCTGGAGGCAGACAGTATGCTTCATCATTAGTCCTCTAGGATTGTCTTGGATCATTGTATTGCTAAGAATAGATATTTCTATTACTGTGCATGATGTTCTCTAGATTTTGTTCACTTTACTATGTATCAGTTTCTGTAAGTCTTCCAGGGTTCCTGAAATCATCCTGCTGGTCATTTCTTTTAGCACAATAATATTCCATTATTATGGTATATCACAGCTTGTTTGACCATTCCCCAATTGATGGGCATCCTTTTGATATCCAATTCTTAGCCACCACAAAAAAAAAAAACCTGCTATAAATATTTTTGTAAAAATAGGTCCTTTTCCCTCTTTGGATGTCTTTGGGATATAGACCTAGTAGCGGTGTTTGGTAGGTCAAAGGGCATGCAAAGCTTTTATAGTCCTTTGGATATATTCCAAATTGCTCTCCAGAATGGTTAGATCAGTTCATAATTCCACCACCAGTGCATTGGTGTCCCAGTTTTCCCACATCTCCTCTAACATCTCACATTTTACTTTTTCTTCATATGAGCCACACTTACAGGTGTGAGGGAGTGTTTCAGAGATTTTTTAATTTGCATTTCTGTGATAAGTAGTGATTTACAGTATTTATCTATGACTGTAGGTAGCTTTGATTTCTTTATCTGAAAACTGCCTGTTCATATCTTTGAACCATTTATCAATTAAGGAATGACTTGTATTTTTATAAATTTGACTCAGTTCTCTATATATCTGAGAAATGAGGCCTGTATCAGAGATATGTGTTGCAAAAGTTTTTTTTTCAGTTTTCTGCTTTCATTATGATTTTGGTTGCATTGGTTTTGTTTGTGCAAAACTTTTTAATTTTATATAATCAAAATTGTCTTTTATATTTTGTAATGCTCTCTATATTTTCTTTGGTCCGATATTCTTCCCTTATCCATAAGTATGACAGATAAAATATTCCATACTCTCTTAATTTGCTCATGGTGTCACCCATTGTATGTAAATAATGTACTCATTTTGACATTCTCTTAATATACGGTAAGAGATCTTGGTACATACCTAGTTTCTGCCACACTGTTTTTTAGTTTGCCCAGCAATTTTTGTCAAATAATGAGTTTTTATTCCAAAAACTTGGATCTTTAACTTTACTACATATAAGATGATTATGGTCACTTACTACAATTTAATTTTTATCTAATGTAGTCCACTGATCCACCACTCTATTTCTTAGCCAGTGCCAAATTGTTTAGATAATTCCCACTTTATAATACAGTTTAAGATCTGATAAGGCTAGACCATGTTCTTTTGCATCTGTTTTCATTGATTCCCTTGGTAACCTTGAGTTTTTGTTCTTTCAGATGAATTTTGTTATCATTTTTTCTAGATCTACAAAATAATTTTTATTAGTTTGATTAACATGGCACTGAAAAAATAGATTAATTTAGGTAGAATTGCCATTTTAATGTATTGCTTCAGCGTACCCATGAGTAATTAAATTTTCCAATTGATTAGATCTGACTTTGTGTGAATAATGTTTTATAGCTGTATTTCTGTAGTTCCTGGGTTTGACTTGGCAAGTAGACTCCCAAATATTTTATAATGTTCTACAGTTATTTGAAATTGAATTTCTTTTTCTGTCTCTTACTATTGGATTTTGTTGGTAATATATTGAAATACCAATGATTTACATGGCTTTATTTTATATTCTGCAACTTTATTAAAGTTGTTAATAATTTCAAGTCATTTTTAGTTGATGGTCTAAGATTTTATAAGTATAACATCATATCATCTGCAAAGCGATAATCTTTTTCCACATTACCTATTTTAATCCCTTAAATGTGTTTTTCTTTCCTTATCACAATAGCAACATTTCTAATGCAATGTTAAATAACAGAGACAATAAGGGGCATTTTTGCTTTATCCCTGATTGTATTAGGAATGCTTCTAGCTTATCTTCATTACAGATAATGTGTGCTGATGGTTTAAGATAAATATTACTTATCATTTGAAGATAAACTCCATAGATCAATGATATTTAAAGAGGAAGATATAATTCTACCTTCCTACCCCCCTTTCTAAGAAGAATAGAGCAGTGGTCTCCAGCTCCACTTCTTTCTCCTCCTGCAAGGAATTAAAATCTCCCTCAGATTAGTGGAGGTTGAAGAAACTAGAGATGCCTGTGTTATCTTTCTTTGAGCCACACAAGGACAGCCCCCTGCTATAGATGAGACTATAGGCACTTATAACTCACAGGCTTCTATCTATACATAGGATTTTATTACATATAAAATGGGAACAGTAACACTTGTCTAAACATGGGCATGATCACAGGCAAACTTTCTGAGTCTCAGTTTACTTATTTATAAAATGGGAATAATGTGTCCTATACATCTCAAAAAGTTTGTGGTGAACAAGGTGCTTTGTAAACTTTAAGGCATAATTTATGAGTTGGGATCTTTGAGACCATGTAGTGCAACCTTCTTACTTTACAGATGATGAAACTGGGGTCCGCTAAGGTGAAGTATCATGTCTAAGGTAACACTGAATGAACAGTCATGTCAAGTAGACCAAGGATTTGTGATGTCATCCCACTAGATCATGCTGTTAGCACCCCAAACCTCCTGAATAGCAAATACATTCTATAAATATCTACCATGATCTCAGTAACATATGCTCTACTATTTCAAAATGTCTAACAATTCAGAAAGAAACAGGATGGAAGCTGACCTTTGTACACCCTATGGAATTAAGAATTTTCTAAACAAAGACAAAGAATGAATACTCTTACCATCAAGTTGAAAGCCCTAATTTAAAAAAAAATTGATAGTGGTCCTCAAGTCAAAATGTAGGTGAGGTTCTCACATTGGTTTTCACTAGCTATAGGTTCCCTCCCCCACCTCCGTCTACTGGCTGCAGCAGGGAAATGTACTTAGGCACCATGGAAGGGCAGCATAGTGGTCTCTCTGGGCCATAGGCTAAGCAATGCCATCATCTCAGCTCATTAGGGAGTTTTCATCCCAAGGAAACTCCTGACATGGAGACCCAGTATCAGCCTCTAAAGAATAAAATTTTACCCTTTAATTTGTACTGCTCCACTTCACACAAATTCCCCTTCTTCAGCCAAAGACGTCTATTACCAGATATTCAAAGTACCCTGAACTGTCAGTCAGAAAGGGATCAAGAAAGTCTACTGCCATTTTATCAATAAATACCACCATGACGTGAATAACAATGGCCCTAAAGCTAAAGAAAAGTTCTCACAATTAGCAGAAGCCTATGAGGTACTAAGTGATAAAGTAAAGAGAAAATAGTATGATGTCCAGCTGACTTTGACTCTAGAATGGGAAGTTCTGGACAGAGCTACTGGCAAGGTGGCCCTGCTGTCGACCCAGAGGAACTCTGTAGGAAAATTTTGGGGAGTTTTCAGGATCTTCCTTTGGAGATTTCCATAGTGTATTTGATCAGCCTCAGGAGTACATGATAGAACTGACAGGCTTTAAAGGATGTTTAACAAAGAACTTATTGTGATCATTAAGAACTCATGGAAGCCATATGATGGCAAAGGAAATTAACCTGGCACCAATGTTCAGCAGCCCCAAAAGCATAAATACAGGTCCTTTTGTGGTGTGTTCAACATGTAGGCCATGTGTACGCTGTGTATCCACAATAATTACTCCTTATATAGTATGTGGGGAAATAGGACAAGCCAAATAGAAGAAGGTCATGTTCCCAGTACCTGCAGGAGCAGAGGATGACCAATCTGTGAGAATGCTTATGGGGAAAAAGATGAAATCTTCATAACATTCAAGGATCAGAGTAGTCCTGTGTTTAGGAAGGACAGAGCACATATCCTCTCAGACCACTTTATTTCTCTAACTCAAGCTGTCTTTGGTGGGATGAGATGGCCAGAACTCAGGGGCTATAAGAGACAATGTCATGATCCCACCTGGGATACAGGTTGATCAAAAGATTCAGTTGAGTGGGAAAGGCATCTTTTTATGATATTCAAAAGCAATAAATCTTAAAATAAAAATTTTGCGTTCCAATTCTCTCCCTCTTTTGAGCCCTTCCCCTTACCCTTTAAGAAGGAAAGCAACCTGACATAAATTGTGCATGTGGAGTCGTGCAAAATATGTTTCCATTTTAGCCAAGTTGAAAGAAAAGGAAAGAAAAATAAAATGAGAAATGTATGTTTCAACCTGCACTCAGATTTCAGCAGTTCTCTCTCTGGAGTTGGATATAATTTTTCATCATGAATTCTTTAGAATTGTCTTGGATGAAAGTACTGATTAGAGTCACTATGTCCTTCAAAGTTAATTATCAATACAGAATTGCTGTAGTCTGTGTAGTGTGTACTGAAATATGTTCTGCTTACCTCACATTGCACCAGATTATATGTCTTCCCATTTTATATGGTTTTTCTGAAATCACCTCCTACATCATTTCTTATAGCACAAATTTTTTCCATCACAATCATATACCACAGTTTGTTTAGTCATTCCCCAATTTATGGGCATCCTTCTAATTTCCAGTTTTTTGACACCACAAAAAAAAAAAAAGTTGCTACAAATATTTTTGTACATAGAAGTCCTTTTCCTTTTCCTTCTAGGTCAACAAATATGCACATTTTAAGCCCTTTAGGCATAATTCCAAATTGTTCTCCAGAATGGTTTTACCAATTCACAACTCCACCAACAGTTCCCTAGTGCACCTATTTTTCCACATCCCCTCAGCATTAGTCATCATCCTTTTCTGTCATGTTAACTAATCGGATAGATATGTTAGTAACTCAGAGTTATTATAGTTTGCATATCTCTAGACCACTTGTCAATTGAGGAATGACTGCTTTTTGTAAATTTGATGCCATTTCCTTTATATTTGAAAAATAAGAACTTTATATGAGAAATTTTTTCCAACTTTCCTGAACTCCTCATTTTTACTGCATTTAGTTTTGTTTGTGCAAATCATTTGAATATAATATAATCAAAATTATCCGTTTTACTTCGTGGGACCCTCTCTATCTTGATTGATCGTAAAGTCTTACTCTTATCCAAAGATCTGACAGATACTTTTTCTTTGCTTCCCTTATTTGTTTATGATATTGACCTTTACGTATAATTCATGCACACATTTTGATCTCCTCTTGGCTGATGATGTAAAAAAGATGATCTGTGCCTAGTTTTTGCCAAATTGCTTTCCATTTTCCCAGTCATTTTGTCAAAAAGTGAGTTCTTGCATCACAAGCTTGGGAGTTTGGTTTATCAAACACTAAATTACGATGCCCACTTACTACTGTATATAGGTTGCCTTCTTTCACATTTTTTCTTCATTTATTCCCTTTTTTTTCTCATCCAGATAAGCTTGATTGTTCTTTTCTAGCCCTGTAAAATAATTATTTAGTAGTTTAATTGATATGGCACCGAATAAGTAAATTAATTTAGGTAGAGTTATCATTTCTATTTCATTAACTTAGTCTACACATGAGCAATCAGTATTTCTCAAATTATTTGGATCTTTTTTTGTGTAACAGGTGTTTTGTAATTGTATCCATATACTGTCTGGGTATATCTTCCCAGTTAGACTCCCAAGTATTTTTTATTGTCTACAGTTATTTTCAATGAAATTTCTCTTTCTTTCTCTCCTATTTGGGTTTTGTTGCTCATATATAAAAATGCTGAGGGTTTATGTGGATTTATTTCATATTCTGGAAATTTCTTAAAGTTGTTAATTGTTTCAACTAGTTCTTAGTAGATTCTCTACATTTCTTTAAGTATACCATCATATCTGCACAGTAATAGTTTTGCTTGTTTTTATTCTTTCAATTTGTTTTTCTTGTCTTATTAGTATAGCAAGCATATCTAGTACAACATTGAATAATAGTAGCAATAATGGACGTTGAAGGGGATCTATTTTTCAAATTAATTATTTTTCCAACAAGATATTTCATATTTTCATCTACCTTTTCATTCATTTGGCTTTGTTTTATTGTTTCTTGCTTTCTCATGAGGTCATTAAGTTTCCACTTCCTCATTTTAGACTTTAAGGAATTATTTTCATGAGTAAAGTTTCTTATATCTTTTTTGCATTTGGTCAACCATGCTTCTTTAAGGAGTTATTTTCATCAGAGAAATTTTATACCCCTTTTTTTCAACCATTTGCAAATTTTGTTTTATAAGAATTTCTCTTCTTCAGTGAGGTTTTGTACCTCTTTTACCATTTGGTCAATACTGTTTTTAAGATATAGTTTTCTTCAGTATTTTTTGTTTCTTTTACCAAGTTGTTAATAATTATCTTTTCATAATTTTTTCTATTGTTCTAATTTCTTTTCCCAATCTTTCCTCTACCATCCTTATTTGATTTTTAAAATATTTTTTCTCTTTTTTCACTGCTTTCTATAACTCTTTTGGGAATTCTTGTTGAACTTCTATCCAATCTGCATTTCCTTTTGATTCTTTCTTTGTAGATCTTTTCACATCATTGTCTTCTTCCGAGTTTATATCTGTAGTCCCTGTCACCACAATAGCTTTTTATGATCTGATTAATTTTTTCTTGCTCTCTCATTTTTCCAGCTAATTTCTTCACTCTGAACTTTTTGTTAAAGTTGAGCTCTGCTCATCTAGGGAGCAAGTCACTGTACCAAACTTGAGGTGTTTTTTGTGCTGATGTTTTCACAATGAACTTTGTACAGTTTTAAGTTTCTTGTGCTTCCAAGATGTTGTGATCCATGGAGAGATATGGTCAGTGTTCTCATGGTTCATACTCTAGTTCTTCAGGAATTTCCTTTGCTCCTTTGCAACCAAAAGCACTAGTGTTCCTCTCTGCATTAGAACTACATCCCAGATATGATTAGTGAGCAATGGAGTTGTCCAGTCTTGCGCCCAGTGCCAGCACAGGGGTCTTCTATAACCTCCTTCTGACAAGTTGTCCAATCACTTTGCCATCCCTGGTTCGTGAGAGAACTGAGAAGTGTTTCTGATGTTGCTACTGTTACTGACAGTCTCTAAGACTCACAGCTGATGGTACTGTCATGAGGCACTCTGGGCAGCCTTCAACCCAGTCTCACAGACTTCTCATTCCAGGATCCTAAGTTCTCTTGACCCAGAAAAATGTCTCACCCTGAACTTTTGTAAATTATACTACCCTAGAATTTGATTTGACAGGTTATTTTAAACTTCATTGGGAACAGTGTTGGGAGAGTTTGACTTGGATCCTCGCTCTACACTGCTACCTGTTTCTGCTGATTTTTACAACTCTGAGGGAGGGCCTTAATTTCCTCGTCTGTAAAATGAGGAGTTGCCTAGATAATTTTTAAGAATCACTCTACTTCTAAACTTATAATGTGATGGACCATAAGGGACCAAGACTCCTGGCTACTATTGAAGGCACCACAATCCTCTTAGTCACCCAGGCTAGCAGCCTTGATATCATCATCAATTCCTCTCTTATTCACTCCACACATGTTATCTATTGCCACACCTTGTCAAGTGACCAAAATAAAGAAAAATAAGTGTGATAAATTCTCAATGAATACAGAAGTAATAAAATACTTTGTATAATTATGCATGAGAAAGAATAATAATTTCAAGTAAATGGACAAACATATCCAAGAACACAAAAAAAAATGCTCCAAATTAACAAACTGTCTATATACAAATGCCCAAAGTTTGGGAACAATCAAGATGAACCAAAGGTGTTAATGAAAGGAGATAAATTTGACCTCAGATTTAGCAATGAGAAATGATGTGACTAAGATGTGTCCAATGAATGAAATATGGTTCTGGATTAGTAGGCTTTTTGAAAAGTGGAATTAATAATAAAATAATAACATCTATATAATCATAATATGAATAATAATATAGGACTTTTAAAATCCTTTACAAGTATCTTATTTTATCCTTATAACAACCCTGGGAGACAGTAAATTAAGGCAGAAAGAATTTAAATGACTTTCCCATGGTCGCAAAGCTAGTAAGTGATTGAGCCTAATTTTGAACGCAGGTTTTCTCAATTTCAGTCCCAGAGCGCTCTTTATTCAACTCTTTCTGTCATCTAGGTGAACAAATTATTATGGAGTAGTGGGGATTGGCACTCTACATTAAGAAGAGCCAGAGGAAGGAATTACAATTCCAACCCTCTCATTCCCCTATCTGAAAGGCTCCAGTATATCCAGAAAAAAATGAAGTCTCTTCTCTTTGGCTTTTAAAGCTTTTCACAAGAGTGGCTCCAACCACCCTTTCAAAGCTTGAGGTTAGTCTCCTTCAAGTCTCCCTTCCCACATCTTATTTCCTACATGATTCTCAGATAATAGAATAATAATAGTAATAATGATAATAAAATGTTTCTATTGCACTTCAAATTTTCTAAATTGTTTTTCTTATTATTTCCTTTGATTCCTATATATAGTAGATGTGTGTTCATGTAGCACATATATTTATGACCTATAACATAGTAAATTATATTGTCTATTAATATATTTTAGTATTGTTGTTCAGTCATATCCGACTCTTCATGACTACATTTGGGGTTTTCTTTGCAAAGATAGTAGAGTGGTTTGCCATAATCTTCTGCTTATTTTACAGATAAGAAACTGAGGGAAACTGGGTTAAGTGAGCTGCCCAGGGTCACAGAGCTAGTAAGTGCCTGAGGATAGATTTGAATGCCAAAAGATGAGTCTTCCTGAGTTCAGTCACTACACTCTATCCACCTCATCACCTAGCTGCCCCAAGTTAATCTACATATACATATACATATAGATGTAAATACATATATATATGTATGTATGTATCTATGTGTGTATGGCACGTATCATCTCTCTCCCATCCCTTTTTATTCTGTCCCTTCCTTTGTTGTTATTGTTGTTCAATCACGTCTGACTCTTCATGACCTCATGCACCATATCTCTCCAGGTTCTTCTATCCTCCACTATCTCCCAAACTCCATCCAAGTCATTGCTTCCACGTCACTATCTGTCCAGCTCATCCTTTGCCATCTCCTTTTCCTTTTGCCTTCAATCTTTCCCAACATCAGGGTCCTTTTCAATGAGTTCTTTCTTCCTTTTCTATCCATAGATTATTCTTTGTCAGAGAAAAGAGAAACAGAATAAAACTCAAACAGCTCTCCATATGATATGAAAGAAAATAAAACAAATCCCTCTTTCCTGCTTCTATGCCCTTCTCCCTCCCACTTAAACTCCACATCAGTCAATTAACCTTGTTTCCTAGATCATGGCCAAGGTTTGAAGCATGGTAAAGAATTCTGGAGCACTCAGCTGATCTACCCACAGACAGTCAATTCCTCTCAAAACTGACAAGCAGCTGTGACAAAGTAAGCAGGATGCTAAGACCTGTATAATTTGCTCTGATTAAAAACCACACAATAGAAGCTCTGTGAGCCTGTCAAGAGTAGAACCTTTGAAGAGTCACAGAATTTTGTAATTTTAAGAACTTCAGAGATCTCTCATTCAACTATCATACTAATAGACGTGTAGTAGCTGAAACACTTTCTTCACACTCATCTGAGCCTCAGATTAACTACTCAGGGGTTACAGCAATTAAAATAATAGATAATAAGTCCCATGAATGTGGTTACTGTATTTCACAATCAATCAAGGAATGTAACCAGTTTGAAACACAAAAGCTTTTAAAGAATAATGACAGTAATGAAAGTAGCAAAGAATATTTCTTCCATAAACCTGGGGCTTGGTCTCCCACAAACACATGGGAAGTGTGGCCATACACATATATTACACATGAAGGGACACGTAGCCAGAGCAGATGTTTACCAAAGCCTCTATCTACAGAGCATCTATAACCAAGGCACATGCATGGAAAAGCAGCTCCTGACCCCATCACTGCAGGGCTCTTGGCTCTTCTGATGATGTAATTGCTATGCCTCTTCTCCCTGCTAAAGGTTGCTCTATAGTGGAACTGTACCACCTTCAGCCACTTCAGGGGATGTTCTAATGATTCTCCACCCTATTCATGGTAACATTATCTAGCTTTTTCATATAGGACCATTCAAACTATCACTGAATGAGGCAGAAATCCTGCCCTTTCACGAACCTACAAGAGCTACTTTATATATGTTTGATGAAGAGGTGCCAACATTAGGAGATATTCCAAAGAAATAGGACATTGGGTGGAATGTGGAGGAAGGAAAGGCTACGTGAAGTGTTAATGTCATCGAAATATTACAAACATAAGCCATAGACTGAAAAATCACATTGAATCCATGTAAAGGAATCAACAATATAAATAGTAATATTGAATGATACCTAATGGTCTAATAATAATCATATATATATATATATATAAAATGAACACAAGGGAAGGCGGGCATTGCCAGTTTCAGGGGATCAGGACAAGCATTAAAGATCATTCAGGTAATAAACATCAATTAAATATTAATTAAGTATGAATATTAATTAATTAATATTAAGTATAAGCCAAACAATATGCCAAGTAATACTTACACAAATACAAAGAATGAAACAATTCCTACACACATCAGGAGCAATAATATTGTATTTCGATCCCAACTTATTTGCTCGGAAAGGGTCTGATCCAGGATGACCTTGAAAAGAATCATAAGGTACTTTATTGGATCCTGGAGGTAAAAAAAGAGCATATTAAACCTTGGAATTTATGGAGTAGGGGGAATGACATAGACAGAAGTAATTCTAGAGGAGGGAGCTTTAGAGGAAGAGAAATTATACAAAAGAAGGTCACTTAGGTAGGCAGAGGACAGATTTCAGAGGGTTTCAAATGCCTGGAAATGAACCTCTTTTACATGTTCAGACCTTAGTAAAAAATATTTTGGCCAGACAATTGATTAGACAGGAGAGACTTGAACTGATGTTTAATATTAAGTTCATAATAAATCAATTATAATGTAAAAATCATTTTTCATTTAAATCATGAAGTTGGTATACTGACAGGTTAAGTTGATATCTGAAATATAACCATCTGACTGAGTTAGAAGGTAGGATGTGGAAACTAGGGAGGCTGATGACTCAGGGATTTCAGATATTTGAAGAGACAACAACATATACAGTGAAGTTATCAAGCACAAAACAAGGTTAAAGGATAAAAAGACTGTGAGTCAAGTAGTAAACTGGGAAATGGGGTGATTAGCCAAAAAGCTAGAGAATTATGCCAAGCTTCTTGACTCTGGGTGCAAGAGAAAGATGAAGGAAAGAAAGGAAAAACATTTATTATCTACCTACAATATGCCAGGTACAATGCTAAGGGCTTTACAAATATTATGTCAGGTGAGACTCACAATAGCTCCAGGAGGTAAGTGCTGCTAACGAAAGTTAGGTGTGCAGTGAACAGAGCATCAACCCTGGAGTAAGGAGAACTTGAGTTCAAATCTGGCCTCAGACACCAGATACTTACTAACTATGTGACTCTGGGCAAGTCACTTGACCCTAATTACCTCAGCAAAAAAAAAAAGAATTCCATCTTACAGTTGCAGAAATTGAGGTAGACAGATTAAGTGACTTGGCCAGGATCACACAGCAAGTAAGCATCCAAATCTAGATTTGAACTCAGATTCTCCTAATTCTAGGCCCAGTGTTTTACCTACTCTGCCACCTACCTGCCTCTCATTATTATTCATCATTACAGCATTAATTAAAAAAAGAGGAAACAGATCCAGAGCAGTAAAGTGACTTGACCACAGTCACACAGCTAGTGCATGATAGAGTCATAGTTTAAAACCCAGGCACAAAGATTCAGGATTATCTAGCATCAAGGTTCATTGTCTAAGCTTATATACAGAATGTAACGAGAACAGTAACACACAAGTACTTGACAATATAAATGCAACAAACACAAAACTTCAGCACCCACCACCCCCAGCACCAGAGACAGATTTGTCCCCAGATCAGCAAGTGGAGGAATCTTTAATGTTTACTCAAGCTCTTGATGCATCCTCAAATGTACATGATGCAAACACAATCTCCTCGCAGGTGGAAACCCACAAGACTGGCTCTAATCCTGATCAGTCAGGACAGTGTCAGCAGGAGGATATTTGTATAATGATAATCAGTTTGGTGACATTTGTGATTAAATCCACAGTTACTAATTATGTGTGTGATTTGAGGGTGTGGAACTGCTGGAGGTTATCACAGACAACTCAAAAGCTGTGGAAGTGTAAGATTTTCTGCTCTATTTGCTTAGTAGTTGGGTCCCAGAAAAAAAAGGAGGATATACCAGCTACTTCAATGCACTAGTTCTAGGGTAGTCATGTCTCTGTGTTGACATGATAAAGTTTCTTCATTCTCTCTCTCCAGAATCAGACAGAGTGGTGGGAATCTTCCCATTTACAGGAATCTGATTTCTTTTCAATAGTTTCCTATATATGTTGTCGCTTCTCACCTCTCCTGTCCCAATTCAGTAGGTCACTTAGTATTTGTCTAATGTAAACTCTGGGTCAACTTCCCCTTTAACATTATTTCAAACACAGAAGAGAGAAGAACAGTAGCCCTGGGGCCCACCCCACTTAAGTAAGTCTAGTAATAAAAATTGGTTACATTTATTTAGTGCAGTAGCTTGTAAAATGTTTCAAATATATTACTTTGTAAGTCCTTAATTAAATTATTTCTTTTCATTTAATCTTATTAATCAGTTTTATCAATGACAGTTCAAAGAGGGAACGTAATTTGCTCTCTTGCTGTCTCTGTCTCCTTCTCTGTCCACATTTGTTCTGTGAAGTTTGGATTCACTCAAAGGGACACATTTGAGGATCTAGAGTGCTACATGTGGCTGTGGGGCCTCCAGATCTCCATGCCTGAAAAATCACTTTCTAAAAGCTAGTCATCTGGCTAAATAATTAATAACCACTATTGATCATTTTGGCAGTGCAAGCTCACTTGGAAGGACTAGTGAGTTACAGTATTAGACAAGTAGCATTCATTAAGTACTTATTATGTGCCTGATGACCCCCCTCACAAACCACTTAATACCCTCAGAGAAAAAGTAAGCATCTGCTCTCTGGGGTCTGTCAGTAGAATGTGCTGCAAAAGAAAACATATTATTTTACTTACTATAATTTATACACACACAGAGTCCATAATAAGGTAATCATAACATTTCTCATTTAAACAAAACTGCAATTTGCATGAGCAGTTGTTTGTCCTTAGTGTCAAAGATGACCAATGACATCATGGGGCAATGTGTTGACTTGTGTGTGAATTGTATTTATGGAACAAAGGCACCAAAGCGATCCACTGTGTCCTGGGCCAATGGTCCTGATGTTCATCTTGCCACTGGCCTTGGATGACGCTGGAAAATGACCTTGTGCTAGTTTGCCTCACTCCAATCGAGTCTGATTTCCCTTCCCATAGTCTTATCCCTGATGAGTTTGTAAGAAAAGCTTGCCCAGGGGCAGGGACAAAGGAATGGCTAGAGAGAAAGCCAAGGCGGACAGTGAAGGGTAAAGAAGGCAGGGTAAAGAAGAAGAAGAACGTGGGAAAGAGTAGTGTAGCCCATTGGTAAGATGGGGGCCAGAAAGAAGGGTGAATAAGGCCTCTCCTCACCAGTACAATAATGACTATTCTCAATAACTACTAGACATGCATAACGCACACACTAGGATACCTCAACCCAGAAGAAAGTCTCCTTTGGCTGCCTCTAGGTGCAAGGTTCTAATCACTTCCCATACACTATAATGAGTATTCTTCTGTATTATTGACAGAGCAGGAATTGCATCTGTGAGCAAAGAATAGGTGTTTTAGATGAGCTTATTGAAAGAATAATATGTATGAATGGTCCATATCTCACAAAGCAATTAATGAAGTACAATGTGAAAATTGGTGGGGAAAGAATAGGCGAGGGTTGGAAAGGGCAGGTAACAGGAGGAGCTGTGGGATGAGTTAACTTCATAGAAATATTTTCAGTTTCAGTTATAACCAGAGACATTTAAAAAATTCAAGAGACATTGTTACTAGGTAATTAATCATTTTATTAATAATGCTAGGATACTATCAAGAAAGAGAGGTCAGTGACTCTTTTTAATGCCCAAGGCCCTTTGTTAACCCCACTCAGTGCTTATATGAACTTGGAAGAGGAAATGTTCCTGAAGTGACTATTCTAATGAGAGATGGAGGATATGACTTTGATCTTGCCATTTACTTTGAAATCACCCCCAGACTTAGGCAATTTAATGAAGGAACTTACTCCCAGACAACCTACGTAAAACATAATATGCAGGAATCCAACTAGTTAAGATGGTCTAGGTGATATAAATTTTTGGCAGGGGTGAGTAATGTCCTTCAGAGACTGGGCTTCAAACAAGGAAATAGGACAGAAGAAAAGTAGATCTCCCGCTTGGTTGGCCATTAATAAACATTTCTCTCAACAACTAGGTTAGGGGCATAATGTTGAAGAAAAACCCTGAGTTATGATGTGAATTGGGCCATAGATTGATCCCTGAATCAAGGGAAGCTCCTCTGGGAGAGAGCAGAAGAGATTGAAAAGAACTGGAATCTAGGATTCAAAGTCAGAAGACTGTCCAGCTGAGAGGGAAGATGATATCTCCATTTCTAGAGAAGAAGAGGAGTACACTAGCTTATATAGTCTGGTAATTCAACAGGGAAGGTGCTTCTCTGAAGAGGTGTGTTCTCTATAGTCCAGAGAATATGGCTCCACTCTTCATGAAGTATCTTTGCTTACATAGACATGTTCTGAGCAGTTGAGAAGATTGACCATTTTATTGGTGAAGGGAAGCAAGACAAATGAAGTCATACTGTGAGTAAAGGACTGAAAGAAAAGGTAGACAACATGAGATTAGAGCCAAAGATACAGGACAATGAAAGTTTAGTCACGAGGACATGGGAAACAAAGGATAATAGAGGGAAATGTCAGAAGCAAAGGTCCTAAAGGAGTAGCACTTTTGATAGAGGTAAATATCTCACTCTGGTGGGCAAGTTCAACACATGTGAGGAGGAAACTCTCAACATTGTCCTCTCAGGATAGAGTGCTTGAGGGCAGGTGAATTCTTAAACTATTTCAGGTATCACAATTCCATTCAATAAACATTTATTAAGAGACTGTTTGTAGCTGATGATCTTAAAGTGATATCTGAGGAACACCAGTCTCAGCTTCAACACACCCCAGGTTCTCAGAGGACTTTGGTGGGGCATCTTCTCCCATGCTGTTATCAGAGGATCCTCCAATCTCAGGACACACACCTAGAAACAGGAAATGGGAATTCAATTTGTATGTATGTCTAAAGGAAAGTCTTTATGTCTAAAGGAAAGGTCTTTGGTGTTGTTACATGTGGGTGAAAAGAATGCCACCTTCGAGACCTGGGTGAAGACTCTTCTCAGTCATGATGCAACATTGACAGAAAAGGGATCAGGAGTGACCAGGACTGAGAGAGGGCTAAAGAAAGACTTCTCTTTACATTGAGTGTGTGTCGAGGTCAAAGGGAATGGGAGCCTGGAGGAAGCAGTTGTAAAACCCCAGGGTCTGCTCATTTTGTTGCTTAGTCACATCACTGTGGTGCTATTGTCCCAGGCATATTTCTGAAAAATGTCAATACAAATAATTCTCAATATACTAACAAAATGTTTTTGTCATATATAATATATACATATATTCATAAATGGATATATATGTATGTGTTATATACACATATAGAGAGAAAAACTTATCAGTATACTTCAACGTAAGTAAGCACATTATATTGTATGTATGGGTATGCACACATTTTAAGAGACAAGCATATGAGTACAGAGACATATGTGTTCACATATATGTACATATATACATATATATTATATATATATACATATATATGTGTGCAGGTAGTGGCTCCTTTTCATCTTCCAAAATAAGCTCACCCACAGAAGGAAATCTCATTTGTTAAGTCAATAAGTCTCTTGGGAACCACTCACTTGTGTTTGATTCCCTCTGCTCATCCCATTCATCAGTAGTCCCCAGAGCACTGCCCTCATTCATCTGAGATACCTGGGGAGTTTTAGGCCCAGGTAATTCTTCAGCATCATCATACCCATCACGAGAGGAATCATCAGAAAAATGTGAGATATCTGAGGAAGAGGTTTTTCTGTAAGTGTGGGGATGTCTTGGTGCATGTGAATATAAATGTGCAATTATACTTTTTTAAGATAGAAGGAATGACCTGGAGGTGTTCAAAGCTAAATTAATTGAAGAAGAAGACTACTTAGGGTTAGAGTTGGAGAGCTGAATTTTCACTAAAAATCACCAAATTTGGAAAGGGGACAAACACTCCCTCATATAGGATAAAGATTTCAGTCTCTTTAGTGTTATTTTTCTCTCCATTTCTTTTAGCTTTAAAATTGTCTTCATTTAGTTTCTTTTACCTCACTGATTATCACTGAGCCCAACTTCAAGGTGGAAATCACTTAGCCCAGAACTTTGAACCCTGTCATAATTCTGTTACTCTGCTAATAATACAGAATACACCAGAAAAAGTAAGCATATTCACCGAAGTATGCTCCAGATTCTGTTGCCCCTTTGATCATTATTCTGACCCAAAAAATAAGCCCTCTGCCCCTCTCAGGGGCCTGGCACCTATCAAACCAAACCTGGCTCCATTCCTCCCTTTCTTTGAATTGTTTCCTTTGTCTCAGTCCAAACTTCTATATCCCAAGTACATGTTTGGAGCCAGAGAATATCTAGCTCCCATTGAGAGTACACATAAAAGTTTGACCTGGGGAGCTATGAGATGTCTGGGATGAGGAGGAGTTGAGGACAAAAGAGTGGTATTTTATGTGATGCCTCCCAGGTCAGAAAATATCTTGGGAAACATCAGTCCTTGCCATTAAGGCCTGCAATTTCCTGTTTCTAGGGCAATGTGCAGGTTGGTTTTACCCTTCATTTTCCCTTATATACTATGGAAGCTTGTCTCTCAAACCACCCAGAAGAGAACCTGAGGAGAAAAACATGGCAGAAGCAAATAGGAAAAGAAAACTCATTTTCCCCCTCCATCCCTCCATTTGGGTCTATCTACAGACTTCAGAACAATGTGACAAAGTGTTCTGACAACAAGAAGGCTGACCTTAAACACAAGGCACTGACAGACTTTGGTGACAAGGACAAAAAAGTCACCCTATTAATTAATCTAAGTGTTCTGGGTGAGACTAAGGTATCTCTCAAATGTGACAGAAATTTTTATGCCACCTTTGTAGAAGGTTCCATATTTAGTTGGTGAAGAATTAGATTGACACGACATTAAGAATGTGAAAAAGCCGTGATCTAAAAATTGTGGCGTGTCATCTGTCAGGTTGTCCTAACAGAAGGTTGCTGTTCCTTATGCGAAGTAGGGGGAAAGTGTGGAAAAATGAAAGTTTGGTAGTGAGTGAGGGTCCTGGGGTTGGCCAGGGGAAAATGGAGATGGTGGCTGTGCTCTTAAGGATCAGTACAATCCATCAGTACAATGGAAAATCCTGAAGGGTGTGGAAGGAGGTTTCATCAACAACTTGGTGTTATTAATGTTAGGGACATTCAATAAGTTTTGTTCCAATTCTGTTCTTACCAAGAAACCCTCAGATTTGGAAGGAAGAAGATAATAGTTTTAATTAATAATAATGTTAATGAGTTGGTTATCCTCTAAGAGAAATGAAGTCATTGTACCGAACTTGTACTTGTAGTCACTAAAATTAAGGGGACCAGGTCTGACAAAAGAACATCAAAATAAAAAGAACACTGAGCTCTGAGCATTTACCCCTTAGAGATGAAGCTCAGAATTCAGAATGGGGCTGTTGGACCTGCCTGCCCATGTAGAAAATGGGAAATGGAAAGTAAAATGTTATGGTGGGGGAGAGCCACAGCAGGCAGTTATAGGCAGAGATTTCAGAAGATACCAAGACTGATTCTGATACTGACCAAAGCATATAGTTCATATCCAGAGTGTCCAAGGGAGGAGGATGGGCAGAGAATGCACATACCTGGACTGCTGAGAAGGTCATTCTTGTCCCCTGTCAGGTAGTAATCAATCTCTTGGTAAACAACTTCATAAAGAGAATCCCGATATCTGGACAAGGCTGGGACAAATAGCCATGGATCCGAAACTTGGCCTGAGACCATCACCTGACATGTATTTGTATTAGGGGCCCTCCTCATTTCTACTTTCTATTCATACTCAGGTCACTCCTGAGTTCTAATATGGTTATCTGCCCATCCCAGCTGCATTCTGTATGACCCTGGCTAGAATCAAAACCTTGGCCTAACATAAGCTCTGTGCTCATAGATCAGCCTCTCCTGGGCCAAAGACAGTCAGAACTACCTGGGGCTTGAAAATCAGAGCAAAACATTTGGATCATATCCAACCCTAAAGTACTTTATTTAGCCTTGTCCATTGTCTCCTTTGACTACCCATACCCTTGCCCACGTTATTCAATGCCCATCAGGTTGCCCACCTTGTTGCTGGATTCTCCCTCTGTACACCTGAATTGCTAGAAGGGTGAGGACCAGGAAGAGAAAAGCCCCTAAAATGAAGCAGATGATCCGAAGCAGAGAGCCGATGACAGAAATCAAAGAGGCAGAAACTGTTGTAGTGACTGGTCCTTTGGAGAAGAATCACAAGGCTCTAGATTAGAGTAGAAGTTATCAAACAACCAAGGACAGCTCACTGAGGTTAACATTGAGAGAGAAGGGAAATCTGAGGCTTACCCTCAACCTGTAGGTCCTCCAACTGGGGAACCTCCCCACCCCATTGCCCTGCAGAGGGACCTGGGATGGGCCTGGATGCCCAAAAATGGACAATGAAGGAATCATCCCTCCTTAGGGGGAATGAGTCCCAGGTCTCCAAACTGGAATTTGGCAGGAGGTGATATATTCTTGAAGAACATTTTGTGGAACCTCCCAAATGTATCCAGACCACAAGTGCTGAGCACCCTCTCAGAATTCTAGGATAGCAGATCTCCCCAAAGAAGAAAGAATCCCACGAGGTCAGCCTTGGGTCTGGGAAGGTTTCTGTTGTCAAATGAACCCTGAGTAGGTAGGAGGGTAGGTGACAGAGCAGTGTACTTTTGTGGTAGATGCCAATGTTTTCTTCTGAGCTGGAGGAAAATAGAGAAAACATGTGAAGAATGGGGAGAGATCACGTTGCATGTGGCATCTGGATTCTGCTCTAAACTCCCAGTGATACAAACATCCTCCTATAACGCTCTATCCAAACAGCTTAGGAAGGCTCCTAGATCTCATCAGCCCCTTCATCCGGCTCAAGCTTAAGAAGAGACTTAGAGACCATGGGAATTGGAGTCAGAGGACCCGTGCTGAAGTCAAATCCCAAATTCAGATGCCAAATTTGGAAATTTATGGAAGGACCACGTAGTCTCTAAGATAGTTCTGTAGGTCCCCACAACCTCAACTTTTAGCTCACAAGTTTCTCAACAGATGCTCTGACCTAAAAGAGTTAAATTCACCAAGAAATGAAGGATTCTCATAGGGAATATATGTCTCACGTAACCTTCCTCCTGTAGCATAGAAATATCAAAGTCAACAAATAATCTCATGTTGTTTCTCCTTCTCATGCACCTTCCCCCTTAGAAACTTTGCAACAACTATTTGACACTACCACCATTCCAATCACTCAGACTCACAATGTTGGTGCTATTCTTACAACGTCTTTCCTCGAAGATCAAATTAGTTGGATATTCTTGTCATTTTCATCTCCACAAATTCTTTCTCTCCATTAATACAGCCAACATTCTAATTAAGGTCCCCACCATCTCCAGGACTCTTTTAAAGCCTTCTGATTGTTCCTCTTCATGCCAATATATTTTTCTATTCACCTGCTAAAGTGATGCTTCTAGAGCAGAAGTGGAAAGCCTGTGACTTCAAGTCCACATTTGACCTTCTTTGTCCTTTGGTGTAGCCTTTTCTCTAAATTCAAACATCACAGAACAAATCACTTAATGAAAGAATTTGTTCTGTAAAACCTGAAGTCAGTCAAAAGACCATAAACAAGAATCTAGAAGGCTACATGTGGTCTCAAGACCATGGTCATCCCCCCCACCTCTCCACTACTCAAGAGGGCATTGTGGCTACATGACTTTTGTTATTGCTAAATCAATTTTCACTTATGTCTGATTCTTTCTGATGCCATTCGGGGTTTTCTTGACAGAGATGCTGGAGTTCTTTGCCATTTCCATCTCTACTCATTTTACAATTCAGCTGAGGCAAACAGTGTTAAAGTGACTTGCCCAGGATCACACAACTAGTAAGCATCACAGGTCAGACATGAACTTCAGGAAGAGGAGTCCTCCTGACTCCAGACCTGTGCCACATGGCTGTCCACATCATGCACATGTTCAGTAAAATCCCGTAGTTCCCTGTTCCTTCCAGCATGTAATAGAACTCCTCTGTACTTCACAGGCCTTCACAAATAGGTCTCATTGTACCTTTCCAAAATTCTTATACACTCCTCCTCTCCACACATTCTACTACTTGGCTATACTGGCCCACTCCATGTTTTTCATACTTGATACTCTATCTCTGCACCTGAATATTATCTTTCTGGCACTCCTTACATGGAATGATCACCCCTCTCACCTTCATCTCTTCATGTGCTTACTTTCCCTCAACAATCACATACTGCCTTCTAAAGGAAGCTTCCTTGAGATGCCAGATGCTTAAGCTTTCCTTTCTAGGTTACCTTCATTCTATTCTACAAGCATCTTCTAAGGATTTATGTGGTTTTTCTTCCATTATTTTGTAAAGCTGCTTGAAAGCAGAAAATATTTTTGCTTTCTATTACCAGGGCTTAGAGCAGTGCCTGGCATATAGTAAGCACTCATTAATCAATCCTTATAGATTGATTAGTTTTGAGCCACTCTGATATGGCATAGAGCTGAGGGTCAGGGTACGTGAAGATCATACTTTTATGATAGCAATGAGGTACCAGGTGGAGCAACGGATAGAGCCCGGGACCTAGAAGAAAAGGAGGACCAGAATTCATAGACAGTCTCAGAAAATAGCTATGTGACCCTGGGCAAGTCATTTAATGCTTTTTTGCCTCAGTTCCTCATCAGTAAAATGAGAACACATTGGAAAAGGAAATGGCAAACTACTCTAGTATCTGCCCCAATAAAACCCGATGGAAATAGTCCACGGAGTCATGAAGAGATGGACATGAATAAATGATCTGATAACATTAAATTATACTTTTTATTGAAGAAAAAAAACAATTGAAAGTATGAGGAGAGACCAAGTTGGGCATATTGGCTCTGAAGTCTGCCTGAGTTCTCTGTCATTTGAATATCTGCCCAAGATATGCTATCCAAACAGCTAAGGAAGGTTCCCGAACTCTCTACCTACCTTCCCCCAAATAAAGCTTAGGGAGACAGCTGGGGAACAGAACAGGGATTGTAAATTAGAGAGTCACAAGACATATGTTGAAAATTTTCCCAGCAATATGTACTTGCTACCCTGTGTTACCTTATGGTTGTCACATGATCCCACTGAATTTCTATTTCCTCCTAAGCAAAGAGAAGAGGTGAAAATGACGACCATTAATTTTACTTTCTGTTCCAAATTCTATGACCCAAGGGTCAAATTATTGGCTCCCCTGGTACCAGAGGACAGACCTGTGGATGATTCATTTAGATGCATAGTCTAATCCCATCTCCTCCAGCTCAGTATCTGTTCTCAGATCTCCCAGGTCCAACCAATATCCTTCACATTCACCTGAGCACATGGCCCCAGCATCCCCCTCATGCTTACAGTCATTCTGCCCCCAGGGCCTTGCAGGGCAATCCTACAAAGAAGACTCCCTCCCTCTGCACTGTACATCATCCAACCAGATGGTCCCATTTCCAGGACTAATTAAAGGCCATTCTAGGACAGCCAGAGCAGAGCCACAGCCCAGCTGCTGACAAACTACATTAGCATCTGCTAGGTCCCATGAGTCATCGCAGACTGTCCCCCAAGAGCCATTATGCCAGACTTCCACTAGTCCAGAGCATGAGGTCTCTCCTCCAATGAGTCAGAGTTTGTCTCTCTCTGGAAAGGAAGCAGAAGTCCCATTACACTGCCAACTTGTAAGTGAGGAACCTCTGAGAGAGCAAGATATATATAGAGAGAAAGCAAAATACCTGTGCAGGGACCAGAGGTTGGGCAGTCAATGACCTTCTTTCCTACAGAGAGAAGAAATTGGAAAATGACTGTATAAATGATAATCATAAAATATTATTTAGACATTAGGTGTTCCTGTTTCAGGGCAGGATTCCCAAAGATCCCCTAATTTACTTCCAAAATACAGACTAGCGCCATCTTCAACATTATCACATTCAGTGACTTGTTGAATTTATACAATGTGCTGTCAACTGATTCAAAATACATATATAAATATAAAATAATAAGTCCCTGCCTTTAGGGAATTTGCGGTGTAATTAGGCAAAAGTGACATGAACATAAAGTGGAGACACTACAAGGACACAGATCTAAGTAGCCCATGGAGAGAGTGAAGAAGTCTGAGGCAACGTGAGGCTGCTTGCCAGATGAGGCAGTGTCTGACCAAAAAAAGAAGAATCAGCCATAGGGATAAAGAGGGATGTGCTTCTTTTTACAATAGAAGGGAAAGAAGAAAAAAGGGTCATACTGTCAAGATATTTTGAAGACTATACGATGGGAAGGAAATGAATTTTGGTCAGATCTAATCAAACTGCTTAGACAGGTAGGTGGCTCAGTTCTCTACTCTAAATGTGCACTTGAGGGTTTGAGGAGAGCAAAAGTCAAAGTGAACAAGTCAATAATCATTTTTTTAAAAAACTGCTTTGTTCCAGGCCCTGTTGACACAAAGAAAGGCATAAAAGCATTCCCGGACTTCAAGGACCTCCAAGTCTAATTGAGGGAGGCAATGTAAAAACAGCTTTGTGCAAACGTGATATATACAGGAGAAATGAAGAAAATCAATAGAAGGACAGCACTAGCATTAAAGGGGGGTAATAAGAGGTTTCTGTGTGGAAGATAGGACTTTAACTGGGACCTGAATGAAGCAGCTAGGTGTTACAGGGGATAGGGTGCTGGATCTGGAATCAAGAAAAATTTATCTTCCTGAGTTCAAATCTGGCTTCAGACACTTACCAGCTGTGTGACCCTAGCCAGTCCCTGAACCCAGTTTGCCTCAGTTTCCTCATCTGTAAAACGAGCTAGAAAAAGAAATGGCAAAAACACTTTGACAAGAAAACTACAAAACGGGTCATGGAGACTTAGGTATGATTGAAATAACTGAACAACAGCAAATGAAGCCAGGGAAGTCAAGAGAGAGAGATGAGGAAGGAGAGAGTTATAGACTTTGAGAGAAGCAGTAAAACCGCACAATCAGGAGATAGAGTGTCTTGTACAAAGAACAGAGGAGATTAATGTCATTGAACTGACAATGAAGGAACTAAATTATTGTAAGACCAGAAAGGTAGGAGGGGGCCCAGATAGGAAGATGTTTGAATGAGAGGATTCGACATTATATCCAGGGAACAGGAGACACCTAATTGTTGGGGAATGTGGAGGTAACACGGTCAGACTTGTGCTTTAGGAAAGTGAATGTAACAGTTGAGTGGAAGGTGAATTGTAATGAAGTGAGACAGAGTGACCAACCAGAAGGTTCTTCCAAATACACAGAGTGGGCCTGGACCAGTGTGGCAGCAGTGTCAGAAGGAAAAAGGGGGTGTGGATGAGAAATGGTACAAAAGGAGCATGAACGGGACTTAGTAACTGATTACATATGGCAGGGCAAAAGAGAGAAGACTTGATGATGGCACATAGGACACATATTAGTGCCCTGAGAACTTTATATACTGCCCTTTTTACTGGAGGACAAAAATAATTGGAGGCATATTGGCTCTGAATTCTACCTGAGTCTTCTGTCATGTGGATATCTGCCCAAGATATGCTACTCAAGGAGCTCAGGAAAGTTCCCAAATCCTCTACCTATCGTCCCCTAGCATAAGTTCTCCAGGAGAGAGCTGGAGGACAGAAAAAGAATTGTAAATTGGAGAGTCACAGGACACACGATCAAAATTTTCCCAGCAAGTTTTACTTGCTACCCTGTGTAACCTTATGGCAGTCACAGGACACCACTGAACTATTTTCTCCTAAGCAAAGCAAAGAGGTGAGAATGATGACCATTAATCTTACTTTCTGTTCTAAATTCGATGACCCCAAAATCAAATTATAGCCTCCCCTGGTACCAGAGACAGACCTGTGGAAGCTCCTTTTAGATGCACATTCTAGACCCAGCTCCTCCATCTCAGTACCTGTTCTCAGAGCACCCAGGTCCAACCGAGGTCCCTCACACTCACCTGAACACATGACACCAGCATCTTCCTTATGCTTACAGTCATTCTTTCCCCAGGGACTTGCAGGGCAATCCCACAGAGAAGATTCCTTCCCTCTGCACTGCACATCATCCAACCAGATGCTCCCACTTCCTGGACTAAATGAAGGCCATTCCAGAACAGCCAGAACAGAACCACAGCCCAGCTGCTGACAAACTACATTAGCATCTGCTAGGTCCCATGAGTCATCACAGACTGTCCCCCAGGACCCATCATGCCAGATCTCTACTCGTCCAGAGCATGGGGTCTCTCCTCCAATGAGTTGGAGTTGGTCTTTGTCTGGAAAGGAGGCAGAAGCCCCATTACACTCCCAAGCTTGTAAGTGAGTAACCTCTGAGACACTCAAGTATATATCGAGAGAAAGTGAAATACCTGTGCAGGGACCAGAGTTTGGGCAGTCCTCCTTTCCTGCAGAGAGAAAACATTGGGAAAGAGCTGCATTAATGATAACCATAAAATATTATTTGGGCACTAGGTTTTCCGGTTTCAGGTCAGGATTCTCAAAGATCCCTTAATTTACTTCCAAAATACAACTGATTGCACACGGCAGGGCAAAAGAGAGAGAAGAGTTGAGGATGGCACTTAGGACTAGATGAGGCTGATGGTGTCCTCCACAGTAATAGAGAATTTACATGGAAGAAATGTTTAGGGAGAAAGAAGTCCAGTTTGGGACATATTAAATTTAAGATATCTGCAGAAAATCTAGTTCAAAATATCCAAAAGGAGATGTGAAGCTGGAGATCAGGAAAAAGCATAAGATGAGAGAAGTAGATGTGAGAATCATGTGCATAGAGGTTCTGTTTTAACACAGTGGAGCTGATGAGATCATCAAGTGAGATAATATTGAAAGTAAATGGAAGACAGCCCAGGACATACCCTTGGAGTAACAATAATGATTAGTGGAGATGACCTGAGGAGATTGAGGAGGAGATGCCAGATATGTGGAAGAAGAACCATGAAACAGCAATATCATGAAATCCTAAAAGAAAGAGAATATAAAGGAGGAGGTGGTAATTGAGTGTCAGTGGGTACAGAGAGGGTGGAAAGTAAGAGGACTGAGAAAAGTCCATTAGATTTGGTAATTAAGGGACAGTTGATTATTTTGGAAAGAGTTGGTTCGGTTAAATGATGAAGCATGAAGTCAGATTGCACACTTAAGATGAAAGTCAGACAAAAGAACTTTGAAGCAAATATAGCAGACAGTCTTCACAATGCTTTTAGCCACCACAAGGAGGGAAAATATGAAACAATAGCGAGGGTGGATTGAGTGAGAGGGTTTTCAAATATTGGGGAGATGGGGATATTTGTATGAGGTAGAGGAGAAGTTAGTAGACAAGAATTGCCTTGGCAACAAGAAGGGTTATCTTTTTTGTGAGACAGGGGTGAAGGAAGAGAAAGGGACAGAAAGAATCTGGGTGATATGGTTGGTGGAGGAACAAATAGGAAACTCTTCAAAGAGAACCACAATTTACGCAGTGAAATATGACACAAGGATGAGGTGGGGAAGAGGTTTGAGGAGGAATGAAAAGGTCTGGAAAAGCAGCTCTACAGAGGGGGCTAGAGAATTCATTGGGGAGGCATAAAAGGATTTACTTGATACAATGAGGACCTAGTTAAGATTATGCAACATATTGTGATGAAACCAGTCAGCATGGTTGCATGATTTTATCCAACTTGTTTCAGGATTCCCTGAGTAGGGGCAAAAGAGGTGGATGGTGAGAATAAACTAGGGCTGAATTTTGGAAGGGCAAGTTTGGAGATAGTATCAGAGAATGAGGGACTAAATAGAAGAGGATAGAGAAGAAAAATGAATTAGTTATCCAAGGAATCAAGGACAGGTCACCCAGTGCAGGAAGGAAGACCTTGGTTACAGCTGAAGAGTGGAAGTCATGGTGAGGATGAAAGATAGAGTTAAGGGGTTGCAAGGCAGAGGTAGGAGAGTGATGAATATCATTTATGATCAAATAAAGGCATTAGAGTTCACAAACACGTAAGTGGAACTCTTGTTGGAGACAGCAAGATCAAGAGTATGGCCAACTTTTTGTGTCTCTGAGGTGGATGGAGGTCTTTGAAAATGAATACAGTAAAGAAAGGAGAAGTTAGAGTGTTTGAGGGAATGTTTAATCTCCTCTTATAAGGAGTGGAATTGTGGAGGAAAGACTGAATCATAACTTGTTTTCATTAAGGTTTCAGTTAACTAAAACAAAAAATTTGAACTCTTCATCACATAACTACAACCAACCTAGGTTGCTTCCACTGTGTACTTGGATTGATTAAAATGAATTGAGGTCACAATGCTGTACACAGATTGAATTCACTTGGACTAAAAAAAAATATCATTCAAAAGGAGTCAAAAAGAAGAGACAGATGTAGTTACCTTTACATGTGATATGGGCTTCTTCTTCCTGCTGGCAAGAATTCGGGTCCCAAGATTGAGAAGGACAGTGCCAGAGGAAGGATTCTTGGCCTTGGCAGTTGATTTTGCCTATCCACCGGGGCCGCAAACTTATGGGAGAGCTCAACACTGGTTGAATATTGCCCTTGGCACCACAACCCAGGTGTCTGCAAATCACTGATACAGTATTGTCATCCATGGGGTTGGAGCAAACACTACCCCATGATCCACTGTAGAAAATCTCTAGCCATCCAGAGCACTTAGACTTGTCACTTACCAACCTGAGATCCAGGGATTCTGTAAATGAAGAGGAAGATATGCACAATCAGAAGAGACATTTGTTACCATATTCTCCGGATCTCGTACCTCTGGAAATTATTAGGTTGTCTGGCTCCGCTGGGGACTCTCCACTAGATAGACACAGACTTTCTAGTTCCAGAATTATTTCCTCTACATTTCTATGCATTTCTCTCTGTCTTGTCTTCCCCATTAATGAATGAAGACAGGGATGCCTCTACTGTGATTTCACTACTGAGTTTCACAGTTTAAAAATCTGTCTGCATCATTGAACTACCAAAGTAAATCAAATCACAAGAAACATTTTCTATATCTATTCTGTGAATAGCATTCTGCTAGGAAATTAAGGTTTAAGAATACACACACACACACACACACACACACACACACACACACATACACACACCCATCAATGTTTTTGCATACATACATATATATACATACATATATACATCTAAACATGTCTTCATAAAGGAGGAGATCCACCTGTACAATTATAGGAAATGAATAAAATCACCCTTCTCATAAGAGTTCTTATCCTGAAACTTAACTCTAAGAAGGGCTCTGGTTGGGGCAGGAAGGCCTCCTCCCTGTCTTAATCAGATCCTTCTCCCTCAGTTCTCTAAGCCCCACCTCCTCAGGGCTCTTATAGGACCCTCAGGGTTAGTGGTTTGTGAGTGACCCAAACCTGAGCAGAGGACTCCTGCATCCTCTTTGTGTCTGCAGTTATGCTGACCCCAGTGGAGGGAAGGGCACTCCCCTAGGTGGGATTCATTTCCAGAGCAGCCAAGTTGATCCAGCCAGATGGGCCCTAATCCTTGTCCAAAGTGAGCAGAGACCATGGCTTCGAGGGCTACTCCACAGCCCAGTTGCCTGCACACCACATGGGCATCTCTCAAGTCCCAAGAATCATCACAGATGGTCCCCCAGATACCATTGTAATAGACTTCAACTCTTCCAGAGCAGGGTCCTCTTCCATTCAACAGACAAAGTTGTCCATTTTCTAGAGGAAGAAATTGAGATTAATTGCACTTTTTCCAAGGAAAGAGAAGCATTTCCTTAGATTTTCCAAATTTCTTTCTTACCTGAAAAGAAGACAGGTGTCTTTTGCTGGTAAGACTGTGAATTATTGAATGGGAAGAACTGTGTCTGGTTTCCTGAAAAAAGCAAACATAGTTCAAGCCCAGCGTTGGAAGTTTTAAAGTAGGAGGGGATAAGTAAAGTAAGTATGTACCTTAAGGAAAGGCATTGAATGAGGGAAGAAGAGGGTCAGCAAATTGGAGAGAAGCCAGGTTGTGAGGGAGGGACAAAGGGATTTCCCATTTTAAGAAGGCATGCCTTGTCTCTACCTAGTCAAATAGAATTGTTCTCATTGACAGTTCTTTCTTCCACTCCCAAAGCTCCAAACATAACCTCCACATACAGAGTGCCCTAAAAAGTCTGTGACCCTCCATGAAGAAGAGCTACTGACAGAAAGGTTGCAGCACTTGTAACTGAACACTCTTCCTCAGGCTTTGCTCACCCTCTCGTAGGTCTAGCATCTATGAACTGTATAAGGTAACTTCCCCTACCACATTTCTGCCAGCAGCCTATGTCTAACCACTTAATTAGAAAGGTTTTACTTGGAGTACAAGAATTTGTTTTAAAATGTATTGATAAACATGGCTTATGGTGAGGGAAATTAAGGGAATGAGAGAGGGAGAAGAATTGGAACTAAAACTTTTTTAAATGAATATTAAAATTATCTGTACATGTAGTGATGAAAAATAAAGTATCATTTTTTATTATTTTAATTGAGTTACTTAGTTTTCAACATTCACTTCCACAAGATTTAGAGTTCCAAATTTTCTTCCCATTTCTCCACTCCTCTCAACCCAAGGGAGTGTATACTCTGATTACCCCTTCCTCCATTCTGCCTTCCCTTCTATCCCATCACCTTTCTCTTATCCCCTTCCCCTCTATTTTGTAGGGCAACACCAATTTCTATATTTCATTTCCTATATGTCTTATTTCCCAGTGGCATGTAAAAACAATTTTTAAACAAATGCTTTTAACACTGTGAGTTACAATTTCTCTCACATCCTCCCTCCCCATCCACCCCCATGGACAAAGCAAGTAATTCAACATAGGTTAAACATATGTAGTCATGCAATACACTTTTTTAACACTCTGTTGTGAAAGACTGACTATATTTCCCTTCCCCCTCTCATTTATTCTACTCTCTCTTTTGACCCTGTCTCTCCTCAAATGTGTTTACTTCAAATTACCCCCTCCTCCCCTTTGCTCTCCTTTCAATAACCCTCCATCCCATTTCCCCCTACTTTCCTGTAGGGAAATATAGATTTTCATATGCAAAAATAAGTGCATGCTATTCCCTCCTTAAGCCAAATCTGATTACAATAAATCTCATTCTTTCCCTCTCACATCCCCCACCATCTGATGTAAAAGCATTTTCTTGACTCTTTTAAATGAGATTATTTGCCCCATTCTATTTCTCCCTTTCTCCTCCTAATATATTCCTCTCTCACCGCTAAATTTTATTTTTTAGATATCATCAGTACCTATTCAACTCACCTTGTGCCCTCTGTCTATATGTATATAATACCTCTAACTACCCTAATATTGAGAAAAAGTCTCAAGAGTTACAAATAATATCTTTCCATGTAGGAATGCAAACAGGTCAAGTCAGTCCCTTGTGATTTCTCTTTCCTGTTTACCTTTTCATGCTTCTCTTGATTCTTGTATCTGAAAGTGATATTTTCTATTCAGCTCTGACCTTTTCATCAAGAATGCTTGAAAGTCCTCTGTTTCACTGAAATTCCATTTTTCCCCTGAAGTATTATACTCAATTTTTCTGGGTAAGTGATTCTTGGATTTAATCTTAGCTCCTTTGATCTCTAGAATATCATATTCCAAGAGTTGTAATTTTCAAAGAAAAATGTCCTGGAATTTTACTCTTAAATGGCTATAACATAGTTCACCTAATATTGAAGAGTACCCCAGTATCTTTGATCCTCTCTAACCTAGTCTGTCCTTGTAGGCTAATCAAACCATCTTGCTCTGGGTAAACAAGTTGCATGTGAATTTAGACAATTCCTAATCCTTCTTGTCTAAGTTTGTTTGTTCTTGGTCTTTCCTAACAATATCCAGAGCCAGTATATCCCTATTCACTATTACTATTACTATTATCATTATCATAACTCTACACTTTCCTCTAAAGTAGTTGATGGACCATAATGCATCTTCCCTACCTAGGAATTCCCAAAGAAAAGTCATGAATGAATGATAAGATATATAAATAAAGTAGGAAAAAATGCTATGCATAATTCCAAACAATATGATTAGGACTTCTTACACTTGCTCTCAGAGAAAAGATGCCATGGCTCTCCTCTGGATACACTTCTACACTTTTCCTTCCTGCACACAGCAATGCTGTCACTGTTCCATCACTGACAGATATGCTTTGAGAACAAATTAGAGTTTTCATTTCTCTTACCTGAGCAGACCACAGAGGCAACTTTTCCTTTGGAACATTGAGAAGTCCTCAGAGCAATCACAGAACAATTCCATAAATGAGACTCAATCCCTGTGCAATAAAATGTATCCCCTGTCATCTGGACACTTCCTTTGCCAAAATCGACATATTCTGGAGGCTTCATGGCAATGCCACAGCGGAGCTGATGGCAGAGAATGTTGGCATCTGCCAAGTCCCAGTGGGAGTCACAGAGAGTCCTCCAGTTGCCCAAAACTTGGATCTCCACTCTCCCTTCACATTGGGAGCTTCCATTCGTCAGACGAAAGTCTGTGTACCCTAGGAAGAAGAAGACAGGGCTTTACACAAGTAATTGTGCCTTTCTAATATCAGTATCCAGTACAGTGCGGGAGCAGGATAAAACCATTAAGTAAATTTTACTTGAACAAATGATGCCAACATCTGTACTGTGAGTGTATGTTCCCTTTGGACGTGGCACCGTGGGGCACGATGACAGAAGAGGCTCACTTCCATTACATTTGAATATTTTATCCCAGATCTCTCCTTTTCCTCTTCCAAAGTGAGCTCTTTTCTTGATAGAGACTGCAGTTCCACACTTTAACTCAGCACAGATGACTTTCGCAGTAGAAAGCATAAAGTTCCGATCACAGACTGTTTTCCATTTGTTTCTTATATGGACTTCTACCCTCCCGTTACAGGGACCATCCCCTGCTTCCAGCTTGACAAATCCTGGAAAGATAAGAAAGAACTCCACTGCAGCACAATGAAAGTCAAGATTTCCCTGATGAAGAAAGACACACAATTAATTACGTGAGACTCTTTCTGGCATTTTCCCAAGGGAGAAAAAGCAGAGGAACTTTCCTTAACTGAGCAGATGACAATTAATACCTTGGAAGTATGTTGACTATGACTGAACCTGAAACAAAACAAAAGCAGTTTAATTCCTGGTAGTTTTTGGGAGACCATGTCTGACATATGTAGAGAAATACAATGCTGCTACTCTTTTAGAGAGGGGAGGGGCATATGGAAACAGCAGAGAGCATGAGATGTATCTCATGCAAGGAGTAAAATTAGACTCATATCTCAGTATTGGAAAAGTGGCCATCTCCTCAACCCCAAGAACTTCATAAATAGGTTTTCTTATCTTTTTTTTTAATTTTCTAGGGTTTTACTCATCTGTTTCCTTCCTTTTTTGTCAGATGACCGATATATATATATATATAGATATATATATATATATATATATATGTATGTATGTATGTATATATATATATATATATACACATATATTTGGAATAGGATTGAAATAGTCTATATTTCAATTACCTTGAATTTTTAATAAAGAGCTAATGAGATGTCCAAGATTGTTTCCATAATTCTGTATTCTTTATTTCAAGTTAACTTTCCATATTTTCTATGGTTAATTTCCTGCTACTTCTCAATTATTTGAGAACTAGGACTCAGGCGCTAAGCAATAAGGACATTTGAAACATACTCCTTTAACACTGTGGGAAACCATGAAGCTCGACTAACACAATAAGAAATCAGGGAGGAAGACAAGAAAGGAACTTGTTTGTGTGAAATACAACTACCAGTATTGAAATAACTAAAACTTTAGCAAAGTTTCACATATACAGATTTGTGACTTGTCGGGCCAGACCATTATTATTCTGACAGATAGACACTCAGAGAGAGAGAGAGACAGACAGACAGACAGACAGACAGACAGACAGAGACAGAGACAGAGAAACAGAGAGAGAGACAGAGAGAGACAGACACAGACAGTGAGACAGACAGAGACAGAGACAGACAGACAAAAACAGTGAGACAGATAGAGACAGAGACAGAGTGGGAGGGAGAGGGAGATGAAAAGAGAGAAAGAGAGATCCAAAGAGAGTGAGAGAAAAAGAGGGAGGAAAACAGTTGACATTTATGCTGACTTGGCAAGGAAATAATCACTTCTCCCAATGAATCTTTCTTTTAAGATTTGATAGTCCTGCTCTTTGCAAACCATTCTACTCAATCCATAAATCTGGAAGAAGCCCACAATTCTTTGACACTTGACTGTAGAATCTGTTACATTTACTACAGAGAATTTTGTGAACACGATAATGAAGAGAAACTTTGTGGATTTGGCAAAGGAGTGTGGTAAGGACAGAGGAGATATGGGTTCCCAGAGAAATATTTTTAAAGAGGATCAGAAAATCTAACTTTTAATGACGAGAAAATAATGAACTTAGAGGAGGAGTTCAAAATCAATCTCTTCTGGGCAGGTTAATTTTATTAGGCTTTTTCACCCTAAGGAATGGTAGCAAAATGGAGATAGAAATAACTGGAGGAGATGATTAATATCAGTGGATGAAGGAACAACTCTAAATGACCTCTCCCAATATCTGCTGTTAGACTTGTCACTGCTACTCACAGTTGATATATTCCCATTTGCTAGGTTTATTTGCCTTAGAATGGAGACTCCATCTCCCTCTCTCTACATTTATGCCTTATTATAAAATGGTAAAACTGAGGCTGTAGAGTCAAGATGGCAGAACAACAGGAATCAGCACGTAGAATTTCCCTCAAAGAAAAAAGAAAAAAAACTTCTCAGCAGATGTAAAAAATGAACCAGACCAAATCCTCATAGAGAAAATCTAAGAAAAAGTGAGGATGAGACATTTATTTCCAGTTTAAGTCAGGAGCGGGAAAAAGACAAAGAAATTTCCAGATACTTCTCTGGCCAGCAATTTGTAGAGCATGGAGAGCTCCAGGTGAGGAAGAGGTTGTTTGCCCCAAATATTTTATCAAAGCAGATCACAAAGTTTCCCAAATCCCCTACATACCCTCTCTGCAGTACAAACCTGGAGACAGTTCTAGAGGACAGAACAGATACTGTAGTTCGGTGTTCAAAAATTTCCTAGCAAATTATGCTTGTCTGTCCATGTAACCTTGTGGCAGTCAGATAACCTCACTGGACTTCTACCTCCTCAATTGTAAAGACAGATAACAACCATCAATTTTTCTTTCAGTTCCAATTTCTATGACCCCAGGATCAGATTAGAACTTCTCGTGGTATCTGTGGAAGCTCCATTTATATGTACACTCTAGCTCCATGTTCCCCAGATCAATATCTGTTCTTGGAACTCCCAGCTCCATCTTATGTCCTTCACATTCACCTGAACAAATCACACCAACATCTGCCTCGTGAGTACATGAATTCTCAGCACTTGATTTTTCGCATTTCCATAGAGAAGGCTCTTTTCCTTTACACTGTACCTGCCAAATAATCCCTTTCCCTGGGCCAAATGCAGCCAATTTAGGAGTGGAGCCACAGTCCAGCTGCTGACAAACCACTTTAGCACCTGCTATGTTCCATTTCCTATTATGTATTGTCCCCCAGGCACCATTTTGCCCTATCTCCACTCGTCCAGAGCATCGGGTATTTTCTCTACTGAGTCAGACATTTTCTGTGCCTAGAAAGGAAGCAGAATCTCCCATTACACTCCCAGCTTAGAAATAAGGAACCTCTGAGTGCTCCAGCTACAAAGAGGGGTGTATTGAGATACCTGTGGCCTTGAGGTTAAGGAGTCAATTTTCTTCTTGTATATCATGTTTGTACAAATCTGTTCTCATGTTGCCTCCCCTATTAGACTTTGGGCTCCATGAGGGCAAGGACTGCCTTCTTGTCTATCTTTGTATCACAAGGTCTTACTATAGTGCCTGGCACATAGTAGTTGCTTTAAAATGATTTTTGATTTTGTATAAATAAGCTATATACAAGATGAATTGGACATCTTTGGAAAGGCAGAGCCAAGATGGTGGAGGTGAGGCAGATATTCACAAACCTCTCCCAAATTCCCCTCCAAAGAAGTGTAAAATAATTTCTGAAAATAACTTCTAGAGCAGCAAAATCAACAAAAGCATTGGGTAAAACAATAGCTCATTCCAAAACAACTTCAAATGTTGGCAGGAAAGTTCTGTCTCAAGGGCAAGATGGGAATGCACTCCTGTGCATACCACACCTGCAAGTGAGGCCCCGGGCCCTTGCACAAGACAGAAAGTACCAGGCCATATCCTGCACAGCAAGCTTTGAAGGTAACTGATTTTTAATAGTGTCTTCTGGATCTCTCAGCCCTCAGAAGATAAGTGAGTTGGACAACTGGTGAGAAAGAGATTACAAGAGACACTTTGCTGGCACTGGGTGCAGGACCCTGTTGCATTGCCTATACTCAGTTCCAAGTCACAGTTGTAGGGCATGGTGGAGCAGCACATTAAAGTTCCCAGCCACAGGGGACCTGGACCTTAGTCAGAATTCCAGGGCAGTAACTGTGGTCACTCACAGACCAGAGTACAGGCCAGGAGAGGAGAGATGTTTCAGGTAGTGTTCCCTCCACCCTGGGAGCAGAGACCAACTTTAAAATAGAGTTAAACATCAACAAATAGTCTCAAACATTAACAATCACCTATAAAAAACAAAAGAATCAGATAGCAGAGTGAATTAAAAACCAAAATCCTACAATATGTTGTTTACACAAAACACACTTGAAACAGAGAGAAACATGGTGACTAAAGGTAAAAGACTGGAGCATAATTGATTTTGTTTCAACTAAAGTAAAAAAAGTAGACATAGCAGTCATGATGTCATAGCAGAAGCAAAAACAGATGAGTTAAATGAGATAAGCAAGGGAATTACATCTTGTTCAAAGGTATTATGAACAATCAATTCATATCACTACTAAACATATATGCACCCAATGGTATGCCATTGAAATTCTTAAAGGAAAAGTTAAACGAATTATTGGAAGAAATAAACAATACTATTCTACTGGGAGACCTCAACTTTTTTCCTCTCAAAATTAGATAAATCCAACCCAAAAAATAAGCAAGAATGATGTTAGGGACATGAATAAATTCTTAGGAAAGTTATATGCGACAGATACATTTTTTTCCCTCAGCAGTACATGATATCATAGAAATCATAAATAATTTTATTAAAGAGAATAACATTGAGACAACATATCAAAATTTAAGGGACAGAGTCAAAAGTTTTATATTCCTAAGAGATTACATAAGCAAAATAGAGAAAGAAGAAATCAATGAAGTGGACATACAACTAAAAAAAACTAGAAAAAAAACACATTAAAATCCACAATTAAACCCTAAATTGGAAATCATGAAAACCAAAAGAAAGATAAATAAATTTGAAGGTTAGAAAAACATTAAAATAATAAATTTAGGAACTGATTTCATGGTGTTGAGAGTCAAGGGACAATAAAACAGATAAACCATTGACTAATTTGATTTTAAAAAATAGAAGAAAACCAAATCACCAGTATCAAAAAAGAAAAGATGAAATTCATCACCAATGAAAAGAAAACCAAAACAATTTTAGGAGCTAATTTATCTAAACACATGCCATTAAATCAGACAATCTGAGGGAAATAGATGAATAAATACAAAAATATAAATTTCCCAGAGTAACAGAAGAGAAACAGAATATTTAAATAACCATATTTTACAAAAAGAAATTCAATAACCCATCAATGATTTCCTTTAAAAATGCTCAGGTAAAGAATTGGAAGTTGAGGGTAGGCCTCTCAATTAGTGAATGATTGAACAAATTGTGGAATGTCATTATGATGGAATACTATGGTGCTGTAAGAAATGATGAGTGAGAAAAGTGCTGAGTTTTCCAGAAAAACCTGGAAAAACTTGCATAAAGAGATGGAAAGTGAAATGTACTATGTACAAAGTAACAGTAATATTGTAAAATTATCAGCTCTGAATAACATAGCTATTCTCATGAATACAATGATGCAAGGCAATACATAAGGACTTATGATGAAAAAAGCTATACATGATTCAAGCATTTTTTTTATTTCCTTTATTTATCTTGAGACTTTTTACTATCTATGTTTTCTTTTACACGTAACTATAATGAATGTTTTACATGACTACGCATGTGTAACCTATATAGAATTGCTTGCCTTTTCAATGAGGTGGGAGTGGGGATGGAAGAAGGGAGAGAATTTGGAAGCCAAAGTTTTAAAAATAAATGTTAAAAATTATTTTTACATGTAATTGGGGAAAATTAAAATACTACATAAAAGATTTGTGAATGATTTTTAAAAACTCCCATGCCCAAATGGATCTACAAGTGAATTCTACCAAACAACTAATTCTAATGATGGATAAGCTATTTGAGAAAACAGGCAAAAAGATGAATCCTAACAACTACATTACATGACACAAATATGACACAGATACATAAACCAGGAAGAGTGAAAAGAGAGAAAGAAATCTGTAAATAAATTTCCTAGTAAAAATTGATGAAAAATTTTCAATAAAATACTATCAAGGAAATTACAACAATATATCATAAAGATATTCATATATTATGAGCATGTGGGATTTATACCAAGAAAGCAGGGATAATTTACTATTAGGAAAAACATCAGTATAATTGACTATATCAATAAAATAATAAAAATCCTGTTATTATCTCAATTGATGCCGAAAAAGATTTTGACAAAATACAACACTCATTCATACTAAAAACTCTGGAAAGCATAGTAATGAATAGCTGTCCTTAAAACGATAAGCAGTAATTATCTAAAATCAACAGGGAGTATTATCTGTAATGGGGATAAGTTAGGAGACTTCCCAGTGAGATCAGGAATGAAGCAAGGATGCCAGCTTTGAAAATGATATTATTCATTGTACTAGAAATACTAGCTACAGTAATAAGAAAGGAAAGCTACATTGAAGGAATTGGTAGAGGCAACGAGGACATACAACTGTCACTCTTTGCAGATGATGTGTTGATATACTTGGAGAATCCCCAAGAATCAACTAAAAAATATCAGTTGAAATAATTAACAACTGTAGCGAAGTTGCAAGAAATAAAATAAACACACATAAATCATCAGTTTATCTGTATATTACCAATAAAGTCTACTGGGGGAAAATAGAAAGAGAAAATGCATACAAAATGATTGCAGATAATATAAAATACTTGGGTGTATACTTACCAAGACAAAAGCAAGAACGATATGAACACAGTTATAAAACACATTTCCCACAAAGAAAGTCGCATTTAAAGAATTGGAAAAATATGACTTGTCCATGGGAAGGATGAGCCAATATAATAAAATGACAATTCTGCCTAAACTAATTTACTTTTCAGTATTATAGCAATCAAACTATCAAAAACTATTTTTAGAGGTAGAAAAATGTGATAAAATTCATCTGGAAATCAAAAGGACAAAAATATCAAAGGAATTAATGTTTAAAAAATGAGAAGGAAGGTGAACTACCCATATCAGATCTCAAACTGTTTTGCAAAGTAGTAATCATCAAAATGATTTGATACTGACTAATAAATGGAATTGTGGATAAGTGGAATAAAGTAACTACACAATACACTGTAGTAGGTGACCACAGTAATCTTGGGTTTGCTAAACAGTAAGATTCAGACTTTTGAAACAAGAACTCACTATTTGATAAAAACTGTTCTGAAAACTGAAAAGCAGTTAGGCAGAAAACAGGTATAGACCAACACATGATACTACATAGCATGATGAAATCAAATGGGATATATGATTTGAACATAAAGAGTGATAGCACAAGCATATGAGAGGATCATGGAATAGTTAAACTGACACGTCCATGGTGACGGGAAGCATTCATAATAGATAATTTTGATTATACACAATTTTAAAAGCTTTTGCTCAAACAAAACCAATGCAGCCAAGATTAGAAAGAAAACAGGAAACGGAAAAAAATTTTAACCAAATTCCCTAACAAAGTTTCTCAAATAGGAGGGCAGATCCAAATAGGTGCAGTAGAAGGAAGGACATACTCTAGCTCTCCCCACAAAGGCCATAAAATACCTGCAAAAATGACTCTTTACAAATTCTAGAGCAGCAGAAGCCACAAAACGACAGAGAGAAAGAGATTTCCAGTCCAAGACAGTCTGGAAGGTAGCCAAATTCAAAGTTGCAAGGTCAAAGAGAAAATATTGTAAACAACTAGCAAGAAACAATTCGAGTATTGTGGAAATGCAATCATGATAGCACAAGATCCAGCAGCTTCTACATTAAGGGATCAAAGGGAGGGCAAATGGAAGGAGGGAGTAATTAGAAGGAAACACTTTTGGAGAGGGACACGGTCAAAAGAGAGAATAGAATAAACGGGGTGCAGGATAGGATGGTAGGAAATATAGGTAGTCTTACACAACATGACTGGTATGAAAGTCATATGCAAAGCTACACATAAATAGCCTATATTAATTGTTTGCCTTTTAACTGAGTATGGGTGGGGAGGGAGGAATGGAGAGAAGTTAGAACTCAAAGTTTTAGGAATGAATGTTGAGAATTGTTTTTGCTTGAGCTGGGAAATAAGAAATAGAGGTAATGGGGTATAGAAATCTATCTTGCCCTACAAGAAAAGAGAGAAGATGGGCATAAGGGAAGGTAGGGGTGTGGTAGAAGGGAAGGTAGATTGGGGGAAGGGATAATCAGAATACACCGTATTTGGGCGGAGATGGGAGAGATGGGGAGAAAATTTGGAACGCAAAATTTTGTGGAAATGAATGTTGAAAACTAAAAATAAATAAATATTTTAAAAAGACTAGGTGACTGTGGGAGGATAGTGGTGACCTCCACACTAATAGGAAAGTCACAAAGATGGGAAGACTTAGGGGGAAATAATAAGTTCTATTCTGGACATATTAAATTTAAGAGTCTACAGGACATCTGGTTCAGAATGTTCAATAGGAAACTGGAGATGTGAGAATGCACGTCAGGATAGAAGGTAGTTTTGAAAATAGATAGATCTGAGAATAATCTGAATAGAAATGATCATGAAACACAGTGGAGTTGATGAGGTCATCAACTGAAATACTATAGACAATGCAGAGAAGAGAGTCCAGGATACTGTTGCTGAACATCAATAATTAGTGGAGGTGACCTGAGGAGATACAGGAGGGGATATCAGATAGGTAGGAGGAGAAACAGGAAACAGCATGAAATCCTAGACAGAAAAGAGTACCAAAGAGTAAATGGTATCGGTGGTTACAGAGACCATTGTAAAATATGAGAACCTAAAAAAATTAATTAGATTTGGAAATGAAGAGATCTTTGGAGAGATCCATTTCAGTTGAATGAGGAAGCTGCAAGTCATATCACAAAGTAAATGAGATGAAAGATAGAGGAGTCACCTATAGTGGATATACTTCATAAGGGTTGCAGCCACCATAGCTCTGGGCTAGAGAGAATTTCATCAGTTGGATCAGGTTCCCAGGAGACCTTCTTTGAAAGGTACCATTTGATCCATTAGAAACTAGATGGACAATGATCAACTATATTTTGAATATTAATCAAGCACATCAAATTTCAGGTTATTGATCCTCTTCCTTCAAAACAACATACTACAATATCTTCCAAATTGGTCTCTGTGCCTCCAGTCTTTCCCCTTCAATCCATCCACCAGACAGCTGCCATGCTGACGATGACACTACCCTGCTCAAAAATTTCAATTGTTTCTCTTTTTTTACTTCAGGAATGAAATACAAATGCCTCTGCATAACTTCTGAAGGCCTTTCCAGTCTAGTTCTAGTTTATCTTTCTGGAATGATTTCAGATTATTCTTTCTCTTTCAGTCTATTTTGGAGTGACACAAGACCACATGCTATTTTTCACTAGATGATATTCTATCTCACATGCCCTTCCTTTTGCATTTCATCCCCCATACTGGGAATGGTCTCTTTCTGTACTAATGCCTCTTAGAATTCCCAGGTCCCTTCACATCTTACCTCAAATTTTATCATCTAAACCTTCTGATTTCCTAATCAACTCAATTCCCACAACTTTTCTCCCTCTACAAACAGTTGTGTTGGGTCTACCCTGTATATATTTGTCTTTCCTTGTCAGTGTGCATGTTTCCCTTCTATCGCTAGTGTCTTTATATCTCCTACATTTCCCTGGCACAAAGCAGGGGCTTAACAGAAGTTTTAATCTAAAAGTTCTTATTGGGAATCCACCCTGTCTTGTCTCCTGAATATATCTAATCCCTGCTTTTTACATCCCAAAGTTTAAGTAATATGTACATCCTTTCTCTCAGTGAAACAGCAATGAGCAGTAGGGAGCCAAGACAGACACTGGGAGAGGGCCGTAATATATTTAACATTTCAGAGCAGAACAACTCCTTTTAAAAATTCATCCGAGACTCTAGTTTTAGATAGGAGAGAATAATGAGGTTGAAAGTCGTGAAGTAACTTTCTGTAATTCACATCACTAGTGGTAGATCCAAAGACTCCTAAATATAGCCATTCTTATTTCCAGTATAGCTAAGAATTCATTTCATGAAAGTAATAGAGAGTGTAAGTTGCTCAATTTCCTCCCATGGGAAGTTTAGCACAAATGAAACCAGGCAATTCAGACTTACTGAGCAGCAACTATGGACAGGGCTCGACATTTCTCGGAATATAGGAAAGTATGTTAAAAGCTAAGCTGGCAAAGGAGATTATAATCAATCCCTTTGGGACCATGAAATTAGGAACTAATTAGAGGAGTTTAGGGACACCTGAGTCTCTTGCCAGATCCCAGCTTCACTCGTCTCCAGCCATTTCAGTGATTCTGGGTAGACTTCGGGTGGCATTACTTATTCTCTGAATCATTATCGATAAAATGGGGATGAGATTGACCAGTCCCTTAAATACTGAGAGGAGTAATTCCAGAGACAGTTCAAAGCTACTATTGGAGCAAAATATTTGTAAAACACTTTGGTTTAGGGAGGAGTGTAAGATCCCATATTTACACTGAGTATTACAGGTCTTTAAAGCACAAGCCCTAGATTGGGGCTCAGATCTAGGCAGCAGGTACAAAGTTATTTAGATCTTGGAGCCATTGATCTGAGTATTTTTCCTCTCCCAGTCAGAGAGACCATATAAAACCTTCAGGTTATTTCACAAACTAACAATCATCTGTCAGTCAACTCAGGCCAGACCAGTTCAGTCTCAACACAGGCTCTTTTGCCTAATGAACTGAGTGACTAGATCAGGGCATCTATCTGCTTCCTTCATATATGAAGCCTTCCTTCCACATACTCATACACTAAATTTGAGACATGATAATGATTTGAAATTTCCTTTACTCATTTAGAAGGATGGCATGTCACTGAGATGACACCCCAGAGCATGCCAACGGCAGCAGATCAATGAGCGAAAATGATTCAGTCATGGGTCTTCTACTCTTTTCTTGACCGTCTCCCATATTAGAAGTCACATGAAAGATTAGACCACTCCTGGGATAGTAGGGGACTTTACAATATAATTCTAGGACAAATATATCTCTCCAGATGAATAGTCCCCCTCCAAATCTAATCGAAAAGGCCCTACAGAAGAGAGGAAAAGATTTTGGGACATTGTAATTTCCTTCCTTTCTTCAGAACAGATGGTAAATTTTGGATTATGGTCTTCTGACTGATCCTTTTTTCCCAAGTGCACCAGCCCAGTCCAGTTCAGTCCAACTCCTTACGAGGCAGACCATTTCGAAGTAGGAAAGTAGAGTCTTACCAGAGTTGATCACTGGGAAACTGAAGAAAGGAAGCAACAGCGTCTGCACTGTAAGAAGACTTTCTAAGGGCATCCTGACATTCCCGGTCTTGGTGCTGTCTTGAAAGCACCAACTCTTCTTGAGAGACCCCAGAGCACCAAATGAGGGATGTACAGCAATAGGAGGGGACTATATAGGTTCAGTTCCTTACCATGCCACCTGTGCTAGGAGCCAATAGAAACTCCCTTTACCATTTCAGACACTATCAGAGACTTGATCTGCCACATCTGAAATTCAAAAACCAATGAAATTCTTACCTCTACATATCTCCATATATGAGAAAAGAGGTCTTTGTGAAGAAAATTCACTCTCTGAGGGATTGAATGAGATGTGTATCTCAGAAGTGAGGTTAAAAAGCTACATCTGGGTGACTAACTCATCTGTGTTGTCCATCTCACGTTCACAATCAACAAAACATGAATCCAATTATAATCAGTGATATGGTCAGTCACTTGCCGCACTGCATGGGGCAGATTCAGGATCATCTTTCATTTAATTGGGCTTTTGGTATGTATATTAAGTGAACCACTTCTCATTAGATAGCCAGGCAACATTTGAAAAAGAAAAAAAAGTTAATTTCAGTCTTCACTTGGGACCCATAAAAAGGCATAATTTTGAGGTTGGAGAAAACCAATAACCTCAGCTAGGACTGGGATTGAAGAATGTAGGCATTTGAAGCATGCAGACAAAAGGAACCTAGACAAATAGCACATTGAACTCAAGGACTTTACAGAGGGATCTGAAGGAAACTATGATTCAATGACACAAACATGTATTAAATGATAAATATGCACAAGGCCCTCTGTTGAATTTGCTCCTAAGCTGGACATCACTGACCTCTAGATTGAGTCTTATTGAATGCTATGTGACTTCCTACCTTACAGAAATCCTCACATCTTGTACTGTTTTTTATCTCAAAAAGTCTGACTTAAGAGTACATCTAAGCAGACAACTTTATATGAAGGTTTGGGCAATATTAGGTGGGAAGGCAGAAGGATAAGGCTGTGCTGTACAAACATGGAGAGTTGGTGATTACCTAATAAAGTGAATTACTGATAAATGTGTATGTGCATGTGTGTATGTGTACATGTGTGTGTATGTGTGTAAAAACTTGATTAGCTCTTACACATCCTATTCTACCTTCCCAATTCCTTATAGTCACTAGTACAGGTTATTCTCTAGGCCTGGAACTACCTCCCTCATATTTCTGTTTCTTGAATTCCGGCTCTTCCTTCCAGACACACCTCAGGTGTCTCTTCCAAGAACCGTTCCCTCTTTTTGAACTTTTTATCCCACCTTGTCTAGACTTTCATTTTGTAACAATTGTTGTGACTCTGCTCAACATCCTTACGACTTCTTTCATGAAAATACCCCTCCTTAGTCGCCACTCCTATACAGGTGTTCCCTTTTCTTAGTACAAGTGGAGTTCTTATTTTTTGCATTTGTATCTACTGAGAGTAGTAAATGTCTGATACACATAAGGTGATTAATCAATGACGATCCATTCACTCATTGTACAGTATAATGTAGTAGAGAGAGCAGTGGTAAATCTGGCGTTCAGCATAAACTAGATGTGTGACCATGGTCAGTATTACCGAATCTCACTTTAGTTATTTATATGTAATCCCTATCCCTAAGTGCAGTGACTTGGAATCCTTTCTTTGTTGGTGGAGATAGAAGCCCTGATCTACATGAGAGCTAGGACAGAATTCGTGGAACAGGAGAGCTCCAGCCTTCTTCAGTCTCTTCTTCAAGCTTCAAGTTACTTGCGGTGTCTCATTTTCAGCTTCAAGGGCAAAGATGGAAGAGGTCAATCACACTTCAGGTTACCGAAGTAAAAGAATCTAGAAAGACATGAGAAGGGCTAGAAGTCTCCACCATGTCCCTGTCCTCAGCCTGCTACCATGGAATCTTCAGGAAGTTTCCCCTTAGGTGAGATTTCAAACTCTCTTGGATGAGCTGAGTTAATCTCTTTGCCGATGGAAAACCTTTTCACTTTATATGCACTCTACATTCTTCTATGTATACCTTTTCTGTTCTCTCTTTTGCTACTGATTTGTATAAATATGTTTCTTCACTGTGCGCAATGCATATTCATTGAGCAATTGTTATATTGTGAGAAGGGGAATAAGCCTTGTATATAAAACTTGGAATTCTCCTCGATGTTCATAAACAATAATGACATAGTGATCAGAATTTAAATTGAATCTGATCATATCATCTTTACAAATATGCTGTTCTTTAACATTTTTATTTAAGATTTTGAGTTCTGTATTCTCTCTCCCCCTCTTTCTACTCTTCCTTACCTGAAGCAGCATGCAATCACATATAGATTGTACATATAGAATTATCTGCAACTTTATTAGATATTATGACTATAATTATAACAATATTAATCATTTTGTACAAGAAGATTCAAGTAAGAGAAAAAATAAGTAAGAGAAAGTGAAAAAAGCATGCTTCAGTCTGTATTCAATCAATATCAGTTCTTTCTCTGGAGGCAGATAGTGGTGGACAGCACTGCATTGCCTCATGGTGCCTTCAGACCACTACCAAACACCAAGACTGGTTTCTTGAAAATGACGGGAAATTCTGAAGCCGCTAAATGAAAAGCGAAAACTCCACAGGATTTCGTAGTACAGTTCATCCATCTCTGAGAAGGCAACATTTAATTCCATCAAAAGTAAAGGATAAGCAAAGCTTTAAGAGATGCATCATTCTAGGCTCAGTAAGAAGTCAGATGAAATTTATTTTCATACTGATAGTAACAATCCAAAGCTCTTTTATGGTGCCCTGAAAGTTATTAGTAGGTCAAAGACCTATGGTGCATTACCACTACTCATTGTTAATAGAGCAACATTAATTAATGATAAGGACAATATCCCAGAGAGATGAGCAGAATGTCCATACTGTGCTCAACAGACCATCATCAATCAGTGCTGACGCCATTGACCATTTAACTCAGATTGAAGTCAATCCCTCCCAAGCTGAAGTTCCAACTGAAAAAGATGTTTTGAATGCCATTCTGCTCCTTTCATGTGGCAAAGCAAATGGTTCTGATTTTTTTCAAGCAGAGATTAACAAGGTAGGGGGACCACTGCTGATACAAAAGCAGAATGAAATTTTCAAAGTTATATGGCAAGACGAGGTTATTTATCCCCCAGGAGTCCAAGGATGCCTTCATTGTCCAATTCTATAAAGTTGAAGGAAATAGATTGTCCTGCAGCAATTACAGGGAAGTCTTTCTCTTTGTCCTTGCTGGCAATATTCTTGAAAGAGTCCTCCTTAGCAAACTGATCCTTCACTTGGAAGATGGTCATTTACTTGAGAGCCAGTGTGGCTTCAGAAATGGCTCATTCAGCTGTTTTAGGGCAAGGACAAGAACTTAAACATTAGAGATCCCAGGCACAGACCTGAGTCAGAATTCAAGGGCAGAAAACAATAATTGTGGTGATTTGCAGACCAGAATGCAGTCTAGGAGAGCAGTGATGTTTCAGACAGTGTCCCCTCCAACATGGGGGCAGAGACCAACATTAACATGTAGTTAAACTTCAAGAAATAAGCTGAAAAATGAGCAAGCATCTATAAAAAAGAAGTGGATAGCAAAGTGGATTGAAAATGAGAATTCTACAATATGCTGTTTACATAAAAAAGACTTGAGGCAGAAAATTGTATGCAAAGTAAATGTAAAAGGAGCATAATCTGTTACATTTCAACTGAAGTAAAAAAAGAGAGAGAGAGATGTGCAATAACGACCTCAAACAAAGCCAAAGCAAAAATGAATCTAATTAAATGAAATAATCAAGGAAACTATATCACTAAGAAACATGCATACATCAAATGGTATAACATCCAAATTCTTCAAGCAAAAGTTAAATGAGTTACAGGAAGAAGCAGAAAATAAAACTATACTAGCGTGGGAACTCATGTTTCCCCTATCAGAATTAGATAAGTCTAACCAAAAAATAAGCAAGAAAAAAGTTAAGGAATTGGAAGGGATGTTATAAAAGTTAGATATGATATACCTTTTTCTCAGCAGTACATGACACTGATGCAAAAATGGCCATGTATTAGGGTATAAAACCTCACAATCAAATGTAGAAAACCAGAAATATTAAATTTTTCAAATCATAATGCAATAAAAATTACATTGAATAAAAGAGAATGGGAACATGGATTGATAATTAATTGGAAACTAAATAATCTACTCCTAAAGCACGATTGGATTAAATAAAATATCATCAAAACAGTAAATAGTTTCCTGAAAGAAACTGACAATTAGACAACATACAAAAATTTAAGGGATACAATCAAAGCAGTAGTTAGGGGGAAAAATCATAGCTCTAAAGGCTTAAATCAACAAAAAGAGAAAGAAAAATCAATGAAGAGGGCATGCAAGAAAAACCAGAAAGGAAAAAATTAAAGTCCACAATTAAACACTAAGTTGTAAATCATGAAAATCAAAGGAGAGATGAATAAAACTGAAGGTAACAAAACCATTAAACTAATAAAGCAAATTTAGGATCTGGTTTTATGAAAGTTGGAGAAAATAAAAACATTGGTTAATTTCATTTAGCCAAAAAGAAGAAAACCAAATTAAGAGTATCAAAAATTAAATGGTGGAATTCACCAGCAATGGAAGGTTAAAGTAAATGTAAGCTATTTTGCCTAACTATATGACAATAAATCAATGAATTTAAATGAAATGGATGAGTATTTGCAAAAATACAAATTCCACAGATTAAGAGATGAAGTAGAATACTTAAATACTAACATTTAAGAAAATAAATTGAACCAGCCATCAATAAGTTCCTTTTTTAAAAAAAATCCCTAGGATAAATGAAAAGCCTTTACCTTAGGACTGGAGTGAAACAGGAATGTCCATTTTCACCACAGTTGTTCAATGTGGTACTTTTTTAGCAATAGGAGAAGAAAAAGAAATTGAGAGAATTAGAATAGGCAAAGAAGAAACAAATCTATCACTCTCTGCAGATAGCATGATGATATACTTAGAGAATCCTAAAGAATTAAGTAAAAAAAATACTTGAAATATGTAGAACAACAGAACTGTAGAAGCTCTCTCCCCCACAGTCCATAAAATAGATATCTGTAAAAAATTACTCTAAACAAACTCTAGAGCAGCAGAAGCCACAAAACAACAGAGTGAAAGAGATTTTCAGCCCAGGGCAGCCTGGAAGGCCCACAGGAAAAGTCTATTGCGCTGGGCACTGAGCAGAGCACAGCCTACTGAACACAGCCCAGCCTTGGTGCAGCAGAGATAGGACTGGAGCACACCTCAGGAGAGGAATTCCCAGCAGCAGTTGCAGTTCCCAGATTCCTCAACCCACAAATGCCAAAGACAGCTTCAAAGGTCAGTAAGAAAGCTCTTTCACCTGGGTGAAAAGGAAACACAGTCTGCCCTCAGCCCCACATGGAGGTAGCATTCACTTTTGGAGCCCTCAGTCAAAAGAGCCTTGGGGAATCGAGCTGTTTATCTGAGTTTCAATTCTGAGTGGCAGTCCTGGGGTGAGGAGGAGGACTGGCTGGTGGAACTGGTGGAAGCTGTGAAGAGGAAATTCTACTAGTAGACCCTGGGCAGAAAAGCTTATGATTGCTCCCAGACCAGAGCACAGGACAGGAGAGGAGGAAACTCCTCTCTATTGATTGTGCCACCTTAGAGGAACTGAGGACTTACAGGTCCCTAGAGTACACTCTCCACTTGACAGACGATTCAAAAGTCAAGGAACTGACTGGGAAAATGTCCAAAAAGAGGGAAAAATTAAGACTACAGAAGGTTACTTTCTTGGTGAACAGGTATTTTGATCCATCCTTTCAGATGAAGAAGAATAATGCACACCATCAGAGGAAGACATAAAAGGCAGGGTTTCTGCATTCAAAACCACCGAAATAAATATGCAATGGTCTCAGGTCATGGAAGAACTCAAAAAGGATTTTGAAAATCAAGTAAAAGAGGTGGAGGAAAAATTGGGAAGAGAAATGAGAGTGATGCAAGAAAATCATGAAAATTGAGTCAACAGCTTGCTAAAGGAGAACCAAAAAATGCTGAAGAAAATAACACCTTTAAAAATAGACTAACCCAAATGGTAAAAGAGGTCCAAAAAGTCAATGAGGAGAAGAATGCTTTAAAAAGCGGAAATGGCCAAATGGAAAAGGAGGTTCAAAACTTCACTGACAAAAATAGTTCTTCAAAAATTAGAATGGAGCAGATGGACACTATATGAGAAGCCAAGAAATTACAAAACAAAAGCAAAAAAATGAAAAAATTGAAGACAATGTGAAATATCTCTTTGGAAAAACAATTGACCTTTAAAATAGATCCAGGAGAGATAATTTAAAAATTATAGGACTACCTGAAAGCCATGATCAAAAAAAGAGTCTAGAAATCATCTTTCATGAAATTATCAAGGAAAACTGCCCTGATATTCTAGAACCAGATGGTAAAACAAATATTGAAAGAATCCACTGATCACCTCTTGAAAGAGATCCAAAAAGGAAAACTCCTAGGAATATTGTAGCCAAATTCCAGAGGTCCCAAGTCAAGGAGAAAATATTGCAAGCAGCCAGAAAGAAACAATTCAAGTATTGTGGAAATAAAACCAGGATAACATAAGACCTAGCAACATCTACATTGAGGAATCAAAGGGCTTGGAATACGATATTCCAGAAGTCAAAAGAACTAGGATTAAAATCAAGAATCACCTACCCAGAAAAACTGAGTATAATACTTCGGGGGGAAAATAGTCATTCAATGAAATAGAGGATTTTCAAGCATTCTTGATGAAAAAAAAACAGAGCTGAATAGAAAATTTGACTTTCAAACACAAGAATCTAGAAAACCATGAAAAGGTAAACAGGAAAGTAAAATCATAAGGGGCTTACTAAAGTTGAACTGTTTACATTCCTACATGGAAAGATCATATTTGTAACTTTTGAAACTTTTCTCAGTAGTTGAGTAGTTGAAGGGATTATACACATATAAATAAACAGAGAGTACTAGGTGAGTTGAATAGGAAGGGAAGATATCTAAAAAAATAAAATTAAGGGGTGAGAGAGGAATATATTGGGAGGAGAAAGGGAAAAATTAAATGAGACAAATTGTCTCTCATAAAAGAGGCAAGAAAAAGCTTTTCCAGTGGAGGAGGAAATGGGGGAAGTGAGAGGGAAAAAATGAATCTTACTGTCATCAGATTTCGCTTAAAGAAGGAGTTACATGGACACTCAATTTGGTGTGAAGCTATAATACACTACAGGAAAGTAGGAGAGAAGGGGATAAGTGGGGTGGTGGTCTGATAGAAGGGAGAGTAAATGGGAGGAGGGAGTAATTAGAATAAACACTTTAGGGGAGGGACAAGATCAAAAGAGAAAATAGAATAAATAGGGGACAGGATAGTATGGAGGGAAATATAGTTAGTCTTTCACAACATGACTATTATGGAAGTCTTTTGCAAAACTGCACACATATAACCTATATTGAACCGCTTGCCTTCTCACTGGGCTTGGGTGGGAAGGGAGGAAGGAAGAGAAGTTGAAACTCAAAGTTTTAGGAATGAATGTTGAGAATTGGTTTTGCATGCAACTGGGAAATAAGAAATACAGGTAATGTAGTGTTGAAATCTATCTTGCCTTACAAGAAAAGAGAGGACATGGGGATAAGGGAAGGGAGGGTTGTGATAGAAGGGAGGGAAGATTGGGAGAAGAGGAAAACAGAATGTATGGTCTTGGAGTAGGGGGAAGGGAGAGATGGGGAGAAAATTTGGAACTCAAAATCTTGTGGAAATGGAGTTGAAAACTAAAAATAAATTAATTAATTTTTAAAAATACTTGAAATAATAAACAGCTATAGCAAAGATGCAGGACATAAAATAAACCCACGTAAATCATTAGCATTCCTACGTATTACTAAAAAAACCCAACAGCAAGAGATAGAAAGAGAAATTCCGTTTAGAATTACTGTAGACATTATAGGATATTTAGGAATCTACTTGCCAAAACAAAACCAAGAACAATATGAACACAATTACAAAATACTTTTCACACAAATAAAGTCAGATCTATATAATTGGAGCATCAGTTGCTCATGGTTAGACCAAGCTAATATTTTTTTTAAAAATCATGATTCTACCTAAATTGGTTGGTAAGAATTCTGAAAAGAAGTCGGAAGGTGAGGAAGACTCCAACCAAGAGAGAGGTCTGGATAATGATGACTGTGGTGACCCTAAGGATATCTGCCTCAACCTTACCAAAGAGGTGTTGCTTCTGGGCCTGAAGGATAAAGAGGGTTACACGTCCTTCTTGAATAACTGCATTTCTTCTGGGCTTCGAGGAGGCATCCTCATAGAATTGATCATGTGAGGTCGCATCCATCTGGATCCCCCAACCATACACAAGAAGAGACTACTTGACAGAAAGGTGTTGCTAAAGTCAGACAGTCCAACTGGCGATGTCTTACTGGATGAAACACTGAAGCACATCAAGACCACAGAACCAGCAAAAACTGTTCAAACATGGATCAAGTAGCACACTGGTGAAAGGTGGAAGCCCTTCAAGCTGCAGTATCAGCTGAGAAATATATGAGAATGGATCGCCAAAAACCTGGTGGAGAAGGGTATTCTGACCCCCAAGAAACAGAACTTCCTGCTGTTTGACATGACCACCCACCCAGTGACCAACGCAACAGAAAAAAGCAGCTGGTCAGAAAGCTTCAGGAGAGTGTCCTGGAGTGAGAGGTGAATGACCCCCAGCTCATGGACTGCAAGACCCTGGCACTGCTAGTGCTGGCCCACTCCTCAGACTTGCTAGAAAGTCTTCTCTACCCTGGCAGATGAAAGATATGATGTAACCATGAACCGAGCCAAGGACCTGGTAGAGCTTTACCCTGAGGTGGAAGGAACAAAGCACAGTGCTGTGGAGGTGATCTAGGCTGGGTTGACAGCCTTCAATAAATCTTAAAGCTGGCAGGCGAGTCCTTCCTCCCCCTGTTGCTGATGACTATCAGAAGCCACATCACATCATTCATGGGATGAAGTGTTTGTTTGGGAGCTGGTTGATTTTCGTCTTTTTTTTTCCTTCTCTTGGACCAAATTCTTGGTGAGGAAGGGAGCAACCTCAGGGCATCGCCACAGGTCTTGACACAATGAATGAAGACTTGCCACTTTTCCCAACATTACTTACCCTGTGGAGAAGAACTTGAGGTTCAGCACCCCGCTTTCCTTTCTTGGTTCTCACCCATGGCTTAAACAAATATTATCAGTCAGGTGGGGTCTGGATGTATCCACCACAGAGTGGCAGACAGAAGGAGTAGAGCAAGCTCTTCATTTTTCTAAAAAACTTGTCCTTTGTCTCTTGGACTCTCTCAGTATACTGTAGTTGATCAAAGTAGTATCCTACTTGAGTGAAAGGCAGAAATCTAAACCAGTTTTTGAAGTAACTGGTATATGGCATTTGTATACCCCTGTCATGCTGACATTTCCCCCTATCTTTCCATTTCCAGTCTGAAGCATATCTAAAACCTGCCAGCCTGGTCATAAATATTTAGAGATGAGAGATAAATTTTCAGACTACTTCCTAGTCCACCCTTTCCCTGGTCAGAAAACCAATTTAAAAATTTTTCTCTTAACTACCATCTCTATGCATTGCAGCAATAGAAGCTGTGATAGGGAAGGAACAAAATTCCTACCCCACACCACAAGATTATTTTGGTTTCCTCCTCCCTCCTGTGCCCTCCAGTCCTTTTGATATATTTATTTTGGCTTCAATCAATGAAGCTAGAATTGAAATTGCTCTTGGAATGCAGCCTCCTGAGTTCAGAATAAGTGTCTAAGCACTAGGTCTTCAATCATGCCATCAGGTCTCCTGATCAGAGATGGTGAGTCCCTAAACTCCAGTTTATTGTTTGGGTTGTATGGTAGACCCCTCCAAATCATCCATCTTCAAACCTCCTCAACTTAATTTGCAACAGAAAGGTCTCCTGTTTTCAGCTTTATAGAAGAGGCAGAAAAAAACCCTTATTCAGGGCACCCCTTGGGAATTCTGTACCTTAAAAAAGGAAATTTGGTATTAGAATTGCAACTCACAGGAATGAGTTCAGCTAATGTTAGAAATCTGCCCATCCCTGAACCCTCCACACCCCAAACCCACCCTCAATAAGCACTGCCTCTTGGCTATGGCAAAAACAGACTTCCTAGTAGTTCTGGAATGGACCTCCCCAGGGGGTTGTCGTGGATGTCCAAAAGTAATTGAATGTTTCAGCATAATCTCCTTCCTTCTCATTAACCTGGCCACAGTGACCACAAATATTACCAAATTAACATGCCTTAGTTTTTCCCTTAATGACCTTTTGATAACTAGAAGCAAATAATTGGTGATAATTATGAAACTAGGCTCAATTTCAAATTTGCTTTTTCTTGATATAGAAGCCAAGTCCCTCATAACCAAACTTGGCTGTGCTTTTCTTGCAATTTAAACAGTTCATATGCAAGAAAACCAGGTTGTCCTGTGGAAAGCAACAATTTAAATGGTGTTAGCAGTCTTGGTGAGTATGGTTCTTTTCAGTCCTTGGTCATTATTTTTAATGCTTCTCTCTCAAAAAAACAGGGAGAGACAAGGTATAGATCTGCATTGTGTATACTGCCAAACAGCTTTCCTTTACTTGTATATGACCATCACCTTTGTTCAATAAACTTTGTATTCTTGGCAAAAAATAAATAAATAGAGTTTTGCTTAGAATGATAAGTAGTATTTATCTAAAACCAACAGTGAGTATTATCTGCAATTGGGATAAGTAAGAAGTCTTCCCAGATCAAGAATGAAACAAGGATACCCACACTGAGCACAACATTATTCAACATTGTACTAGAAATACTAACTGTAGCAATAAGCAAAGGAAACCAAATAGAAGGGATTAGATGAGGAAATGAGGAAAACAAGTATCACTCTTTGCAGATGATATGATGATATACTTGGAGAATCTCAGAGGATCAACAGCAGCAAAGATACAAGAAGAAATTCCATTTAAAATAATGGTAGAAAATATAAAATACTTAGGAGTCCACTTTCCAAAATAAACCTAAGAACTATTTGAACACAATTACAAAATACATTTCCCACGAAGAAAGTCAGATTTAAAGAATTGTAAAAATATGACGTTCATGAGTGGGATGAACCAATATAATAAAATGACAATTCAGCCTAAATTAATTTACTTATTCAATACCATGCCAAACAAACTACCAAAAATACTTTTAGAGCTAGATAAAATTATACAATTCACCTGGAAGAAAAAAGGTCAGGATTATCAAGAAAATTCATTTTTAAAAAGTGTGAAAGAAGATAGCTTAGTAATACCAGATCTCAAACTGTATTACAAAGTAGTAATCATCAAAAATAATCTGGTAGTGGCTAATAAATAGTGTAGTAAATCCGTGCAATAAGTACACAATACACAGTAGTAGGTGACCATAGTAATTGGTTAAATAGATTAGACATTTGTGTGTGTGTGTGTGTTTGTCCTTCATTTTCTTTTCTTCTTTTTTTATTTGTTTTCAACATTCATTTTCACAAAATTTTGAGTTCCAAATTTTCTCCCTATCTCTCCCCTCCCTCTAGCCCAAAACTTCAAGCACTCCAATTACTCCTATCACCAATCAACCCTCCCTTCCCTTATCCCCATCTTCTCTTTTGTCCTGTAGGGCAAAATAAATTTCCATACCCCATTACCTGTATTTCTTATTTCTCAGTTGCATGGAAGAACAATACTCAATAGCTGTTCCTAAAACTTTGAGTTCCAGCTTCTCTTTCTTCCTCCCTCCCCACTCATCCCCATTGGGAAGGCAAGCAATTCAATATAGGCCATATATATGTAGTTTTGCAAATGACTTCCATAAGAGTCATGTTGTGTAAGAATAACCATATTTCCCTCCATCCTATCCTGCCCCCCATTTCTTCTATTTTCTCTTTTGGCCTTGAACCTCCCCAAGAGTGTTGACTTCTAATTGCTCTCTTCTCCCATTGCCCTCCCTTCCATCATCCCCCTACCCTGTTTATCCTCTTCTCCCCAACTTTAATGCACTGTAAGATAGGTTATCATACCAAAATGAGTGTGCATTTTATTCCTTCCATGAGTTGAATGTGATGAGAGTAAGCTTCATGTTTTCTCTCTCACCTCCCCCCTTTTTCCCTCCACAGAAAAGTCTTTTACTCGTGTCTTCAATGGGAGATAATTTGCCCCATTCCATTTCTCCCTTTTTCCTCTAAATATATTCCTCTCTCACCCCTTAATTTCATTTTTTTAGATATGATCCCATCCTATTAAACTCACCCTGTGCTCTCTGTCTGTGTGTGTGTGTGTGTGTGTGTGTGTGTGTGTGTAATCCCGCCAACTACCCAGATACTGAAAAAGGTTTCAAGAGTTCCAAATATTGTCTTTCCATGTAGGAATGTAAACAGTTCAACTTTAGTAAGTCCCTTATGATTTCTCTTTCCTGTTTACCTTTTCATGCTTCTCTTGATTTTTGTGTTTGAAAGTCAAATTTTCTTTTCAGCTCTGGTCTTTTCATCAAGAATGCTTGAAAGTCCTCTATTTCATTGAAAGACCGTTTTTTCCCCTGAAGTATTATACTCAGTTTTGCTGGGCAGGTGATTCTTGGTTTAGTCCTAGTTCCTTTGACTTCTGGAATATCATATTCCAAGCCCTTTGATCTCTGAATGTAGAAGCTGCTAGATCTTGTGTTATCCTGATTGTATTTCCACAATACTCAAATTGTTTCTTTCTGGCTGCTTGCAATATTTTCTCCTTGACCTTGGAACTCTGGAATTTGGCTAGAATGTTCTTAGGAGTTTCTCTTTTTGGATCTCTTTCAAGAGGTGATCGGTGGATTCTTTCTATATTTATTTTGTCCCCTGGTTCTAGAATATCACAGCAATTTTCCTTGATAATTTCATGAAAGATGATGTGTAGGCTCCTTTTTTGGTCATGGCTTTTAGGTAGTCCCATAAATTTTATATTGTCTCCCCTGGATCTATTCTTGAGGTCAGTTGTTTTTCCAATGAGATATTTCACATTATCTTCCATTTTTTCATTCTTTTGGTTTTGTTTTATGATTTCCTGGTTTCTCATAAAGTCATTAGCCTCTATCTATTCCATTCTAATTTTGAAAGAACTATTTTCTTCAGTGAGCTTTTAAACTTCCTTTTCCATTTGGCTAATTCTGCTTTTTAAAGCATTTTTCTCTTCATTGGCTCCTTGAACCTCTTTTGCCAATTGAGTTTATTTTTAAAGGTGTTATTTTCTTCAGCATTTTTTGGGTCTCCTTTAGCAAGTTATTGACCCACTTTTCATGATTTTTTGTACTCATTTCTCTTCCCAATTTTTCCTCCATCTCTCCTACTTGATTTTCAAAATCGTTTTTGAGCTCTTCCATGGCCTGAGAAAATTGGACATTTATTTTGGATGTTTAGGATACAGAAGCTTTGACTTTTATGTCTTTCCCTGATGGTAAGTATTGTTCTTCTTCCATCCAAAAGGATGGGAGAAGATATTTGTTCACCAAGAAAGTAATCTACTACAGTCTTATTTTTTTCCCTTTTTTGGGAATTTTCCTAACCAGTTACTTGACTTTTGGGTTCTTTGTCAAGAGCAGGGGCAAAATCAAGCATGTACACTGGCCTGGGAGTAACCAGAGATTTTTGTGCAGAGAATCTTAGTAGAGTTTCCTCTTCACAATCACCTTGCCTCCAGTTCCACCAAGCCAGCACTGGGGGATGAGATTCAGATAAGCTGCAGGGGCAGGGCCACCATTCAGTGTGAGATAAAAATCAGCTTCTGCAGGGCCTCTACACAGGGCTGAGGGAAGAATCAGCTGCTCAGTGCCCCCATGGGGTTTTAAGATCCAACAATGGATGCTGGCTACTGTAGGGGTTGCTGTGGGAACTCCTGCAGCCTGCAGAATGTGGCCTCTGTGGCTGCTACATGAGGCTGGAGCTATGGGAAGGCCCTTCTCCCTTCTCGGCCAGCTGAGAAAACCCTGTCACTGACCTTTGGCACCTGTGGGTTGAGGGATCTGCAAACTGCTTCTAATGTAACTGGGGATTCCACCCCAGAGGCCTGCTCACATCCTCCTCCCAGAGCCACATCTGATCACACCACCTGTGCTGGGAGCCTATAGAAACTCCCTTTACCATTTTAAACAGTAACAGAGATTTAATCTCCCACAGTCTGAAATTCAAAAACCAATTAATTTCTTTCCCCTACATATCTACTTACGTGAGAGAAGAGTTCTTTGTGATGAAAATTCTATATCTAAGGATTGGAATGAGACGTGCATCTAAGAAGGGGATGAAGAAGATACATCTGTATGACACTAACTCCTCTGCGTGATCCATCTTATTTCATAATCAACAAAATATGAATCCAGTCACAATCAATGATGTGATCAGTCATTCGCTGCAGTTCATGGACCAGACTCAGGGACAGCTTTTATAGAACTGGGTTTATTTGAGCATTTATTACATGAACAACTGCTTGTTAGATACAACCCAAAGCAACATTTGAAAGAGGAAAAAGAAGCTAACTTGAATATACAATTGGGACCCATAAAAAGACATGGTTTTGGAATTGGGGAAAATCAATAATTTCAGGTAGCACTAGGAGTGAAGAATGTAGAAATTGGAGGGAGGCAGACAAAAGAATCCTTGACAAATAGCACACTGGACTCAAGGAAGGTATACAGGAATCTCAGGGAAACTGTGATTCAATGGCACAAATGTGTATTAAATGCCAAATATGTACAAGTCCGTATGCTGGGTTTGCTTCTCAGTTGGACATCAGCGGTCAATGGACTGGGTCTTATTGAGCCATGTGTGACATGCTACCCTACATAAGCCTTCACACCTTGTACTGTTTTTGATCTCAAGAAGTCTGATGTAAGAGATGATGTAAGTCTGATGTAAGAGAGCAACTAAGAAGATAATTTTCTACGAGGATTTGGTCAACACTGTCCAGGAGACAGCCACCATTGGTCCTTGGGTAGTGGTTGGAAGGCAGAAACAAGCCCATATAAGGCTGTGTTGTGCAAACATTGAGATTTGGTGATTATATAATGAAGTGATTTATTGGTGTGTGTCTGTGTCTGTGTGTCTGTGTGTGTGTGTGTGTGTGTGTGTTTAAGTGAGAGACAGAGACAGAGAGATAGAGAGACAGGGAGAGAGAGAGAGTGTTTGTGTATGTGTATAAAAAATATGGTTAGCTGTTCCACAGACTATTCTGCCTCCTCCATTTCTTATGGGTACTAGTACAAGTTATTCTCTAGGTCCAGAACTTCCTCACATTTCTATTTCTTAAATTCCTGTTATTCCTCCCAGACCCATTTCAGGAGCCTCTTCAAGGAAACTTTCCTTCATTTCAAGCTTTTTTTATCGCCTTGCTCTTTTATACCAACTGCTGTGACTTTGCTCACAATCCCAGTGACTTCTTTGACCAAAATACCCCTCTTTCATCACCACTCCTATACCTCTGCTCCCTATTCTTAGAAGAAATGGAACTCTTTTATTATTTGCATTTGTATCTCCTGTGTCTGGTACAGGAAAAATGATTAATCAATGGCCATTCATTCATTGATTCTACAGTATACCGTAGAAGAGAGAGCAGCTGCAAATCTGGATGAGGTTCAGTGCATATTAATATGTGACCCTGGGCAATATTTCTGAATCTCAGTTTAGTTACTTATATGTAATTCCTGTCCCCAAGTCCACTGGTTAAGTTCCTTATTGGTTAAGATGAGGGCCCTACACTACATGAGAAGTAGGAAAGAATTGGAGATAACAGGAGAGCTCCAGCCTTCTTCAGTCACTTGGGGATTCTTCAAGTTTCACATCAGTTTGGGGGGGTTTTGGTTTGCAGCTTTAAGAGGCAAGATGGAAGAGGTCAATCACACTTCAAGTTCCTGAAGGAAAAGACTCTAGAAAGACATGAGATGAACTGACAGTATCGACCATGTCCCTGTCCTCAGCTAGCTACAGTAAAATATTCAGGGAGTTTCCCCTTGGGTGAGATCCAGAAGTGTCTTGGTGGAACTGAGTTAATCTCTCTTCCACTGGAAAAACCGTTTCACTCTATATACACTCTATATTCTCCTATGTATACTTTCGCTGATTTCTGTTTTGCTACAGATTTGATAAAGATGTTTCTTTGTTGTGTGCTATGTATTTCATTGTGGAATTATTATTTGGTAGGAAAGGGAATAAACCTTGCATATAAAATATGGGATCCTCCTCCCTCTTCCTCAACAATAATGACATAGTGATCACAAGTTAGATTGAATTTGATCATATCCCCCAGACAAACAATATTTTTGCTTTAACATTTTTACTCAGAATTTGAAGTTCTAAAATCTATCCCTCCCACCCTCTCTCTCCTCTCCAAATTGTTTAGATAATTACCACTTTATAATACAGTTTGAAATCTGGTAAGGCTAGACTACATTCTTTTGCATCTGTTTTCATTGATTCCCTTGATGACCTTGAGTTTTTGTTCTTCCAGATGAATTTTATCATTTTTTCTAGATCTACAAAATAATTTTTATTAGTTTGATTAATATGGCACTGAAAAAATAGATTAATTTAGGTAGAATTGCCATTTTAATGTACTGCTTCAAAGTACCCATGAGTAATTAATTTTTTCCAGTTGTTTAGAAATGACTTTGGGTGAAAAGTGTTTTGTAGGTGTGCTTCTATAGTTCCTGGGTTTGTCTTGGCAAGTGGACTCCCAAGTATTTTATATTGTCTATAGTTATTAGAAATGGAATTTTTTTGTCTGTCTCTTACTATTGGACTTCATTGGTAATATATCGAAATACTGATGATTTATGTGGGTTTATTTTGTATTCCGCAACTTTACTAAAGTTGTTAATAATTTGAAGTAGTTTTTAGCTGATTGTCTAAGATTTTCTAAGTATAACATCATTTCATCTGCAAAGAATGATAATCTTTTTCCTCATTACCTATTTTAATCCCTTAAATGTGTTCTTCTTTTTTTATTGCCATAGCTAACATTTCTAATGCAATACTAAATAATAGAGACAATAAGGGGCATCCTTGCTCCACCCCTGATTGTGTTGGGAATGCTTCTAGCTTATCCTCATTACGGATAATGTTTGCTGATGGTTTTAGATAAATATTACTTATCACTTGAAGATAAACTCCGTAGACCAATGATATTTAAAGAAGAAGATATAATTCTAGGTTAGTACTCCCCTCTCTAAGAAGAATAGAGAGGTGGTCTCTGGCCCCACTTCCTTCTTCTCCTCCTGCAAGGAATTGAAATCTCCCTCAGATTGGTGGAGGTTGAATAGACTAGAGATGCCTGTGATACCTCTCTTTGAACCACACAAGCCCCCCCCCCCCACTATAGATGAGACTATAGGCACTTATAACTCTATCTATACATAGGGTTTTATTACATATAAAATGGGAACAGTAACACTTGTCTTAACATGGAAATGATCACAGGAAAACTTTCTGAGTCTCAGTTTAGTTATTTATAAAATGGGGATAACTTGCCCTATTCATCTCAAAAAGTTTGTGGTAAACAAGGTGCTTTGTAAATTTTAAGGCATAAGTTCTGACCTTTGTCACCATGTAGTGCAACCTTCTTACTTTACAGATGATGAAACTAGGGTCCCCTAAGGTAAAGTTACATGTCTAAGGTAACATTGAGTGAACAGTCATGTCAAGTAGACCAAGGATTTGTGATGTCATCCCACTAGATCATGCTGTTAGCACCCCAGACCTCCTGAATAGGAAGTACATTCTATAAATATCTACTATGATCTCAGTAACATATGCTCTACTATTTCAAAATGTCTAACAATTCAGAAAGGAACAGGATGGAAGCTGACCTTTGTACACCCAATAGAATAAAGAATTTTCTAAATAAAGACAAAGAATGAATACTCTTACCATGAAGCTGAAGGCCTTAATTTAAAAAAAAATAGATAGTGGTCCTCAAGTCAAGATGAAGGCAAGGTTCTCATATCTGTTTTCACTAACTATAGGTTCCCTCCCCCCACCTCTGTCTACTGGCTGCAGCAAGGAAAGGTACTCAGGAACCATGGAAGGGCAGCATAGTGGTCTCTCTAGGCCACAAGCTAAGCAATGCCATCATCTCAGCTCATTAGGGAGTCTTCATCCCAAAGAAACTCCTGACATGGAGACCCAGCATCAGCCTCTAAAGAATAAAATTTTACCGTTTAATTTGTACTGTTCCACTTCACACAAGTTCCCCTTCCTCAGCCAAAGACATTTATTACCAGATATTAGAAGTATCATGAACTGTTAGTCAGAAAGAGATCAAGAAAGCCTATTGCCAGCTTATCAATAAATACCCCCCTGACATGAATAACAATGACCCAAAAGCTAAAGAAAAGTTCTCACAATTAGCAGAAGCCTATGAAGTGCTCAGTGATAAAGTAAAATGAAAACAGCATGATACTTGTGGTCCAGCTGACTTTGACTCTGGAACGGGAAGTTCTGGACAGAGTTACTGGCAAGGTGGCCTTGCTGTCGACTCAGAGGAACTCGTTAGGAACATTTTGGGAAGTTTTCAGGATCCTCATTTGGAGATTTCCATAGTGTATTTGATCAGCCTCAAGAGTACATCATGGGACTGACATTCATTCAGGTTGCAAAGGGTGTATAAAAAAGAACTTATTGTGACCATGAAGGACCTCATGAGGCATATGATGGCAAAGGAGATGAACCTGGCACCAGTGTTCAGCAGAGCCAAAAGCATAAATACAGGTCCTTTTGTGGTGTGTTTGACATGCAGGCCATGTGTATGCTGTGGATCCATAATAATTACTCCTGGTGTAGTATGTGGGGGAATAGGACAAGCCAAATAGAAGAAGATCATGTTCCCAGCACCTGCAGGACCAGAGGGTGTTCAATCTGTAAGAATCCTATGGGGGAAAAGATGAAATCTTCATCACATTCAAGGATCAGAGAAGTCTTGTGTTTAGGAGGGTTAGAGTAGATATCCTCTCAGACGACTTTATTTCTCTAACTCAGGTTGTTCTTGGTGGGACAGCCAGAACTCAAGGGCTATAAGGGACAATGTCATGATCCCACCTGGGATTACAGGTTGACCAAAAGATTCAACTGAGTGGGAAAGGCATCTTTTTTATGACATTCAAAAGTAATAAATTTAAAAATAAAAATTTTGAGTTGCAATTCTCTCCCTCTTTTGAGCCCCTCCCCTTACCCTTTAAGAAGGAAAGCAACATAACTCAAATTGTGCATGTGGAGTCATGCAAAATGTTTCCATTTTGGCCATGTTGAGAGAAAAGGAAAGAAAAATAAAATGAGAAATGTATGCTTCAATCTGCACTCAGATTTCAGCAGTTCTCTTTCTAGAGTTGGATATAATTTTTCATCATGAATTCTTTAGAATTCTCTTGGGTGAAAGTACTGATTAGAGTCACTATGTCCTTCACAGTTAATTAGCAATAAAGAATCACTGTATAGTGTAGTGGTCTGTGTAGTGTGTACTAGAAATATGTTCTGTTTACCTCACCTTGCACCAGTTTATATGTCTTTCCATTTTATTTGGTTTTTCTGAAATCACCTCCTACATCATTTCTTATAGCACAAATTTTTTTCCATCACAATCATACCACAGCTTATTTAGCCATTCCTCAACTTATGGGCCTCCTTCTAATTTCCAGTTACTCGATACCACAAAAAAAAAAATGTTGCTACAAATATTTGTCTTTTTCTTTTTCCTTCTAGGTCAACAAGTATACATATGTTCTCCAGAATGGTTTTACCAATTCACAAGTCCACCAACAGTTCCTTAGTGCACCGATTTTTCCATATCCCCTCAACGTTAATCATCATCCTTTTCTGTCATGCTAACCAATCGGATAGATATGTTAGTAACTCAGTTATTACAGTTTGCATATCTTTAGACCACTTGTCAATTGAGGAATGGCTGTTTTTTTATAAATTTGACTCCATATCCTCTATATTTGAAAAATGAGTACTTCATATGAGAAATTTTTTCTGACTTTCCTGCACTCCTCATTTTTACTGCATTTAGTTTTGTTTATTCAAATCATTTGAATATAATATAACCAAAATTACCCATTTTACTTTGTGGGGCTCTCTCTGTCTTGATTGGTCATAAAGTCTTACTCTTATTCAAAGACCTGACAGATAATTTTTTCATGCTTCCCTTAATTGCTTATTACATTGACCTTTACATCTAATTCATGTACACATTTTGACCTCCTCTTGGTTGATGTTGTAAAAAGATGATCTGTGCCTAGATTCTGTCAAATTGCTTTCTATTTTCCTAGCCATTTTTGTCAATTAGTGAGTTCTTGCATCACAAGCTTGGGTGTTTGGTTTATCAAATGCTAAATTACTATACCCACTTACTACTGTATATATGTTGTCTTCTTTCCCATTTTTTCTTCATTTATTCCCTTTCTTTCTCATCCAGAGGAGCTTGATTATACTTTTCTAGCCCTATAAAATAATTATTTAGTAGTTTAATTGGTATGGCACTAAATAGGTAAAATAATTTCAGTAGAATTATCATTTCTATTTTATTAGCTTAGTCTACCCATGAGCAATCAACATTTCTCAAATTATTTAGATCTTTCTTTGTGTGACAGGGGTTTTGTAATTGTATAGATATACCCCCTGGGTATGTCTTCTCAGGTAGACTCCCAAGTATTTGCTATTGTCTGAAGTTATTTTCAATGGAATTTCTCTTTCTATCTCTCCTATTTGGGTTTTATTGGTCATATATAAAAATGCTGATGCTTTACGTGGATTTATTTCATATTCTGGAAATTTGCTAAAGTTGTTAATTGTTTCAACTAGATTTTAGTGGATTCTCTATGTTTCTTTAAGTACACCAACATATCTGCAAAGAGTGACAGTTTTGCTTGTTTTTATTCCTTCAATTTGTTTTTCTTGTTTTATTACTATAGCGAGCATTTCTAGTAAAATGTTGAATAATAGTGGCAATAGTGGACATTGAAGGGAATTCATTTTCCAAATCAGTCATTTTTCCAACAAGATATTTCATATTTTCTTCCACCTTTTCATTCTTTTGGCTTTGTTTTATTGTTTCTTGATTTCTCATGAGGTCATTAAGTCTCCACTTGCTCATTTCTAGTTTTTAAGAAAGTATTTTCATGGGTAAAAGTTTTGTATCTCTTTTTGCATTTGGTGAATCATGCTTCTTTAAGGAGTTATTTTCAGCAGAGAAATTGTATGCCTCTTTTTTCAAACCTGTTGCATATTTTGTTTTATAAGGATTTCTCTTCTTCAAAGAGGTTTTGTACCTCATTTACATTTACCGTTTGGCCAATACTGTTTTTAAGATGCAGTTTTCTTCAGTATTTTTTGTCTCTTTTATAAAGCTGTTAATTATCTTTCAATAATTTTTTCTATTATTCTAATTTCTTTTCCCAATCCTTCCTCTACCATCCTTATTTGATTTTTAAAATATGTTCTCTCTTTTTTTCACCTCGTTCTTTAACTCTTTTGGGAATACTTGTTGAATTTCTATTCAATCTGCATCTTCTTTTAATTCTTACCTTGTAGATCTTTTCACATCATTATCTTCTTCTGAGTTTATATCTATACTTCTTGTCACCACAGTAGCTTTTTATGATCAAAGTAATTTTTTCCTCTCTCATTTTTCCAGTTAATTTCTTAACTTTGAACTTTTTGTTGAGGTTGGACTCTGCTCATCTGGAGAGCAGGTCACTGTACCAAACTTGAGGTGGTTTTTTGTGCTGATGTTTTCACAGCAAACTTTGGAAGTTTTTAAGTTTCTTGTGCTTCCAATATGGTGTGATCCGTGGAGAGACATGGTCAGTGTTCTCATGGTCCATACTCTAGTTCTTCAGGAAGGTCCTTTGCAACCACATGCACTAGTGTTCTCTGCATTAGAACTACATCCCAGATATGATTAGTGAGCAATGGAGTTGTCCAGTCCTGTGCCCAGTGCCAGCACAGAGATTTTTTATAACCTCCCTCTGACAAGTTTTCCAATCACTTTGCCATCCCTGGTTGGTGAGAGAACAGAAAAGTGTTTCTGGTGCACTACTGTCACTGAGAGCCTCCAGCACACACAGCTGATGGTACTGTCATGCGGCACTCTGGGCCAGTCTTCACCCCGGTCTCATAGACTTTTCATTCCAGACTCCTAAGTTCTCTTGAACCAGAAAAATGTCACTCTGAACTTTTGTTAATTATGCTACCCCAGAATTTGATTTGACACATTATTTTAAAGTTCATTGGGAACAACACTGGGAGAGTTTCGCTTGAATCATCTCTCTACGCTGCTACCTCCTTCCACTGATTTTTACAACTCTAAGTGAGGGCCTTAATTTCCTCATCTCTAAAATGGCAGGCTGCCTAGATAATTTTTAGGAATCAATCTAGTTCTATAACAGACCATAAGGGACCAAGACTCCTGACTACTATTGAAGGCACCACAATCCTCTTAGTCACCTAATTTAGCAACCTTGATATCATCATCAACTCCTCTCTTATTCACTCCACATATGTTATCTATTGCCACACCTTGTCAAGTGACCAAAATAAAGAAAAATAAGTGTGACAAGTTCTCAGTGAATAGAGAGGGAATAAAATACTATGTATAAATATGCATGAGAAAGAATAAGAATTTCAAGTAAATGGATAAACATACCCAAAAACACACACAAAAAAAAACCCTCCAAATTAACAAACTGTTTATATACAAATGCCCAAAGTTTTGGGAACAATCAAAATGAACCAAAGGTGCTAATGAAAGGAGATAAATTTGACCTCAAAGTTAGCAATAAGAAATGATGTGACTAAGATGTGTCCAATGAATTAAATATGGTTCAAGATTGGTAGACTTTTTGAAAAGTAGAATTAATAATAAAATAATAGCATCTATATAATGATAATTATGTATAATAACATAAGATTTTTCAAATCCCTTATAAATATCTTATTTTATCCTCAAAACAACTCTGGGAGATAGCAAACTAAGGCAGAAAGAAGTTAAAAGACTTTCCCATGGTCACACAGCTAGTAAGTGATTGTGCCTAATTTTGAATTCAGGTTTTCTCGATTTCACTCCTAGCACCCTCTTTATTGTACTCTTTCTGTCATCTAGGTGAACAAATGAGTGTGGAGTAGTAGGGATTGTCTTTGTATATTAAGAAGAGTCAGAGGAAGGAATTACAATTTCAACTCTGTCACTCTCTTGTCTGAGAGGCTCAGACAAGTATATCTAGAAAAAAATTACAGACTCCTCTCTTTGGCTTTTAAAGCGCTTTGCAGTCTGGCTCCAACCACCCTTCTAAGGCTTGAGGTTAGTCTTCTTCAGCTCTCCCTTCCCACATCCTATTTCTCACATGATTCTCAGATAATAGAATAATAATGATAATAATAATAAAAAGTTTCTATAGCTCTTCAAATTTTGCAAATTGCTTTGCTTATTATATCCTTTGATCCCTATATATAGTAGTACATTTATTGTCTACCTGCAATATGCCAGGTACTATGCTAAGTGCTTTATAAATATGAGGTGATCCTCACAATAAGTCCATGAGTTAGGTGCTATTAAGGTGAGTTAGGTGGTGCAATGAACAGAGCACCAACCTTGGAGGTAGGAGGACCTGAGTTCCAATCTGGTGTCAATCACTTCATACTTAGTAGCTGTGTGACTCTGGGCAAATCACTAAACCCTAGTTGCTTCAGCAAAAAAAAAAGAACCCCATTTTATATTTGCAGAAATTGAGGCAGACAGATTAAGTGACTTGGCCAGGATCCCACAGCTGGTAAGCAACCAGGTCTAGATCTGAACTCAGATCCTCCTAATTCTAGGCCCAGTTTTCTACCTACTGTGCCACCTAGCTGCCTCTCATTGTTATTCATCATTACAACACTGATATCATTATATAAATGAGGAAACAGATTCAGAGTAGTTAAGTGACTTCACCATAAAACCCGGGCACAAAGACTCAGGATTATCTAGCTTCAAGGTTAACTGTTTAAGCCTACCCAGAAAACAGTAACACACTAGTAGTTGGCAATATAGATGCAAAAATCACAAAACTTCAGCTCCCACCACCCCCAGTACCAGAGACAGATTTGTCCTCAGATCAGCAAGCACAGGAATCTTTAATGTTTACTCAAGCTCTTGATGAGTCTTCACATGTACATGATGCAAACACAATCTCCTGGCAGGTGCAAACCCACAAGACATTGACACTAACCCTGATCAGCCAGGACAGCATCAGCAGGAGGATGTTTATATGGTGATAATTGCTTTAGTGGTATTTGCAATTAAATCCACACTTCTCAATTACATGTGTGACTTGCAGGTGTGTAACTGCTGAAGTTTATCACAGACAGCACAAAGGCCATGGAAGTGTGAGATTTTCTGCTCTATTTGCTTAGTAGCTGGGTCTCAGAAAAGAAAGGAGGATTTACCAGCTACTCCAAAGCACTAGTTTTAGCGTTGTCGTGTCTCTGTGTTGATATGATAAAGTTTCCTCATTTCCTCTCCCTAGACTTCAGGCAGAGTGGTGGGAATCTTCCCAATTACAGAAATCTGATTTTTTTGACAAAATTTCTTATATATGCTGTCACTTCTCACCTCTCCTCTTCCAATTCAGTGGGTTACTTAGTATTTGTCTAAGGCAAACTCTGGGTCAACCTTCCCTTTAACATTATTTCAAACATAGAACAGAGAAGAACAGCAGCCCTGAGGCCCATCCCACCTAAGAATGCCTAGAAATGAAAATTGGTTACATTTATTTAGCCCTTTATGCTTGTAAAGTGCTCCAAATATAGTATTTTGTAAGTCCTTAATTTATTTCTTTGCATTTAATCATTAATCAATTTTCTCAATGACAAACCAAAAAGGGAAAGTAACTTGCTCTCTCTCTCTCTCTCTCTCTCTCTCTCTCTCTCTCTCTCTCTCTCTCTCTCTCTCTCTGTCTCCCTGTCCTTACTTGTTCTGTGAACTTTGGATTCACTCAAAGGGCCAAACTTGAGGACATAGAGCGCCAAAAGTGACGTCAAGGCCACAGGTTCCCCACCCCTGCAAAATCACCTTCTAAACACTAGTCAAGTGTGGTTAAATAATTGATAGGCACTATTAACCATTGGGGAAGTGTAAGCACATTGGGAAGGACTAGTGAGTTATAACATTAGTTATAACATTAGACAGGTAGCATTCATTAAGTACTTATCATGTGCCTTATGACCCCCATCCCCTGCACAAGCCCTTCAGAGGCCCCTAAAACCCTCGGAGGATAAGTAAGCATCTGCCCTCTGAGGTCTATCAGTGTGAGTAGAATGTGCCTCAGAGCATGTGCTACAAAAGAAAACATATAATTTTGATTACTATAATTTATACAAGCCCAGAGTCCATAGTAAAGTAAGCATAACAAAACTTTACAATTACATGAGCAATTTTTTGTACTTAGTTTCAAAGAGGACCAATGACATCCTGGGGCAATGTGCTGACTTCTGTGTGAATTGTATTTAAGGAACAAAGGCACCAAAGTTATCCACTGCATCCTGGGCCATTTGTTCTGACTTTTGCCTTGCTACTCGCCTTGGATGACTCTGGAAAAAAAGAGTGAGGCTGATGACCTTGTGCAAGTCTGTCTCACTTCAGTCCAGTCCAATTTCCCTTCCCATAGTCTTCTGCCTGATGGATTTGAAAGAAAAACTTGCCTAGGGGCAGGGACAAAAGAATGACTGGAGAGAAAGCCAAGGCTGACAGTGAGGAGGGGAGGTAAGGAAGAAGAACACGGGAAAGAGTGGTGTAGCCCATTGGAAGGGTGAGGGCCAGAGAGAAGGGGGAACAAGGCCTCTCCTCACCAGTACAATAATAACTATTCTTAACAACTACTAGACATACACAACGTACACACTAGGATACCTCAACCCAGAAGAAGGTCTTCTTTGGCTGCCTGTAGATGTGAGGTTCTAATCACTTGCCATAGATTGTAATGAGTATTCTTCTGGATCATTGACAGAGCAGGAATTATATCTATCAACATAGAATAGGTGTTTTAGATGGGCTTATTGAAAGAATAATATGTATGAATGGATCATCTCTCACAAAGAAATTTAAAAAGTACAGTGGAAATTGGGGGAGAAGGAATAGGAGAGGGGTTGGAAAGGGCAGGGAACAGGAAGAGCTGGGGGATGAGTTAACTTCATAGAAATACTTTCCATTTCAGTTATAACCAGTTAGACATTTTAAAAATTCAGGAGATATTGTTACTGGGTAATTAATCATTGTATTAATAAGGCTAGCATATTATCAAGAAAAGATATCAGTGACACTCTTTAATTCCCGACACTCCTTACTGATCCCACTCCATGCTTCTACGAGCTTGCAAGAGTGGGTGTCTCTGAGGTGACTATTCTAATGAGGGATGGGGGATATGACTTTGATCAGGTCATTTACTTCCAAATCACCCTCAGGGTTGAACAATTTAATGAAATAATTTACTCCCATCCAAACCTAAATATATATGAGTAGGTATAAATATAATGAGCAGGAATTCAACTAATTAAGATGATCTAGGTGGGGCAAATTTTTGGCAGAGGTCAATGTTGTCCTTCAGAGACTGGGCTTCAAACAAGAAAGAAAAGCAGAGAAAAAGCATGAATGTCCCCCATAGCTGGTTATTAATAAGCATTTCCCTCAACAGCTAGGTCAGGGGTATATTGTTGAAGCAAAATCCTGATTTATTATGTAAATTGGGCACTGGATTGATCCCTGAATCAAGGGAGGCTCTTATGGGACATAGCAAAAGAGACTGAAAAGAACTGGAATCTTAGATTCAGTCTTCTCTCCAACTGAGAGTGAACATGAGATCTTCATTTCTAGAGGAGGAGACTAGCCTACGTAGTCTGTTAACTCAACAGAGAAGGTCCTTCTCTGAAGAGGTGTGTTCTCTATAGTCCAGAGAATACGGCTCCACTCTTCATGAAGTTTCTTTGCTTACATAGATATTTTCTGAGCAGTCAAGAAGGCCGATCATTTTATTAATGAAGGGAAGACAAATGAAGTCATACTGTGGGTAAAGGATCGAAAGAAAAGGTAGACAACATGATATTAGAGCCAAAGATACAGGAAAAGGAAAGTTTAGCAGTGAGGACATGGGAAATGAAGGATAAAAGAGGGAAATTTCAGAATTAAAGGTCCCAAAGGAGAATTTTTGATAGAAGTAAATATCTCACCCAGTGGACAAGTTCCAAATAGTGGAGAGGGGTTCACCACATGTAAAGAGGAAACCTTCAACACTGTCCTCTTAGGATAGAGTGTTATAGTGTTAGAGTGTCAGGTGAATTCTTAAACTATTTCAGGTACCACAGGAAACTGATTCCACTCCAATTCAATTCAGTGAACATTTATTAAGAGATTGTCTGTAGCTGATGGTCTTAAAGTGACATCTGAGGGACACCAATCTCAGCTTCATCATACCCCAGGTCCTCAGAGGACATTGGTGGGGCATCTTCTCCCATCCTGGAGTCAGGGGATCCCCCAAAGAACTCAGGAGACACACCTAGAAATAGGAAATTGGAACTGAAATTGTACTTATGTCTAAAGAAAAGCAAGGAGCCTTTGGTGGTGTTACAGGTAGGTGAAAAGAATGCCACCCTCAAGACCTGGATTAAGACTCTTTTCTCAGTCTTGATGCACCATTGACAGAAAAGGGAACAGTAGTGGTCAAGATTGAGAGAGGGCTAAAGAAAGACTTCTCTTTACATTGAGGGTATGTTGAGGTCAAAGGGAATGGGAACCTGGAGGAAGCAGTTGTAAAACCTCAGGGCCTGCCCATTTTGTTGCTTAGTCACATCATTGTGGGTACAATTGTCCCAGGTATAATTCTGAAAAATGTCAATATAGAAAATTCTCAATGTACAAAAACAAAACGTTTTTGTCATATATATGAATGTGTGAATATATATCTATATATTCAAATATGTGTATGTATGTATGCATATACACATCTGTAATGAGAAATATATCTATATGTTGGAATGCATATAAGTCCATATATGTGCACATATATGTATGCATGCATTTTAATAGATAAGCATATCTGTATACTACATATGTGTATTGGTAGATAGTGCCAGCCCTTCATTTTCCAACATAAGTTCACCCATAAATGGAAATCTCCCTTATCAAGTCAACAAGTCTGTTGGGTACCACTCACCTGTGTTTGATTCCTTCTGTTCATCCCATTCATCTGTAGCCTCCAGAGCATCCCCCTCATTCATCTGCGGGACAGGGGTAATTTCAGGTCCAGATAATTCTTCAGCATCATCGTACCCATCACCTGGGGGATCATCAGGCCAACCTGAGATATCTGAGGAAGAGATGATAGTTTTGTTTTCAACACAATTTTTCTGTAAGTGTGGGGATGTCCTTGTGCACTTGAAAATAAATATTTAATTTTATTTTTTTAAGATAGAAAGGAGTGTCTGGAGGTGTTCAAACCTCAGTTCAGCTGAAGAAGAAGACTATTTAGGTTTAGAGTTAGAGATCTGAACTTGAACTAAGAATCACCAAACTGGGAAAGAGACAAATGCTTCCTCATGTAGGATAATGATTTCAGTCCCCTTAGCGTTATTTTTCTCTTCATTTCTTTTAGCTTCAAAATCCTCCTCATTTGATTTCTATTACCTCACTGACCCCACATTCAAGGAGGAAATCACTGAACCAAGAATCTTCAACTTTGTCCTAATTCAGTTGATGTTGCTCTGTTAATAGTGACGCTAAGAAAGAATGTACCAGAGAGAGTAAGCAGATTCCCTGAATTATAGTCCAGATTCTGATGCCTCTTTAATTATTATTCTGACCCTGAAATGAAGCCCTGTGCCCCTCTCAGGAACTTGTCCACCTAACAAACCAAACCTGGCTCCATTTCTCACTTTATCTGAATCATTTCCCTTGTCTCAGTCCAAACCTCTATCTCCCAAGCACATATTTGGAGCCAGAGAGTATCAAACTTCCATGAAGAGTAATCTTGAAACCTTGGCATGGGGGGTTATGGGATATCTGGGATGAGGGGAAGCTGAGGACAGCAAAGTAGTATTTTAGTGAATGCCTCCCAGGTCAGAAAACTCCTTGGGAAACATCAGTCCTTGCCTTTAAGGCACACCCTTTCCTATCACTTGGGAAAAGTGCAGGTTGGCTTTTGCCTTCATTTTCCCCGCATACTATGGAAGCTTGATTCTCACATTACCAACAATAGACTCTGAGGAGAAGAACATGGCAGGAGCAAATAGGAAAAGGAAGCTCATTTTTCCCCTCCATCCCTCAGGTTGAGTCTATCCACAGACTTCAGAAAATGATAAAGTGTTCTAACAAGGAGGCTGACCTTAAACAGGGGGCACTGACGGTCCTTGGTGACAAGGATAATAAAGTCACTCTATGAGATGATTAATCAAAGTGTTCTGGGTGAGACTAAGGTATCTCTCAAATGTGAATTCGGTTCTTACCAAGAAACCCCTAGATTTAGAGGGAATGGTATAGTGGTTTTAATTAATAATAATGTTAATGAATTGGTTATCCTCTTAGAAAAGGGAAGTCATTCCATCTTTCGACCTGAAAAAATGAGGACTTAAACTGAACTTGTAGCCACTATAATCATGGAGACACAGACTGACAAAAGAAGACAGAGCTTTGGGTATTTTCCCCCTAGAGATGAAGCTCAGAACTCAAAATGGGACTGTTGGACCTGCCTGCCCATGTAGAAAATGGGAAATGGAAACTAAAATATTATGGGGTGAGTGAGAACCAAAGTAAACAGTGATAGGCAGAGATTTCAGAAGATACCAAAACCATAGATTCTGACACTGACCAGAGCATATAGTTCATGTACAGAGTTCATGTCCAAAGGAGGAGAATGGGCAGAGGATATGCATACCTGGGCTGCTGAGGAGCTCTTTCTTGTCGCCTGTCAAGTAGTAATCAATCTCTTGGTAGACAGCTTCGTAAAGAGAATCCCTATATCTGGACAAAGCTGGGACAAATGGCCATGGATCAGAAACTTGGCCTGAGACCATCACCTGACATATATTTGTCTGAGGGGCCCTCTTCAATCTACTTTGTGTAAACACTCAGGCCACTCCTAAGTTCTAATATGGATGTCCCACGTTGCACGAACTTGGCTGGAATCTCATCCCTAACACAAGCTCTGTGCTCACAGTTTACCCTCTCCTGGGCCAAAGACAGTCAGAGTTATTTAGAGCTTGAAAGCCAAAGCAAAACATGTGGGTCACATCCAGTCCTGAAGTACTTTATTTGGTCTTGTCCAAAATCCCTATCCCTATCATTGCCTCCCTTCACTCAGCCTCACTCTTGCCCGTGTTATTCAGTGCCTCACAGATTGCCTACCTTGTTGCTGGATGCTCCCTCTGTGCACCTGAATCCCTAGCAGGATAAGAACCAGGAAGAGAAGGGCCCCTAAAATGAGGCAGATGATCCAAAGCAGAGAGGAGTTGCCAGAGATCAAAGGGGAAGAATCTGTTGTGGTGATTGTTCCTTTGGAGAGGAAAAATCATAAGGCTTTGGATTATGGAAGAAATTGTCAAACTCCCCAGGACAGCTCACTGAGGTTAGTATAGAGAGGGGAGGGAAATCTGAGGCTTACTCTTAACCTGAAAATTCTCCAACTGGGGAACCCTACCCCCAAACCAACTACCCTGTAGAGAGGCCTAGGATAAGCCTGGATGCCCAAGAAAGGACAGTGAGGAACCCTCCTTCCTTAAGGGGATTAAGCTCCATGCCTCCAAATGGAAATTGGCAGGAGGTGATATATGCTTGAAGAACATTCTGTGGACCCTCCCAAACCTCTCCTCACTCCCAGCCTATAAACTTCTCAGGAGCTTCTCAGGATTCTGGGATAGTAATTCTTCCCATACATGAAAGAATCCCACAAGGTCAGCCTTGGACCTGGGACAGTTTCTGCTGTCAAATGAACCCTGAGATTGTAGGAGGTGGAGTGACAGAGCAGTGTACCTTCTGTGGTAGATGCCAATGTTGTGCGGTCAACTGGAAGAAAACAGAAAAAGCACATGAAGAATGGGGAGAGATCAAGTTGGGCATGATGTCTGGATCCTGCTCTAAAACCCCTATGATATAAACATCCTCCATAATGCTCCGTCCAAACAACTTAGGAAGGCTCCTACATCTCCTCCATTCTCTTCATCCAGTTAAAACTTAAGAAGAGAATTAGAGACCATGTGGTTTGGAGTCAGAGGACCTTGCTGAAGTCAAATCCCAAATCCAGATGCCAAAATTGGAAATTTGTGGAAGGATCACATATTCTCTAAGGCAGTTCTGTAGGTCCCCTAAACTTCACCCAAAGCTCATAAGTTTCTCAACAGATGCTCTGACCTAAAAGAGTTAAATCTCCAATACATAAAGGACTCTCATAGGGAATACATGTGTCACATAACCTTCCTCCTAGATATCTCCTAGCTATGTCTCCTAGATATCTCAAACTCAATTTGTCCAAAAAACACAGATTATCTCATGTTATCTCTACTTCTTATACACCTTCCCCTCTTCTAAACTTTCCTATTACTACTGAAGACACTACCACCCTCCCAATCACTCAGACTCATGATTTTGGTGCTATCTTAACAACCTCACTCACTTTCCTCAAAGATCAAATTAGTTGGACAACCTTGTCATTTTCATCTCCACATATTCTTTCACTCAACTAATACAGCCAATACCAATTCAGGTCCCCACCATCTCCAGGACTTTTATAATGCCTTCTGATTAGTCCTGTTCATCCCAATATATCCTTTATTCACCTGCTAAAGTGATCATTCTAGATCATTCACCAGTTCTAGAGGTGGGAAGTCTGGGGCCTCAAGGTCACATTTGACCTGCTAGGTCCTCAAGAACAGCCTTTTGTCTAAATCCAAACTTCATATAACAAATCCCTTAATGAAAGGATTTGTTCTGTAAAACCTGAACTCAGTCAAAAGACTATATTCAGGGACCTAGAAGGTCACATGTGGCCTCCCCTCCCCCCAGCCCCATTACTCAAAAGGGCATTTTTGGCCACAAGGTTTTTATTTTTGCCGAATCAATTTTCAGTCACGTCTGACTCTCTATGATACAATTTGGGGTTTTCTTGGTAGAGATGCTGGAGTAGTTTGTCATTTCCACTTCTAGCTCATTTTACAGTTGGAGAACTGAGGCAAACAGTGTTAAGTGACTTGCCTAGGATCACACAACTAGTAAGCATCACAGATCAGATATGAATTTTAAGAACATGAGTCTTCCCTACTCCAAGCTTGTGCCCCCTGACTGCCCACATCATGCCCATGCTCAATTAAATCCTGTAGTTCCCTGTTACTTCCAAGATCTAATAGAATTCCTCTGTTCTTCACAGTTCTTCATAACTTGGTCTCATTGTACCTTCCCACAATTCTTGTACACTTCTCCTCTTCACGCATTCTACTACTTGGCTATACTGGCCCGTTCTCTGTTCCTCACACATGATGCTCCATCTCTGCACCTGAATATTGGCTTTCTGGAACTCCTTACATGGGATGATGACCCTTCTTACCTCCACCTCTTGGTATACATAGTTTCCTTCAAGATTCAACTCAAATACTTTTTTTCTTAAGGAAGCTTCCTTGAGACATGCCAAATGCTTAAGCTTTCCTTTTTAGGTTACGTTCATTCTACTCTACATGTATCTTCTGTGTATATAATGATTTATATGTTTTTCCTCCATTTTATTATAAAGCTGCTTGAAAGAAGAAAATGTTTTTGCCTTTCTTTCTATTGTCAGGGCTTAGGATAGTGTCTGGCATATAATAAGCACTCATTAATCAATCCTTTTGGATTGATTGGTTTGGAGTCACTCTGAAATGAATTAGGGCCAAGGGAGAGGGTGGCTGAGCACCAAACTTTTTTGATAGCAAAGAGGCACTAGGTAGTGCAATGGATAGAGCACTGAGCCTAGAAGATAAGGAGGATCTGAGTTCAACCACAAGCTCAGACAATAGCTGAGTGACCCTAGGCAAATCACTTATCCCATATTTGCCTCAGTTCCACATCTGTAAAATAATAACACACTGGAAAAGGAAACAGGTCCAGGATCTTTCCCAAGAAAACCTCATGGACAGAGTCCATGGAGTCATGAAGAGTCAGACATGATGGAATGACCAGATGCTAACATTATCTTGGTATTTTTGCCGGAAGAAAAAAACAGTAATTGGAGTTAGGAGTAGAGACCAAGCTGGGTATATTGGCTCTGAATTCTGCCTGAGTTCTCTGTCATTTAAAGATCTCCCCAAGATTTGTTATTCAAAAGAATCAGGAAGTTTCCCAAATCTGCTACCTACCTTCCCCCAGCATAAACTTGGAGAGAGAGCTGGAGGACAGAAGAGAGATTGTAATTTGTGAGTTACAGGACCTATGTTCAAAAATTTCCCACCCAGTTATACTCGCTAGTCTATGTGACCTTTTGGCAGTCACATGACCCCACTGGGCTTCTATTTCCTCCTAAGTAAAGCAAAGAGATGAGAATGTTGACTATTAATTTTACTTTCAGTTCTAAATTCTATGACCTCAGGATCAGATTACAGTCTCCTGTGGTACCAGAGCACAGACTTATGGAAGCTCCATTTACATATACACTCCAGCCCCATGTCCTCTAGCTCAACATCTGTACTCAGAGCTCCCAGCCCCATCTTGTGTCTTTCACACTCACCTGAGCACTTGACGCCAGCATCCTCCTCATGCTTACAGTCATTCTTTCCCCATGGCCTTGCACGGCAATCCCACAGGGAGGATTCCCTCCCTTGGCATTGCACATCATCCAACCAGATGGTCCCAGTTCCTGGACCAAATGCAGCCCCCTCCAGGGCAGTCAAAGCAGAGCCACAGCCCAGTTGCTGACAAACCACATTAGCATCTGCTAGGTCCCATGAGTCATCACATACTGTCCCCCAGGAGCCATCATGCCAGATTTCCACTCGTCCAGAGCATGGGGTCCCTCCTCCAATGAGTCTGAGTTTGTCTTTGTCTAGAAAGGAAGAAGTTCAGTTACACTCTCAGCTTGTAAGTAAAGAACCTCTAAGAGCCCCAGGAAGACAGAGAAAGAAAGTGAAATACCCGTGCAAGGACCAGACGTTGGGCAGTCAATGATCTTTTTTCCTGCAGAGAGAAGACATTGGGAAAGGGCTGAGTTAATGATATTCTTAAAATATTATTTGGACACTAGATCTTGCTGTTTCAGGGGAGGATTCTTAAAGATCTCCTCATTTACTTCCAAAATACAGAATGGCACCCTCATCATCTCTATCAATTCAATGATTTATTGAAGTCATACTATGAGCTATAAATTGAGTAAAAATAGGTATACCAATATAGGGAGTTCAGAGGATAATGAGAGAAAATGAACATGAAAATAATGTGGAGACACTATAAGGAAACAGATCAAAGTAGTCCATGGAGAGTGAGAGGTCTGAGGTTTCATGAGGCCGCCTATTAGATTAGGCAGTGCTGGACAAAAGATTCAGAGAGAGGGAGCAGCCATAGGGATGAATAGGGATGTGCATCTTTTTATAATAGGAAGGAAAGAAGAGAAATAGGTCATGCTGCCAAGAAATTTTGAAAACTATAGGATGAGAGGGAAATGAATTTCAATCAGACCTCATCAAACTTCTTAGAGAAGCAGGGGTCTCAGTTGTCTGCTCTAAAAGTGCAGTTGAGAGTGTGAGGAGAGAAAAAGTCAAAGTGAACAATTCAATAACCATTTTTTAACCAACTACTCTGTGCCAGGAAAAGTACTAAGGCTTGGTGATACAAAGGCAAAAAACCAATCCCTGCCCTCAACGAGCTCAAAGTCTAATTAGGGGACTCAACGTGAAAACAGCTTTGTACAAACATACTATATGCAGGAGAAATTGGAGAAAATCAATACAGGGACAGCACTGGCATTGAAGTGGGCAATAAGAGACTTCTGTGTGGAACATAAGACTTTAGCTGGGACCTGAATGAAGCAGCTAGGTGGTACAGGGGACAGAATGCTGGGCCTGGAATCAGGAAAAATTCATCCTCCTGAGATCAAATATGGCCTCAGACACTTACCAGCTGTGTGACCCTGGGCAAGTCACTGAACCCTATTTGTCTCAGTTTTCTCATCTGTAAAATGAGCTGGAGAAAGAAATGGCAAAAACACTTTGACAATAAAACTCCAAAGAGGATCATGAAGAGTTGGACAGGACCGAAATAACTAAAGAACAACAAATGAAGCCAGGGAAAGCAAGAGATGAAGATGAGGAAGGAGAGAATTACAGACATGGAGAGAACCAGTGAAAATGCAGTGTCTTCCACAAAGAACAGCAGAGATTGATGTCACTGACATGAAGGGAATATAGAGGGAAGTAAAGTGTTAGAAGTCTAAAAAAGTAGCAGGGAGCCAGGAGAGGAAGGGCTTTAAAAGTGAGGAATTGATATTGGATCCCAAAATAACAAGGAGCCATGAAAGTTATTGTTTGGAAATGGGAAGGTGACACAGTCAGACTTGTGCTTTAGGAAGATGAATGTAACAGCTATAATAGCCCTCATAAGAATTTTACCCACCAAAGGGAAGGAAAATATAGGATGATAGCTAAGAGGAATGGGTGGATTAAATGAGAGGAAGAGATAGCAGCAAAAAGTACCTGGGTGATATGACGTGGAAGTAACCTTTAATTTTTTCAGTGAAATGTGAGACAAGAATGAAAGGAAAGGAGAGAGGAGGATTGAGGAGGAATGAAAAAGTTTGAAAAGCCACTATGAAGGGGGGGCTAGTGAATCGATTAAGGAAGCATAAAAGTGTTGCTACAGTTGCTCTACTTGCTACAGTGAGGACCTAGTTAAGATTATGTAACGTACTGTAGTGAACTCAGTCAGCATGGTTTCACGATCTTCTCCAGTTTCATTTAGGTTTTCCTGAGTAAGAGTAAAGGCAGTGGTTAGTGAGAATAAACTAAGACTGAGACTTAGAAGGGCAAGTTTGGAGATAGTAAAAGGGTACAAGAGACTCATAAAAGAGGGTAGACAGATATGAACAAGATCACCAAGAAATCGAGGAAGAGAGTTTAGCCAGTACAGAGATGATGACCTTGGAAATAGCTGAGGAGTAGAAGTCATGGTGAGCATGAATAGTAGAGCTAAAGAATTGCAAGACAATGGGAGAGGTGTAATGACCATCAATTATGATCAGATAAAGAAATTTCAGAGTTCAAATCATATAAGTGGAACACTTGTAGGTGGTAGCAAGATCAAAAGTAGGACCACTTTTTGCATCCCTAAGACACATGAAGATCTTTGGAAATGAAAAAGGTGAAGAACTGAGAGTTTAGGGTATTTGAGGGAATATTTAATCTCTTACTATAAGAACAGGAATTGTGTTGGAAAGGAAAACTGACTCAGGACTTGTTCACCACAAGGTTTAAGTCAACAAAAATAATAAATCTGAGGTCTTTGTCACATAACTCCCACCATCTAAAGTCATTTTAGCTGTTTACTTAGATGGATTAAAATAAATTGGGGTCAAGATATTGTATACAATTGAATTCACTTGGACTAAAAGAAAATCCTATTAAAAAGGAGTCAAAAGTAACAGAGTAAAAGCATGGACTTGCTAGTGCTCTCTCCTCAAACTCAGCCAAATACCTGTAAAAAAATGACTCTAAAATATTCTGGAGCTGCAGAACCCACAGAATGATGGAGTGAAGCAAATCTTCAGGCCAAGACAGCCCAGAAGGTTGCCTGGAAGTGTCTATCTCAGCACATTGGGAACAGACTGCAATTCAGTGTGGGACACACAGGCACAAGCTGGACCTGAAGAGGCCTTGGGGGGACTGAATCTTGGGCACCTGTGGCAGTTTCCACATGTCACAATTCCAAAATGCCAATGTCAATTTGAAAGGTCAGCAGAAAAAGCCTGGGGGACCTGTGTTAGGGAATAGAGAGGTAGAGCCCCAGGCCCAGGGCAGCAGAGGGGTTGGAGGAGTCTGTGGAAGAGGAACTGGTAGCAGCAGGGGCAAGTACAAGGGTAGGGACAGTGGTAGAGACTGTTTTTTGAGCTCTAGGCCAACAGATTGTTGGCGGGGATCAAGTGGCTGACAGTACAACACCCACCCCCACTGGAAACAGAGAACTAACTTGGTAGAGAGCTCAAAAATCAAGTAAATAGCTGGAGAAATGAGCAAAAACCAGAAAAAAAAATCAGACTATAGAATCTTACTTGGATGACAAGGAAGATCAAAGTATACAAAAAGAAGACAACAAACTCAAACCTCCTCCATACCAAGCCTTCAAGAAAAATATGAACTGGATTCAGCCCATGGAAGAGCTCAAAAAGGAGTTTGAAAATCAAGTAAGAGAAACAAGCAAAAATTGGGAAGAGAAATTAGAGTGATACAAAAAAGTCATAAAAAATGAGTCAACTGCTGGCTAAAGGAGACACAAAAAAATGCTGAAGAAAATAGCACTTTAAAAATAGACTAAGCCAAATGACAAAAGAGGTCCAAAAAGCCAGTGAAGAGAATAATGCCTTAAGAAGCAGAATTGGCAAGATGGAAAAGGAGGTCCAAAAGTTCACTGAAGAAAATACTTAAAGATTTGATGGAGTAGACGGAAAAATTATTGGACTATCTGAAAGCCATGATCAAAAAAAGAGTCTAGACATCATCTTTTAAGAAATTATCAAGGAAAGCTGCCCTGATATTGTGGAACCAGAGGGTAAAATAGACATTGAAAGAATCCACCTATCACTTCCTCAAAGAGATTGCAAAAGGAAACCTCCTCAAAATAGTGTAGCCAAATTCCAGAGCTCCCAAGTAAAGGAGAAAATATTGCAAGCAGTTAGAAAGAAACAATTCAAATATTGTGAAAATACAATCAGGATAACACAAGATATAGCAGCCCCTACATTAAGGGATCAAAGGGCTTGGAATATGATATTCCAGAGGTCAAGGGAGCAAGGATTAAAAGAATCAGCTACCCAACAAAACTGAGTACAATACTTGAGGGAGGAAATGGAATTTCAATGAAATAGATGATTTTCGAGCATTCTTGTTGAAACGAACAGAATTGAATAGAAAATTTGATTTTCAAACACAAGAATCAAGAGAAGCATGGAAAGATAAATGGGAAAGAGAAATCATAAGGGACTTACTAATGTTGAACTGTTTATATTCCTGCTTGGAAAGATCATATTTGCAACTCTCGAGACCTTTCTCAGTATTAGGGTAGTTGGAGGGATTATAATACATGTAGACAGAGGGCATAGGGTGAGTTGAATAGGTAGAGATGATATCCAAAAAAATAAAATTAAGGAGTGAGAGAGGAATACAGTGGGAGGAGAAAGGGAGAAATACAATGGGGCAAATTATCTCACATTAAAAAGCAATGAAAACCTTTTTCAATGTAAAGGAAGAGGGAGGAGGTGAGAGGGAAAGAGTGAACCTTAGTCTCATCACACTTGACTTAAGGAGGGAATAACATGCACACACAACTTGATATGAAAATCTATCTTACACTACAGGAAGGTAAGGAGTAGGGGAATAAGCTGGCGGTGAGGGGGGGGGATGATAGAAGGGAGGAGGGGGTAATTAGAATAAACACTTTTGAGGAGGGATAGGGTCAAAAGAGAGAATAGAAAAATTGAAAGATAGGAGAGGATGAAGGAAAATACAGCTAGTCTTTCACAATATGACTGTTATGGAAGTGTTTTACATAACTACACATGTATAACCTATATTGAATTGCTTGCCTTCTCAGCGGAGAAGGGGAGGAGGGAGAGAGGGAGAGTAACTGGAACTCAAAGTTTTAAAAACGAATGCTAAAAATTGTTTTTAAATGCAACTGGGAAATAAAACCTAAGGTAATGCAATACAGAAATGTATCTAGCCCTACAAGAAAACAGAAGGGATGTGGATAAGTGAAAGGAAGAGTGTTATAGAAGGGAGGGCACATTGGAGGAAGTGGTAATGAGAATGCATTTTTGTGGGCAGATGGCACAGATAGGGGAGAAAATTTGGAACTCCAAATCTTGTGGAAATGTCTGTTGAAAACTAAAAATAATTTTAAAAAAAAAAGAAGTAAAAAAACAAAATAAAAATAAATAAAAATTAAATAAATAAAATAAAAATTTAAAAGGAGTCAAAAGAGACAGGTGTAGTTACCTTCACATGTGATAATGGCTTCCTCTCCCTGCTGGCAAGAATTCTGGTCCCAAGACTGAGAAAGACAATGCCAGAGGAAGGATTCATGACCTTGGCAGTTGATTTTGTCTATCCACCGGGGCTGTAAACTATTTGGGGGGCTAAAAAGTGTTTCAATATTCCCCTTGGTACCACAATTCAGGTGTCTGCAAATCACTGATACAGTATTGTCATCCATGGAGTTAGAGCAAACACTACCCCATGTTCCGTTGTAGAAAACCTCTAGCCACCCAGAGCACTTCTGATCCTCACTCACCAACCTGAGATCCAGAGAATCTGTAAGTGGAGCAGAAGGTATGGCACAATCAGAGAGGACATTAGGTCCCATATTCCCTGGGTCTCTTTCCTCTGGAAATTGTATTAAGTTCCCTGGCTCTGCTAGGGAGTCTCCACTGGATAGGTGCAGACCCCACATCTTTTCCAGAATTACTTCTGTTATATTTCTGAACATTTCCCTCTGTCTTCTCTTTCCCATTGATAAAGACAGGAATGCCTTTACTGTGATTTCACTACTTAGTTTCAGAGTACCAAAATCAGTGTGTATCTGTGAACCACCAAAGTAAAGCAAATCTGCAGACACATAGTGTATACCTATTCTGTGAATAGCACTCTACTAGGAAATGAAAGTATAAGAAATACATACACACACACACACACACACACACACACACACACATACGAACACATATGTTTTCATAAAGGAGAAGACACGTCACAATTGTAGATGAATAAAATCACCCTTCAGAAAGAGACCCTGCCGTGAAACTGAACTCTTAGGGAGGACTCTGGTTGGGGCAGAAATTCCTCTTCCCTGTCTGTATCAACTCCTTCTCCCTCAGGTCTCTAAGCCCCACCTCCTCAGGCTCCCATAAATCCCTCAGTGTTAGTGTGTTGTATGTGGCCCAGACCTGAGCAGAGGACTCCCGCATCCTCTTTGTGTCTACAGTCATGCTGACCCCAGTGGAGGGAAGGGCACTCCCCTAGGTGGGATTCATTTCCAGAGCAGCTAAGCTCATCCAGCCAGATGGGCCCTGATCCTTGTCCAAAGTGAGCAGAGATCATGGCTTCAAGGGCCACTCCACAGCCCAGCTGCCTGCACACCACGTGGGCATCACTCAGGTCCCAAGAATCATCACAGATGGTCCCCCAGGTCCCATTGTAATAGACTTCAACTCTTCCAGAGCAGGGACCTCTTCCATTCAATAGACGAAGTAGTCCATTTTCTACAGGGAGAAATTCAGATTAATTGTCCATTTTCCCAAGAAAAGAAAACACTTTCCTCAAACTGTCCAATTTTCTTTCTTACCTGAAAATAGGACAGGTGCCTTTTCCTGGTCAGACTGTGAATTATTGAATGTGAGGGACCGTGTCTGGTTTCCTGCAAAAAGCACACATAGCTTAAATCTGAAGCTGGAAATTTTAAGCTGGGAGGGAATGAGTAAAGCAATTATGTACCTTGAGGAAAAGCACCAGATAAGAGGTCAGCAAACTGGAGAGAAGATAGATTGTGAGGAAGGGACACAGGGATTTCCCAGTCTAAGAAGGCATGTTTTGACTCCACCAAGTCAAACAGAATTGTTCTCATTGACAGTTCTATTGTTACACTCCATATACAAAGGATCCTAAAAAGTCTGTGACCTTCCATGAAGAAGAGCTTCTGCAAGAAAGGTTGCAGCACTCATAGCTAGTCATCCTTCCTCAGGCTTTGCTCCCCCTCTGCTAGGTCTAGCATCTATGAACTGTTTAGGACAACTTCCTTCTACAATATTTCTGCCACCGTCCTATGTCTAAACAGAAAAACAGGAGTTTTTTATTTGAAGTACATAAATTTGCTTTAAAATAATTGATCAGTGTTGCTTAGGCTGAATAGAATTGAGGGGGGAAGGAAGAAAATTTGGAACTAAATTTTTTTAAACAAATGTTAAAAATTGCCTTTACATATAATTAAGAAAAATACTATTTAAAATGTATTTATAACTACATTTCAATATAATTTGTTTCTTATTTGTATAAGGGGAGCTCCACCTGTAGCAAGGACCTATATAGAGAGAGGCTTGTGTGTGGTGATGTCTCCTGTGTACAAAGGGTTGTCCCTCTCACATGTGGCATCAGGGTGTCATTATGTGACTCAAAGGGAAGAGGAATAGATATCTCTAGCCCTCTTCTCCCTCTCTTATTGTACTTCAGGCATTTCAGTCATATCCAACTCTTTATGATCCTATTTAGGGTTTTCTTGGCAAACATACTGGAGTGGTTTGATACTTCCTTCTCAAGAACATTTTACAGATGAGGAAAATGAAGCAAACGAGGTTAAGTGACTTCCCCAGGGACATGCATCTACTAATTGTCTTAGGTCAAATTTGAACTCAGGTCTTCCTGCTTCCTGGGCCTGCACTCTATCCACTATACTACCTAACTGCCTCTCCACCTAGCTTGTCCACTTCCCCTTCTCCAAGGAAGACTTTAATTCCCACCAGGAGGGGAAGGAGAAGTTTGGGAGTAGAGGCTGCTCTGCTCTCATCGGAAAGAAGGTTTACCAGACTAGAATTATTTTTATCTGCTCCATTAAATATTGTTAGTCTAGAGGGATCATGATCAGGTCCACTCTAACTTCTGAGTGTTCTGACAGCAATTGAAGGGGGAGATCAGTTAAAAACATTATCTGAAGCAGCCCTGAGGGTACCCCAAAAGAAACCATAGCCCAGAGAAAGTCAAGAATCTCTGCTCAAGAGGGACAGGTATCTGTCTTGGACCACCTAAATAGGAATTCCTTCCTCTCCTAGCTCAACAGAGAAAAGGTGGATGTTTTCAAATAGTAGGCACCTATTAAGTGCTAGTAGATTGATTTTCCTAAGTAACTGAGGAAAAATGAAATATAAAAGCAGAAACTCTCCACTTTTGCACCTCATTATAAATGATTTCTCAAGGTGATGCTAATGTAGCACAACTGAAAGGAGCTTCACATAATACTAACCTGTTTCTTAATTTCTCTCCTGCTCTCTGAGACTTTCCTACTGAAGACATTGGAATGGTAACTGAGTGAACTACACTGACTCCATCTTGTGACTCAACTCTAGAGTTAGCTCAGTTGTCTTTCTATTCACTTGTGAATCTAGTCCAATTTCTTTCCCATGAGAAAGCTTTATGCCAGAGTGGGAATTCTGAGAGAACACTTTACATCTTTTGAACCTAGACCTGCATGCCTGGGAACTGGACAACTTCTACCTGATGCATAACTAAGGACCTGGACGATACTGACTAGGAACCCAGTCAGATTCAAAGATTGATCCAAGGAATTTTCTCACAAGTAATCCATATGTTTTATCTGAAAACTGACCCAGTACTATTCAATCAGATATTGTTTCTATGTTCTTATTGATTGAATACAGACACTGACGGGGAGAGAGGGCAATGGGAAACCTCTTTTTCTGATTTCAGGAGACTACACATATTTTTTTCTCCTCTTCCCAACTTGGAAAGCCTCCAATCTCTCCTCTGATTAGAGAGCATATAACCTAATTTTGTATCCTTATAATTGTTTTCTTTTATTAATTGGTCTCATTTGACTAGTTGTTTTCAAAACATAAAAATCTGCCTTCCCTGTATTCTTAGTGCCAAAACCGAGAAAGGACACAGGTCCTGATTTTTAGCAATAGCTATGAATTGCTTAATAATTTGATAAGCTTGGGAAAGTTAACCTTTGTTTCCTCAGTCATGTCATCATTCAAACACCTCACTATCTCTTCCCTCAAGTTTTCTCCCCAGTCTCTGGTTGACCAGCACTGATCCAAAAGATACCCTCTTTTCCTTGAAGAATCCTGCACCTCTGACCCCTGACTTCATGTTTTACTCTGGACCCTGAAGTATTTGTATGTCTGATGAGAAGGTTTTACCCTAATTCAAACCCTACTACTTCAAACAAATATACAGAGAAGATAAAATTGTGTAATCTTTGGCTCAAAGTTCTATTTGTATAAGAATCTCTTCAGTGGAAATTGATTTCATAAGATGAAGTTCATGGTCTTCTAGAGCAGGATCTCCTTTTTATTCTGACTGGGATCTCTCTTTTTCCCAGCTTTCACTAACTCTGACACTTATGAAATCAATTTCCAACAATAAAGAGATCTTTGACAAATGACCTTTGAGAAAAGGGTTGCAATTTTCAAGGAACAAAGTCCTGGAATTTTATTCTAAGATGCTCACAACATGGTCCACTCAATATAGAATAGTATACCAGTGGCTATGATTTTTCTCTAACCTATACTTTATTTGCAGGGTGATCTTGCTCTGGGGAATTATCTAGTCCTTCCTGTCTAAGTTTGTTCATTCTTAGTCCTTCCTATGAATGTCCAGAATCAATATATCCCTGTTCATTCTTAGCACCACACATTAGCTTAAGTCTACACTTTCTTCTAAAGAAGTTGATGGATCACAATACATCTACCCTACCTGGAAATTCCCAAATAAAACTCACGAGTGAACAATAACATATATAAAGTACGTATGAACAAATGTCACACAAAATTCCCAACAACATGGTTAGGACTCTTCCTACTTGCTATTAGAGAAAAGATGCCATGGCTCTCCTGTGGATACTGAAAAATATTACTTGACTGTTGATGGGTGTAGATACTTCTATCCTTTTCGTTCCTGCACACATCAGTGCTTTACTGGTCCATCATCTAGAGATGTGCTTTGAGTCTAAATTAGAGATTTTCCTTCACTAACCTGAGCAGACTACAGAAGCAGCTTTTCCTGTGGAACATAGAGAAGTCCCCAGAATAGTCACAGAACAATTCCATAAATGAGGCTCAGTCCCTGTGCAATAAAATGTATCCCCTGTGATGGGAACACTTAATTTGCCAAAATGTGCATCTTCTGGAGGCTTCATGGCAACACCACAGTGGAGCTGACGACAGAGAACGTTGGCATCTGCCAGGTCCCAGTGGGAGTCACAGAGAGTCCTCCAGGTCCCCAAAACTTGGATCTCCACTCTTCCTTCACATTGAGAGCTTCCATCCATCAGACGAAAGTCTGTGTACCCTAGGGAGAAGAAGGCAGGGCTTTAGAAAAGTCAGTGTGACTTTCTAATCTCAGTATCAAGAACAATGTGGGAGCAGGATAAAAGCATTGTGCAAGTTTTACTTGAACAAATGACTCCAACATCCATGCTGTGACTGCATTTACTCTGTGGAAGTGGTACTACGGGGCACAGTGACAGGAATGGTTCACTTCCATTACATTGGAATTCTTTATCCAAGATGGGTCCATTTCCTCTTCCAAAGTGAGCTTCTTTCATGATGGAGACTGCAGTCCCACACTCTAGCTCAGCACAGATGACATTGGCAGTAGAAAAAGTAAAATTCCAATCACAGACTGTGTTCCATTTTGTTTCAGAATTAACTTCTACCCTCCCATTACAGGGGCCATCCCCCTCAACCAGCTTGACAAATTCTGGAAAGACAAGAAAGAACTTGAGTGATTGTCCCTGAATGCCAAGATTTCCCTGATGAGAAAAGAGACACAATTAATTATATGAGACTCTGTCTGGCATAGTCTCAAGGCAAAAGAAGCAAAGGAATTTTCCTTACCTGAGCACATGACAACTAATACCTTAAAAGCATGTTGAACATGATTAAACCTAAAATAAAATTGAAGGTGCTTCATTCCTGGTCTGACAGATGTAAGGAAATGTAATCCTATTTCTCTTTCAGGGAGGGGAGAGACATATGGGAAGAGCAGAGGGAATGGATACCTCTCGTTCAAGGAGAATTAGACTCCTATCATATTTCATCATTAGAAAAGTAACCTTCTCCTCTACCCAAAGAACCTGACTACACTTAGTAGATTTTCCTTTCTTTTTAAATTATTTTAATGCTTAGCATTTTAAAATATTTAATAATGTTTTAATATAAATATTTAATATATTCTAATATTCAATAAATTGTGTAATGTTTTAAGTTTCAATATTTTAATAAAAACAATATTTAATAAGCTTGCTATTTATTTGAATTTTTAATATTTAATATTATATAATACTTGTATACTATATATAATAATAAATAATTAAATATTTCTATTTAATGTAAAATACATTATTTTAATATTAATATAATTTTTCCATTTAATATTTCAATGTACAAATTAATAGAAATTTTATTTGTAAATATTTTATTTACTATTTTTAACATTCTAACATTAATATATTTAATTTTTATTAATTTATATATTTTGAGTTTTCAACACTCACTTCCACAAAATTTTGAGTTCCAAATTTTCTCCCTGTCTCTCCCCTCCACCTACCCCAAGGCAGCATTCATTCTGATTAACCCTTGACCCAATCTGCCCTCCCTTCTCTCACCCCCCACTTCTCTTATTCTCTTTTCCTTCTATTATTCTCCACTTCCATGTAGAAACAATTTTTAACATTCACTTTAAAAACTTTGCGTTTGTCTCCCTTCCTCCTTCTGCATCAACACTGAAAGAGAAGGCAAGCAATTCAATTAGGTAATATATGTGTAACTTTGAAAAAATGCTTCCATAAAGAGATTGTAGAACACTGAAAACAAATAAAATGATACTAATAATAAATGAAAAACACTTCCATAAAAGTCATGTTGTGAGAGACTAGCTACATTTCCCTCAACCCTACCACACCAACCTCCATTTATTCTATTCTCTCCTTTGACCCTGTTCCTCCTCAAAAGTATTTGTTTTTGATTATCCCCTCCCCCAGTCTGGCCTCCCTTCTATCATTCCCCCTTCTTTTCTCCCCTCCCCCTCTACTTTTATGTAGGGTAAGATAGATTTCCATGCCCAAGTGAGTATGTTATTCCTTCCTTAAGCCAAATCTCATAAGAGTAAGGTCACTCATTCTTTCTCCCCTCCCCCCTCCTCTCTTCAATTGTAAAAGAATTTTCTTCCCTCTTTTATCTGAAATAATTTATCCCATTCTACTTCTCCCTTTCTCTTTCTCTGAGTACATTCCTCTCTCACCCTTTCATCTTATATTTTACATATTATATATATATGTGTGTGTATATATATGTATACATGTACGTAAATACATATGTATATGTATATCTGCATATACATAAGCTTATATATTTTCTCATATTCCCTCCAACTACCCTAATACTGGGAAAGGTCGCATGAGTTACAAATATCATCTTTCCATTTAGAAATTTAAACAGATCAACTTTAATAAATCCCTTACAATTTCCCTTTCTTATTTATCTTTTCATGCTTCTCTTGAGTTTTGTATCTGAAAGTCAAATTTTCTACACACCTCTGGTCTTTTCATCAAGAATGCTTGAAATTCCTTTATTTAATTGAATGGGCATTTTTTCTCTGAAGGATTTACTCAGTTTTGCTGGGTAGATGATTCTTGGTTTTAATCCTACATCCTTTGAGCTACAGAATATCATATTCCAAGCCCTGTATTCCCTTAATTTAGAAGCTGCTGGATCTTGTGTTATCCCAATTATGTTTGCACAATATTTGAATTGTTACTATCTGGCTGCTTGCAATGCATTCTCCTTCACCTGGGAACTCAGAAATTTGGCTGTGATATTTCTAGGAGTTTTTCTTTTGGAATGTCTTTCAAGAAGTGATTGGGGAATTCTTTCAATATCTATTTTGCCCTCTGGATCTAGGATATTGGAGCAGTTCTCCTTGATAATTTCTTCAAAGATGATGTCTAGGAGCTTTTTTGGATTGTGGCTTTCAGGTAGTGTAATAATTTTTAAATTATCTCTCCAGGGGGGAGGAGCCAAGATGGCAGAGTAGAAAGATACACATATGCTACCTCCGAACCCACAGCCCATAAAATATCTGTAAAGAAGAACTCCCAACAAATTCTGGAGCAGCAGAAGCCACAGAACAACAGAGCAGATGAAATTTCTGTTCCAGAGAGACGTGAAAACCTGACACGAAAGGTCCACCGCGCCCCAGACCAGAGCAGAGCCCATCCCTGCCTTGGCCTCGTGGCACTGAGATGAGCAGATCTGAGCAGGCTTCAGGGACAGAATCTCCAGCAGCCACGCAGGTCCCTCCACCCACAGGTGCCAAAGGTTGGTGGGAGGGTCTCTTTGGCTGGTCGAGAGGTCAGTGGGGTGTCCCCGTAACTCAAGCCCCTTGGGAGGCAGCAGCAGAGGCGGCAGCAGCACTGGGACTCCCAAAGCAAGGAGGAGCTTGGATCCATTGTTGAAGGTCTCTGCATAAACCCCCTGAGGGAAATGAGCTCCAAGAGGTGGCCCTGCCCCCACCTGCGCACCTGAACTTAATCTCACACTGAATAGCAGCCCTGCCCCTGCCCAAAGCCCTGAGGCTGGGAAGCAGCATTTGAATCTCAGACCCCAAGCGCTGGGTGGGTGGATCTGGACGCGAGGTGGGGGTGGAGAGAACACTTAGAAGTCAAGTACCCACTGGGAAAATTCCCAGAAAAGGGGGAAAAAAGATAAGACTATAGAAGGTTACTTTCTTGGTGAACAGGTATCTCCTCCCTTCCTTTCTGATAAGGAAGAACAAGGCTTACCATGAAGGAAAGACACAGAACTCAAGGCTTCTGTATCCCACGCATCCAAAATAAATATTCCATGGGTTCAGGCCATGGAAGAGCTCAAAAAGGATTTTGAAAATCAAGTCAGAGAAGTGGAAGAAAAACTGGAAAGAGAAATGAGAGACATGCAAGAAAAGCATGAAAAACAAGTAAACACCCTGCTAAAGGAGACCAAAAAACATGCTGAAGAAAATAACACCTTGAAAAATAGGCTAACTCAATTGGCAAAACAGGTTCAAAAAGCCAATGAGGAGAAGAATGCTTTCAAAAGCAGAATTAGCCAAATGGAAAAGGAAGTTGAAAAGCTCACTGAAGAAAATAGTTTTTTCAAAATTAGAATGGAACAGATGGAGGCTAATGACTTTATAAGAAACCAAGAAATAATAAAACAAAACCAAAAGAATGAAAAAATGGAAGAGAATGTGAAATATCTCATTGGAAAAACAACTGACCTGGAAAATAGATGCAGGAGAGACAATTTAAAAATTATGGGACTACCTGAAAGCCATGATCAAAAAAAGAGCCTAAACATCATCTTTCATGAAATTATCAAGGAAAACTGCCCTGAGATTCTAGAACCAGAGGGCAAAATAAATATTGAAAGAATCCACAGATCACCACCTGAAAGAGATCCAAAAAGAGAAACTCCTAGGAACATTGTGGCCAAATTCCAGAGTTCCCTGGTCAAGGAGAAAATATTGCAAGCAGCTAGAAAGAAACAATTCAAGTATTGTGGAAATACAATCAGGATAACACAAGATCTAGCAGCTTCTACATTAAGGGATCGAAGGGCATGGAATAGGATATTCCGGAAGTCAAAGGAACTAGGACTAAAACCAAGAATCACCTACCCAGCAAAACTGAGTATAGTACTTCAGGGGAAAAAATGGCTTTTCAATGAAATAGAGGACTTTCAAGAATTCTTGATGAAAAGACCAGAGCTGAAAAGAAAATTTGACTTTCAAACACAGGAATGAAGAGAAGCATGAAAAGGTAAACAGCAAAGAGAAGTCTTAAGGGACTTGCTGAAGTTGAACTGTTTACATTCCTACATGGAAAGACAATATTTGTAACTCTTGAAACTATTCAGTGTCTGGGTACTAGGTGGGATTGCATACACACACATGCACATGCACATGCACACACACATAGAGACAGAGTGCACAGAGTGAATTGAAGAGGATGAGATCATATCTTTAAAAAGTGAAATCAAGCAGTGAGAGAGAAATATACTGGGAGAAGAAAGGGAGAAATGGAATGGAGCAAATTATCTCTCATAAAAGAGGCAAGCAAAAGACTTTTTAGTGGAGGGAAAAAGAGGGGAGGTGAGAGAAAAACATGAAGTTCACTCTCATCACATTCCACTAAAGGAAGGAATAAAATGCACACTCATTTTGGTATGAAAACCTATCTTACAATAGAGAAAGTGGGTGTGAAGGGGATAAGCAGGATGGGGGGGATGATGAAAGGGAGGGCAATGGGAGGAGGGAGCAATTTGAAGTCATCACTCATGGGGAGGGACAGGATCAAAAGGGAGAATAGAAGTAATTGGGGGCAGGATAGGATGGAGGGAAATATAGTTAGTCTTATACAACACGACTATTATGGAAGTCATTTGCAAAACTACACAGATTTGGCCTATATTGAATTGCTTGCCTTCCAAAGGGAGGGGTTGGGGAGGGAGGAAGGAAAAGAAGTTGGAACTCAAAGTTTTAAGAACAACTGTCAAGTACTGTTCTTGCCACTAGGAAATAAGAAATACAGGTAAAGGGGTATAGAAAGTTATTTGGCCCCACAGGACAGAGGAGAAGATGGAGACAAGGGCACAGTGGGATGATAGAGGAGAGAGCAGATTGGTGATGGGGGCAATTGGAATGCTCGGTGTTTTGGGGTGGGGGGAGGGGACAAGGGGGGAGAAAATTTGGAACCCAAAATTCTGTGAAAATGAATGTTAAAAGTTAAATAAATTAATTAATTTAAAAAAAAAGAAATTTGTTTAACACTGTCATTTTTGTGGGTTCTGCTCCTCTAGAATTTGTTTAAAGTCATTTTTACAGCTGTTTGTAAGGGTTTGGGGGAAGAACTCAAGCAAGTCCCTGCATTTGTTCCACCATCTTGTCTATGCCCGACATGTTTTCTTTTCCTTTTAATTTTCTGAGGCTTTATTCATCTTTTCTCTTCCTTTTTGTCAGATAAGAGATGCTTAGGAGAGCCTTATTGCAGTTACCTTTGTTGGGGGTGTAAGCTCAGTTCCATGTGGACAGTCTCGGGCGGGTAAAGGTGAGAACTTCTAAACCTTAGAGTTCTCATGAGACCCCCCAGGGAACAGCAGGGAATTGAGGTGTGAGACCAAGCTATCTCATGAATTTCCGCCTCTTCCCGTGAGAAAAGTGATGGGAGAGAGCATCCCCGCCCTTGAGATTGGCCCAGGTCTGAGCACACCTATTGTTATCTAACAGGCACAGTATTCAGGTGCAAAATATGTGGCAGGAGAGCTTAAGTAGGGTCAGGAAAGCCTGAAGGCACTCTTAGCTGAGGGGCCCTTAGAGGACAGAAGGCCCCTCTTCCTTCTTTCCTCTCTTCTCTCTTCCCTCTCCCCTCTCTCCCCCTCTTCCATTCTCCCATTCTTCCACTTCCAATCTCTTACTGTAAGATCTTTGCCTCCTTGGGAGATTTCTCTCTCTCCTAAGGAAGAGTTCCCCCTGTACATGTAACCAAGACCCTGAATAAAGCCTAACCCTTGTTCAACTCTGGAAAGTCTCTTCTCTCATACATTTATCCAGTTTGGCCAGCCGAAGACCTGCAATAGGTAAGGTAAGACTCGGGTAGCCCTCAGGCCTCTAGGCCTGGCATACCTTGACATAGATATAAATTGTTTATGAGATATCCAAGGTTGCTTCTATAATTTTGCACTCCATATTTCAAGTACAGTTTCCATATTTTTTCATGATTAATTTCCAGTTAATTCTGGAATGTTTGAGAACTAGAACTCAGGTGCTAAGAAATAAGTGCATTAAACACACTCTTTTAACACTGTGCTAAGCCATGAGGATCCACAACCACAATAAGAAATCAGGAAGGAAGAAGAAAAAAAGAACTTATTCATTTGAAATATAAATGCCAGCATAATGAATTTCAATGTACGTATATAGATTTGTTAATTGTGGGTTCAGACCAGTATTATTCTGTCATACATACACACACATATATGTAGAGAGACAGAGAAAGACAGACACAGAGACATAGACAGAAAGACAGAGACAGACCAAAGACATAGACAGAAAGAGACAAAGAGAGATAGAGACAGAGAGACAGAGATAAAGACAGAGAAATAAGGAGACAGATAGAGAAAGAGAGGGAGGGAGATAATGAGAGACAAAGAAAGAGAGAGGGAAAGAAGGGTACTGGGAAACAGGTGACATTTCTGATTACTTGGAAAGGAAGCAGTCACTTCTGCCAATAAGTCTTTTTAATGATTCGATAGTCCTACTCTGTACAAATCACTGTGTTCAATCTGTGAGTCTGGAATAAACCCATAATACTTCCACACTTGACTCTACCATCTGTCACATTTGCTACTGAGATTTCTGTGGATATGATGATAAATATAAGTTTGCGGATTTGGGGATAGACTATTGCAAGGACAGAGTAGATGTTGATTACCAGAAAAGCATCTTTAGGGCACATCAGAAAATCATCTATTATTTTAATAATCAAAAAATAATGTACTTTGAACAGGAGCCCTAAGACTAATCTCTCTGTGCTACACAATGAGAATGTAGTTGACACAGGTTAGTTGTCTTAGGCACCTTCACCCAGAGGAATAGTAGCAACATGGAAACTGAAATAACTAAAGTATATGATTAATATCACTGAATGAAGCAACAACTCCAAATGATCTCTTCCAACATCTGTAGTTAGCCTTATTGCTATTACTCACAATTGCTATACTCCCACTTACTAGATTTGTTTGCTTAAGAATGGATCCTCTATCTCTCTTTGTCTACCTGTATACTTTAGTATAAAACTATACAACTAAGGAGGTAGAGTCAAGATGACAGAATAACAGGAAATGAAACAGAGTTTCCCCAAAAAATCTTCTCCAGATAGATATAAAAAATTCACCAGACCAAATCCTGATAAAGAAAATCTATGAAAAAGTCAAGATTAGATATTTTTTCTAGCTCAGGTCAGAAGAGTGAGAAAGACAGGGAAATCTCCAGATATTATTCTGGCTGGGAATGTGTAAGGCATGGAGACCTCCAGAAAAGAGAGAGATTATCTGAACCAAATACTCTATTTAAGTAGATCGAAAAGGTTCCCAAACCCCCTTCATACTCTCTCTCTAGTACCAACCTGGAAAGAGCACTGGAGGACAGAAGAGATATTGTATTCTGGGAGTCATAGGACCTGTGTTCAAAAATTTCCCAGCAAATTAGACTTGTGACTCTGTGTGACCTTATGGCAGTCAGATAACCTCACTAGATTGTTATTTCTTCTGTTGTTAAGACAGTAGAATGATGACCATCAGTTTTACTTTCAGTTCTAAATTCTATGACCCCAGATCACAACTTCCACTGGAACTGGGGAACAGACCTGTGAAAGCTTCATTTAGATGCGCACCCTAGACCCACATCTTCCAGCTCAATATCTGTTCTCAGAGCTCTCAGCCCCATCTTATTTCCTTCATATTCACCTGAGCACATGACACCAGCATCCTCGCTATGGTCACAGTTACTCTCACCCCAGGAACTTGCAGGGCAATCCCACAGAGAGGACTCATTCCCATTGCACTGCACATCATCCAACCAGATGGCCCCATTTCCTGGGCCAAATGCAGCCTCTTCCAAAGCAGCCAGGGCAGAGCCACAGCCCAGTTGCTGACAAACCACTTTAGCATCTGCTAGGTCCCACGAGTCATCACATACTGTCCCCCAGGAACCATTGAGCCAGATCTCCACTCGTCCAAAGCATCGAGTGTCTCCTCCCATGAGTCGAAGTGCGTCCTTGTCTGGGGAAAAAAACATCATTCTCTGTTAAATTCCCAGCTTGAAAGTGAGGAACCTCTGAGAGTCCCAGGTATAGAGAGGCAGGAACTGAGATACTTGTGCAGGAAATAGAGTTTGGAGAGTCAATTTCCTTCTTGCATATATCATGTTTATACAAAGCTGTTTTCATGTTGTCTCCCTCATTAGACTTTGAGCTTTTTAAAGGCAGGGACTGCTTTCTTGCCTTTCATGGTATCACCAGGGCATAGTACAGTATTGGTCACATAGTAGCTGTTTAAAAAATGATTACTGATTCTGTACAAATAAACTATGTACAAGATAAATTGATCACCTTTGGAAAGGCAGAACCAAGATGGTGGAGTAAAGTCAAAGATTCATTCACCCTCTCCCAAATTCCCCTCCAAACAACTTTAAATAATTCCTCAAAATAAATTCTGAAGCAGCAAAATCAACACAAGCCCTGGGTGAAAGAATATTCCAGTCCAAGACAACTTAAAAGATTGTAAAGAAAGTTCTCTCTCAAGTGAAAGAGGGGAATGCAGTCCAGTATATGTCACACCTGAAAGTGAGGCCCCAGGCTCTTGTGAAAGGCAGCAAGTAGCAGGCCACACCTGGCACCAGCCAGCAGCTGTCCTTGGGGCAACTGGATTTGTGGCAGTGTCTTTCAGAGCCCTCAACCCACAGATGATAAGTGTGTCAGACAATGGATGAGAAGGAGACTACAAGGGATACTTTCCTGGTAGTGGGGGTAGGACCCTGTTAAATTGCCCATAATCACTTCCAGTTCACAGTCTTTGAGCAAGGAGGATTACTTACGCATTAGAGATTCCAGCCACAGGGGACTAGGACCTTAGTCAGAACTCCAGGGCAGAAAACAGTAATTGGGGTGACTTGCAGTCCAGAGGACAGGCTAGGACAGCACTGATGTTTTAGTGATCCCTCCCCCATGAGGGCAGAGATCAACATCAACATAGAGTTAAACATCAAGAAATAAGCTGGAAAATGAACAAGCAAATATAAAAAAGAAGCAGATAGCAGAGTGGATTAAAAACCAGAGTTCTGCAATATATTATTTACACAAAACAGATCTGAAAGAGAATTGCATACAGAGTAAAGGAAAAAGGCCAAAGCAGAATCTGTGATGTCTCAGCTGAAGTAAAAAAACAAAGTACATGTACCAGTCATGATCTCAGACAAAGCAAAAACAAAAATAGATCTAATTAAGTGAGATGATCAATGAAACTACATCTTGTTAAAAGGTACGATAAACATTAAAGTCATATCACTACTAAACATATATGCACCAAATGGTATAGCATCCAAATTCTTCAAGGAAAAGTTAAATGAATTACAGGGGAAAAAATAGACAATAAAACTATACTAGTAGGGGACCTCAAATTTCCCCTCTCAGAATTAATCTAGCCAAAAAATAAGCAACAAAGAAGTTATGGAGTTGAAAGGGATGTTAGAAGAGTTAGATGTGATATACATTTATGTCAGCAGTATATGACACACACAAAAAAAAAAAAATTAGGGCATAAAACCACAACCAAATGCTGAAAACCATAAATATTAAATGAATTCTTTTCAAATCATAATGCAATAAAAATTACATTCAATAAAGGACAAGGGAATATATATTGAAAATTAATTGGAAACCAAAAATCTAATCCTAAAGCATGATTGGTACAAAAAAAACCATAGAAACAGTAAATAATTCTATTAAAGAGAATCACAATGAGACAACATATCAAACTTTAAGGGACACATATAAATCAGTACTTAGGGAAAAATTTATATCTCTAAAGGCTCACATCAGCAAAAGAGAGAAAGAACAAATCAAAGAAGTGGACATGAAATAAAAAAATTAAATAGAAAAAAATTAAAATCTACAATTAAACATTAAGTTGTAAATCATGGAAATCAAAGGAGAGATGAAAAACTGAAGATAAGAAAAACGTCAAACTAATAAAAAAAAATTTAGGAGTTGATTTTATGGGGTAAGGGAGGAAATAAAACAGATAAAACCATTAGTTAATTTGATTTTTAAAAGCAAGAAGAATACCAAATTGCCAACATCAAAAGTTAAAAGGTTGACTTCACCACCAATGTTGAGAAAGTTAAAGCAATTATTAGGAGCTAATTTGCTTAATTATATGACAGTAAATCAGGCAATCTAAGTGAAATGGATGAATATTTACAAAAATATAAATTCCACAGGTTAACAGAATACCAAGTAGATTAATTAAATCACCCTATTTAAGAAAAAGAAATTGAACCAGCCACCAATGAATTCCTTTTTAAAAATCCCCAGGATAAACAAGAAGGCTTTCCAATAAGATTAGGGTGAAACAGGGATATCTATTATCACCACAATTATTCAATATGGTACTGGAAACTATAGCTTTAGCAATAAGAGAAAAAAAGAAATTGAAAGAATTAGAATAGGCAAAGAAGAAACAAAGCTATCATTCTCTGCAGATGATATGATGATATATTTGGAGAATTCTAAAGAATTAAGTGAATTAAACCTAAAATAATACACAACTGTAGCAAAGTTGCAGGATATAAAATAAATCCACATAAATCCTTAGCATTCTTATATATTACTAACAAACCCCAACAGCAAAAGAAAGAAAGAGAAATTCCATTGAAAGTTACTGTAGACATTATAAGATATTTGAGAGTCTATCTGCCAAAACAAATTCAAGAATTATATGAACACAATTGCAAAACAACATTCACACAAATAAAGTCAAATCTAAATAACTGGAAAAACATTAGTTGCTCATGGGTAGGCCAAGCTAATATTATAAAAATGACAATTCTACCTAAATTAATTCACTTATTCAGTGCCATACCAAATTAAATTACCAAATTAAAATACCAAAAAATTATTTTATAGAACTAGAGAAAATTTAAAAATTCATCTGGAAGAACAAAAGATCCAGAATATCAAAGGAATTAATGAAAAGAAAAGCTAGGGAACATGGCCTAGCCATACCAGTCCTTAAATTATACTGTAAAGCAGAATCATCAAAACTACTTGGTACTGACTAAGAAATAGAGTGGTGGATCAGTAGAATAGATAGTTATACAAAACACAGTAGTGAGCGACTTTAGTAGTCTACTGTTTGATAAATCTAAAGAGTCCAACTTCTGAGATAAGAGCTCATTATTTGATAAAAACTGCTGGGAAAACTGGAAAATAGTGTGGCAAAAACTGGGGATAGACCAATATCTTACACGGCTATATCAAAATAAAGTCCAAATGGGTATACAATTTGTATATAAAGGCTGATAGTATAAGTAAACTTGGAGAGCAAGGAATAGCTTATCTGTCAGATTTATGGAGAGCAGAAGAATTTATGACCAAACAAGTGATAGAGAACATTATTAAATGCAAAATGGATAATTTTTATTACATTAAATTGAAAAATTTTTTGCACAACCAAGATTAGGAGGGAAGCAGAAAACTGGGAAAGAATTTTTACAACTAGTGTCTGTGATAAAGGCCTCATTTCTCAAATATATAAAAAACTGAGACAAATTTATAAGAATACAAGTCATTCCTCAATTAATAAAAAGTCAAGGGATATGAACAAGCAGTTTTCAGAGGAAGAAATTAATGCTATCTATAGTCATATGAAATGCTCTAAATCACTATTGACTTTAGAAATGCAAACCAAAAAGCTCTTAGATACCACATCATACCCATCAGATTGTCTAATATAGAATAAAAAAATGATGAACACTGGAGAAGATGTGGGAAAATTGGAATATTAATGCATTGTTGGTGGAGTTGTGAACTTATCCAACCATTTTGGAGAGCAACTGGGAACTGTGGCATACCTTTTGACCCAGCAATACCATTTCTAGGGCTATATCCCACAGATATCCAGAAAAAGGAAAAGGACCTACATATGGAAAAATATTTATAACAGTACTTTTTGTTCCGTGAAAGAATTGGAAATTGAGGGTATGCTCATCAAATGCGCATGTCCTTTGACCCAGCAATACTACTTCTAGGGCTGCATCCCGAAGAGATCATAATAAAGGGAGAAGGGCTCACACATACAAAAAATATTTATAGTATTTCTTTTTGTGGTGGCAAAGAAGTGGAAAGAAATTGGAAATTGAGATGCTACCCATCAATTGAGGAAATGGTTGAAGAAGTTGTGGTATATTAATGTAATGGAATACTATTGTGCTATAAGAAATGATGAGCAGGCATTCTTCAGACAAACCTGGTAAGACATATATGAAATAATACTGAGTGAGGTGACCAGAATCAGAAGAACATTCTACACAGTTACAGCCCCACTGTGCAATGACTAACTTTGATAGACTTAGCTCTTCTCAGTAATGCAATGATTTCAGATAACTTCAAAAGGTTTATGATGGAAAATGTTATCCAGATCCAGAGAAAGAACTATGGAGTCTGAATGCAGAATGCAGATCTAAGTATAATATTTGTTCTCTCTCTTTTGTTTGTTTTGTTTCTTTTTTCTCATGGTTCAACCCATTCATTCTCATTCTTCTTTACAATATGTCATGGGAAAATATGTTTAATATGAATGTATATGTAGAGCCTATATCAGATTTTGTGCCTTTTTGGTGGGGGGAGAGAGGAGGATAGAGCAGGGAGGTGGAGAAAATTTAACACTCAAAATCTTGTGGAACTGAATGCTGAAAACTAAAAACAAATTAATTAATTTTTAAAACTTCCCAAGACAAGATGGATTCACAAGTGAATACTATCAAGCAACAATTAATCCCAGTGCTGTATAAACTATTTGGGGGAAAATGACAAAATGGAATGCCACCAAATCCTTTTTATGATACAAATATGTCACAGACATAAAAAGAGGGAAGAAAGAGAAAGAAAACTATAGTGCAATATCCCAAGTGAATATTGAAAAAATTAAATAAGATATTAGCAAGGAGATTATAACAATATATCATAAAGATATTCATATACTATGAGCATGTGGGATTTATACCAGGAATTCAGGAGTGGTTCAATATTGGGAAAAACTTCAGTATAATTGACAAAACTAATAAAAAATCACATGAATATCTCAATAGATGCAGAAAAAGATTTTGACACAATACAGCATTCATTTCTACTAAAAACTCAGAGAAAGCATAAGAATAATAAGAGCTTTCCTTAAAATGGTAAGTAGCATTTGTCTAACTCCAATATCAAGCATTATCTGTAATGGAAATAAGTTAGAAGCCTTCCCAGCGAGATCAAGAATGAAACAAAGATGCCCACTTTGAGCACAATATTATTCAACTCTGTATTAGAAATGCTGGCTATAGCAATAAGCAAAGGAAAAGAAATTGAAGGAATTGGAAGAGGAAATGAGGAAACACAACTATCACTCTTTGCAGCTGACATGATAATATACTTAGATAATTCCAAAAATACAGGTTGAAATGATGAACAACTTTAGCAAAGTTTCAAGATACAAAATAAGCCCAAATAAATAATCAATACTTCTATATATTACCAACAAAATGCAGCAGCAAAAGATACAAAGAGAAATTCCATTTAAAATAATGGGAGATAATACAAAAAAAGTGGGAGTCTACTTTCCAATACAAACCCATAAACTATATGAACACAATTACAAAACACATTTCCCATGAAAGTCAGATCTAAATAATTGTAAAAATATAACTTGCTCATGGGTGGGATGAGCCAATATTGTAAAATGACAATGCTACCTAAATTAATGTACTTATTCAGTATCATGCCAAACAAACAATCAAAAATATTTTTAGAGCCACGAAAAGTGATTAAATTCATCTGGAAAAAAAAGGTCAAGAATATCAAGGGAATTCATGTAAAAAATGTGAAGGAAGGAGCCTAGCTATAACAGATCTCAAACTGTATTACAAGGTAATAATCATCAAAATAGTCCAATACTGGCTAATAAATAGTGCAGTGAATCACTGAAATAAATTAAGTAAACAATACACAGTAGAAGGTGACCATAGAAATGTTTATTTGTTAAATAATAAGATCTAGATTTTTGAAATAAAAACTCACTTTTTGACAAAAACTGCTGAGAAAACTGAAATGTTTTAGTTACTTTTAGTTAGAGAACAACACCTAACACCACATAGCAAGATAAGGTCAAAAGGAATATATTATGGGGATGGAAGAGTAGGGAGCTGAGACAGAGTGAGAGAGGGTCATGAAATATTTAACATTTCAGAGCAGGAAAACTCCTTTTAGAAAATTCATCCAAATCCCTTTCTTTGGCAGGACAGAATAGTGAAGTTGAAAGTGGTAAAGTGGCTTTCTGAAATTCACATCACTAGTGGCAGAACCAAGGTCTCCTGACTACAACCAGTCTTCTTTCCACTATAGCTAAAAGTTTATTTTAGGGAAAGAATAGGCATGTAAGTTTCTCAATTTCATCCCATGGGAAGGTTAGCATAAAGAAACCAGTGAATTCATTCTTACTGAGCACCTACTATGAACAGGGCTTGACATTGTTGGGAACATAGAAGAGTTTGTGAAATTCTAAGCACTCACAGTAAATTTATCATCAATCATTTTGAAAATATAAAATTAGGGGCTAATTAGAGGAGTCTTGAGCCTCTGGCCATATCCCAGCTCAACTCCTCTCTGGCCACGTTGGTGATTCTGGGAAGAATCAGGTGATATTACCATTCTCAGATTCATCCTCTCCGAAAACGGGATGAGATTGATCAGTCTTTTAAATGCTATGAGGACCAATTCCAGGGAGAGGAGTTCAAAACCAGCTTTGAAGCAAAATATTTGCAAAACACTTTGGTAAGGGAGGGGTGCAAGCCCTTGTACTTAAATTGAGTGGTATAGGTCTAAACAGCACAATCACTAGATTGGAGCTCAGACCCAGGCTCCCGGTGCAAAGTTATTTAGATTGTGTATTAGCTTATATCTGTATTTCTTCTCTGCCAGTCACAGAGACCATACAAAACTTTCAGGTCATTTCACAAACTTGCAATGATCTCCCAGCTAGTCAGCCAAGATCAGCCCAGCACAGTCTCGACAAAGTTTCTTTGGCTAATGGACTGAGTGGCTACATCAGAGCACCTCTCCACTTTCTTCATGTATGAAGCCTTCCATCCATATACTCAAACACTGAATTTGACATATGGCAAGGATTTTAAATTCCCTTTCATCATTTAATAATGGCATGGGACTGAGATGGTGCCCCAGAGCAGGCCAAAGCAGGTCAATGAGCGTAAAAAATGCAGTCATGGGATTCTACTGGTTTCTTGACCATCTGCTATATTAGAAGTCACAGGAAACCTCAGACCAGGACTTTACAAGTTTAATTCTGGGACAAAATATCATATCTCTTGATGAATAATCTTCCTTCAAACCTAAGAAGGCTCTCCAAAATTCAGACATTGTAATTTCCTTGCATTGCTCCAAAGAGATGGTAAATATTGCATTATAATTTTCTGATCTATAAGTTTTTTCCAAGTCCAGCAGCCCAGTCCAGCTCACTACAAGTCCTAATAGCTCAGACTCTGGGGAAGAAGAAAAATGAAATCTTACCAGAGTTGGTCACTAGGAAACTGAAGAAAAGAAGAACTAGCGTCTGGGCAGGAGGAAGTCTCTCTAAAGCCATCCTGACATCACCAGTTTTGAAAGCACAAACTCCTCTTGAGAGACCCCAGAACACTGAATGAGGGATGTACAGCAATAGGAGGGGACTATATAGATTCAGCTCCTGACCACGCCACCTGTGCTGGGAGTCAATAGGAACTCCCGTTACCATTTCAGACAGTATCAGAGACTTGATCTGCCACAATATGAAATTCAAAAACCAATTAAATTCTTCCCTTTACATATCTTCTTATATGAGAGAAGAGGTCTTTGTGATGAAAATTCTTTCTCTGCGTGTTGGCTTGAGATGTGCATCACAAAAATGGATGAAAAAGATGCATCTCTATGAATCTAACTCCTCTGTGGGGCACATCTGATTTCACAATCAACAAAATATGAATCCAGTCACAATCAGAGGTGTAGTTCGTCACTCCCTGCAGTTCATGGGATAGAACCAAGGACAGCTTTTAAATAATTGGATTTGTTTGAGCATATATTAAGCGAACCACTTCTCACTAGATATAACCCAAGGCAACATTTGAAAGAGAAACTTAAGTTAATTTCAATATGCAAGTGGGACCTATAAGAAGATATATTATTGGAGTTTGAGAAAATTAATAACTTCAGCTAGGACTAAGAGTGAAGAATGTAGAATTTGGAGGGATGCAGGCAAAAGAACCCTAGACAAATAGCACATTGAACTCAAGAACTTTATACAGGAATCTCACTGAAACTATGATTCAATGGCACAAACGTATTAAATGCCAAATATGTATAAGGTCCTGCATTGGGTTTGCTTCCCAGTTGGACATCACTGGCTTCTGGACTGGGTCTTATTGTGTGTGTTACTTGCTACCTTACTGAAATCTCGCACCTCCTACTGTTTTTGATCTCAAGAAGTCTTACTTAAGAGTACATTTAAGAAAATAACTTTCTATGGGGGTTTGGGCAACATTATCCAGGAGACAGCCACCTTAGGTCCTTAGGTAGTGATGGGAAGGCAGAAATAAGTCTGTGCTGTGCAAACATTAAGAGTTGGTGATTATCTAATGAAGTCATTTATTGTGAGATGTGTGTATGTGAGTGTGTGTGTGTGTGTGTGTGAAAACATCCTATTCTGCCTTTTCCATTTCTTATGGGCACTTGCACAGATTATTCTCTCTGCCCAGAACTTACTCCCTCAATTTCTGTTTCTTGAATTCACGTTTTCCTTCCAGACCTACATCAGGTGCCTCTTCTAGGAAACTTTCCCTTGTTTCAAGCTTTTTTTATCACCTTGCCTGGACTCCTCTTTTGTATCAATTGTTAGGACCCTACTCACCATCCCAGTGATTTCTTTCTCCAAAATATTCCCTCCTGGTCACCACTCCTATACATGTATTCTCTTTTCTTAGTAAAAATGAAACTCTTATTTTTTGCATTTCTCTCTCCTGTGACTAATAAATGTCTGGTACATGTAAACTGATTAATCAATGACCATTCATTCATTCATTCATTCTATAACATAATGTAGAGGAGAGAGCAGTCACAAACCTGGCTGGGGTTCAGTGTATATTAATATGTGACCATGGTCAATATTTCTCAATCTCAGTTTAGTTACTTATTTGTAATCCCTGTCCCCAAGCCCACTAGCTTGGGATTCTTCCCTTATTGGTGAAGATGAAATCCCTCCCCTACATGAGAGGTTGAACAGAATTGGGGGGGAACAAGAGAACTCCAGTCTTCTTCAGTGTCTTTGGGACTCTGCAAGCTCCAAGTCACTTTGGGCATTTTTGGTTTCCAGCTTCAAGGAACAAAGTGGAAGAGGTCAATCACACTTCAACTTCCTGAAGTAAAAGACTCTAGAAAGACATGAGAAGAGCTGTTAGTCTCCACCATGTCCCTGTCCTCAGTTTGCTTAAGAGGAATCTTCAGGGAGTCTCCCCTTGGGTGAGATCTAGAACTTTCTTGGTGGAACTGAGTTAATCTCTCTCCCACTAGAAAAGCCCTTTCACTCTATATACACTCTATATTCTCCTATATATACTTTCTCTGATTTCTGTTTTGCTACTGATTTGGATAAATGTGTTTCTTTGCTGTGTGCTATGTATTTTCATTGTGGAATTAGTATTTGGTGGGAAATGGATCAAGCATTGGATATAAAATTTGGGATCCTTCTCCCCCTTCCCCAACAAAAATTACAAAGTGATCAGAAGTTAGATTGAATCTGATCATATCCCCTAGACAAATACTATTTTTTCTTTCACATTTTTATTTAAAGTTTGGGTTTCTAAATTCTACCTCTCCCCTCTATCTCTCCTTTCCTCCCTCCCTGAAATAGAAAGCAATCAGATACAGGTGACATATGTACACTTATGTGAAATATTTCAATATTAGTCATTTTGTACAAGAGGACTCAAATAAAAGAAAAAACAAATAAGAGAAAGTGAAAATAGCATGCTTCAGTCTGTATTCAGTTAGTGTCAGTGCTTTCTCTGGAGGCAGATAGTATGGTTCAGCTATAGTCCTTTAAAATTGTCTTGGATCATTGCATTGGTAAGAATAACTCAATCATTCACAGTTCTTCATCAAATAATATCACTGTTAGTGTGTATGATATTCTCCTGATTCTCTTCACTTCACAATGTATCAGTTTCTGTAAGTTTTCCAGGGTTTTCTGAAATCATCCTGCTTGTCATTTCTTTTAGCGCAGTAACATTCCATTACAATCATATACCACAGCTTGTTTGACCTTTCCCCAATTGATGGGCATCCCTTTGATTTCCAATGCATACCCACCACCAAAAAAGCTGCTATAAATATTTTTGTACTAATAGGTGCTTTTCCCTTTTTTGGATGTCTTTGGTATAAAGACCTAGCCGTGGTATTGCTGAATCAAAGGGCATGCAAATTTTTATACTCTTTCAGATGTGGTTCCAAATTGCTCTCCAGAATGGTTAGATTATTTCACAATTCCACCAGCAGTGTATTAGTGTCCCAGTTTTCCCACATCCCTTCCAATATCCAACATTTTACTTTTTTGTCATATGACTCACTCTGATAGGTGTGAGGGAATACGTCAGAGATTTTTTTAATTTGCATTTCTCAGATTAATAGTGATTTAGAGCACTTTTCATGTCTATATATAGCTTTGATTTCTTTGTCTGCATGTCCTTTGACCATTTACCAATTAAGGAATGACTTCTATTGTTATTAATTTGACTCAGTGCTCTATATACCTGAGAAATGAGGTCTTTTTCAGATATAATTGTTACAAATTTTTTTCCAGTTTTCTGTTTTCATTATAATTTTGGTTGCATGGTTTTATTTATGCAAAAATTTTTTATAATGTAATCAAAATTGTCTATTTTATATTTTTTAATGCTCTCTATATCTTCTTTGGTCCCATTTTCTTCCCTTATGCACAAATCTGACAGATAAACTATTCTATGCTTTCTTAATTTGCTTGTGGTATCACCCTTTATGTGTAAGTAATGTACCCATTTTGACCTTATTCTTATATGCAGTAGGAGATCTTGGTATATGACTAGTTTCTGCCACACTGTTGTCTAGTTTTTTCAACAGTTTTTGTCAAATAGTGAATTTTTATTCCAAAAGCTTGAATCTTTAGCTTTATCACATACAAGATAATTATGTTTAATTACTACAATGTAACATATCTAATCTGTTCCATTGATCCACCACTCTATTCTTTAAACTGTTCAAAATTGTTTAGATAATTACCACTTTATAATACAGTTAGAGATCTGGTAAGGCTAGACCACCTTCTTTGGCATCTTTTTTCGTTAATTCCCTTGATATCCTTGAGTTTTTGTTCTTCCAGATGAGTTTTGTTATCACTTTTTCTAGAACTACAAAATAATTTTTAATAGTTTGACTAGCACTGAATAAATAGATTAATTTAGGTAGAATCGTTATTTTTATTATATTTTGCTCATTGTACCCATGAGCAATTGATATTTTTCCAATTATTTAGATCTGACTTTTTTGTGTGAAAAGTGTTTTATAGTGGTGTTTACATAGTTCCTGGGTTTGTCTTGGCAAGTAGACTCCCAAGTATTTTATATTGTCTACAGTTATTTTAAATAGAATTCTTTTTATATTTCTTACTGCTAGATTGTGGGTAATATATTGAAATACTAATGATTTTACATGGGTTTATTTTGTGTCCTGCAACTTTAATAATGTTGTTAATAATTTCAAGTGATTTTCAGTTGATTTTCTAGGATTTTATAAGTATAACATCCTATCATCTGCCGAGAGTGATAATTTTGCTTCCTCATCACATTTTTTAATTCTTTAAATTTATTTTTCTTTTCTTATTACCCAGCTAGCATTTCTAATACAATATTAAATAATAAAAATGATAAGGGGCATCCTTGCTTCATCTTGGGTTGTGTTGTGAAGGCTTCTAGGTTATCCCCATTACAGATAATTTTTGCTGATGGTTTTAGATAAATATTACTTATCATTTCAAGGTAAACTCCATAGACCAATGATATTTTAAAAAGCAGATGTAATTCTAGCTTAGCACTCCCTCTCTCTAAGGAGAAGTTTGACTTCCTGCTTCACCTCCTACAAGGAATTAGCATCTCCCTCAGACTGGTGGAGGTTGAAGAGACTAAAGATGCCTGAACTATCTCTCTTTGAGCCACACAAGGACAACTCCCTGCTAGATAGCCGACCATAGGCACTTATAAAACATAGGCCTCTCTCTATACATGCAGCTTTATTACACACAAAATAGAAACAGTAACACTTGTTTTAACATGGGGATGACCACAGGCAAACTTTCTGAGTATCAATTTAGTTATTTATAAAATGGGGATATATATTCCTATATATCTCAAGAGTTTGTGGTGAGCAAAGTGCTTTGTAAACTTTAAGATATCATTTAAATGAGTTGGGATCTTTGAGACCATGTAGTGCAGACCTCTTCCTTGCAGCTGAGAAACTGGGGTCCCCTAAAATCATGTCCAAGGTAACAATGAGTGAACAGTCATGTCAAGTAAATGAAGGATTTGTGATTTTTATCCCACTAGACTATGCTATTATCACCCCAAACTTCCTGAATAACAAATAGATTCTAAAATTACTTTGTACGTTCTCAGTAACATATGCTCTACTCTTTCAAAATGTTAACAATTCAGAAAGAAACAGGATGGAAGTTGACCTTTGTATGCCCTATAGAATAAAGGATATTCTAAGTAAAGGCAAAGAATGAATATTCTTAACATGGAGCTGAAGGCCAAGATGATGATGAGGTGTTCCTTGTATTGGTTTTCACTAGCTGTAGGTTACCTCCCCCCACCTCTGTCTGCTGGCTGCAGTGGGGGAAAGGGATTCAGTCACCATGGAAGGGCAGCATAGTGGTCTTTCTGGGCCACAGGCTAAGCAATGCCACCATCTTACCTCATTAGGGAGTCTTCATCCCAGGGAGACTCCTGACATTGAGACCCAGCATCAGCCTCTCAGATATAAAATTTTACCATTAATTTGTACTGCCTCATTTCACACAAGTTCCCCTTCTTCAGACAAAGAGGTCTATTACCAAATATTAGAAGTACCCTTCACTGCCAGGCAGAAAGAGATCAAGAAAGCCTACTGCCAGCTTATCAATAAATACCACCCTGACATAACAATGACGTTAAAGCAAGTGTAAGTTCTCACAATTAGCAGAAGCCTCTGAGGTGCTAAGTGATACAGAGAAGTGAAAATAGCATGATACTTGTGGTTTAGCTGGCTTTGACTCTGGAATGGAGCTACAGTCAAAGTGGCCCTGATGTTGACCCAGAGGAACTCTTTAGGAAACTCTTTGGGAAGTTTTCAGGATCTTCATTTGGAGATTTCCAAAGGGTATTTGATCAGGCTCAAGAACACATCATGGGATTGACATTCATTCAGGTTGCAAAGGGAGTTTAATGAAGAATGTACTGTGCTCGTTAAGAACTCATGTGAACCGTGTGATAACAAAGGAAATGAACCTGCCACCAATGTTCAACAAAGGCAAAAGCATAAATACAGGCCCTTTTGAGGTGCGTTATACGTGTAGGCCATGTGTAGACTGTGTATCCATAATAACTACTTCCTGCATGAAATGTTAATATCATAAAAACATTAAAAACATAGGTCACAGACTAAAAAATAACATTGAATCTATGTAAGTAAATTAATTTAGATAGTAAAATTGAATGATATGTATTGTTCTAATAATACATATATATTAAATAAAGGGGAAGGAGGGCATTACCAGTTTCAGAGGATCAGGAAAAGCACTAAAGATCAATCAATTAACAAATATTAATTAGGTAAATACTATATGCCAAATACTATGCTATGCAATAAGTACATAAATACAAAGAATGAAACAATTCCTACACATATCAGCAGCAATTATATTTCATTCCAGATCCAGCTTATGTACTCAGAAAGGGTCTAATCATGTACTACCTTGAATTAAAGAATAAGGTACTTTATTGGATTCTGGAGGTAAAAGAGGAGTGTATTAAACCTTGGAAATTACTGAATAGGGGGAATGATATAGTCAGAAGTAATCCTATTGGAGGAAGCCTTAGAGGAAGGGAAACTATATAAATGAAGGCCAGTTAGGTAGGTGGAGGACAGATTTCAAAGGACTTCAAATGCCTGACAATGAAACTGTTTTACATGTTTAGACCTTAGTAAGAATATTTTGGGCAAAGAGCGTATTAGAGAGTAGAGACTTGAAATGATGTTTAATATTAAGCTCATAATAAATCATTGTTAAATGCAAAAATCATTTCTCTTTTAAATTATGAAGGAGGGCCCCGGGTGTTTGGAGGAGGCGGTGGCCAGGGACTGCGGGAGGTGTCAAGGGGCTCCTCCCCGGGCTCCCTAGCCCAACCCAGGCCAAGTATTGAGCGGGGCCCTAGGGGGCGGGGGCCATGGAGATCCTTCGCTCGCTACCACATTCAGGTGCACGTGTCCGAGGAGGATCTGCTGCTGCTCCTGACTGTGCGGCCCGCGGACACCATGAGCGACCTGCGAGCAAAGCTTGTGCGCCAGGGGTGTCTCGTCCTGGAAGAAGGCTTTCTACTACAGCACCAGGCAGCTGGGCAAGCAGAACACTGTCCGCGAGGTCAACGTGCAGAACGGCTCTGTCCTACTGCTTGTCAGCGATGCCAGAGAACAGTGAACTACCCTAAAGACGACTGAGTGCGTCTGACCAAGATATCTGCAATAGCCACACAAGCAGCCATGAGGTTTTGTGCTTCTCCTGCTTACTCCAGTCAAGAGCCACCTCTCACATTTACGTCCTGTAAGAAGGGGGTGGGAGTGGGCTGAGTCTTGGGCCAGCCAAGACTGACGTGAGACCAAGCCTTGGGGCTGGGTGGGAGGCCTTCTCTTTCTTTGCCTTTGATGATAACCAGCCTGCAAATCTAACAGCCCAGTCTGGGGGTAAGGCGTGGAGGGGAGTGAAGGATGGGTCCAGTGGTGCAGGGGATGGAATCTCAACTCTTCAGGCTGGACCAAGTCAGATCTTCACCTGGAGCCTGAGTATTTGGTAGCTTCCTTGGTACTTCTCCATGGAGGTGGGTTTAAGGGTGTTTGACTAAAGCTGACCAGTAGTGGACACAACAGTGCCTGGCAGGTCACCCACGTTCTGGGCAGAATTCATCAACATTCCAGGTGGCTTGGCCCACTATTCTAGAGTTGGGAATGCTCTGACATCTCAGTAAGACTGCTCCAATATTCTGGGTGGAATATCCATGCAGAAACTTCTTTACTTGGAGGAGAACTTTGAACTCCTGGCCACCTCCTACTTCATAGCCTTTGAAGCAGGGCTGAGTAAGGTGGTGCCCTAGGTGCATCTCTGAGTGGAAATATTTATATTTCAGGCTTTGGTATTGAGTGGAAGCTGATACACCAACCCTGCTTGAAGAGAAATAATGTTTTAATTAAGAGTCATGTTTACCATGGAATAATTGTACAGGTGCAGAATAAAATGGGGGAGCCAGTGAGAGGCAGTTTGTGTTTCAAATGATGAATCTGTGAGCCAGGAGGCTATATTACTTATCCTAGAATATATTCCCTGGCACAAATCCTGAGGGGATGAATGCCTCACCATGCCCCCACAGTCTGCCCCTCCTAGGCCCTGGGGTGAGCTGGAAGGGAGGGGGATTTTTAACTTCCTATAATACACACAGACTCTGGGAAGGGTAAGGGTGGGGAATAATAACTGGTACTAATTCGTGTATCTAAAGGGCTTCCATGTTTGCAATGTCTTTTTCTTAACCAACACCCCTATGAGGTAGATATTACTAACATTCCCACAGATGAGAAAACTGAGCTTCAAAATGAGTGACTTGTTCATGCTCATGCAGCTAGAGTGTCAGAGACGGAATTTGAACAGAGTTCTCCCTGATTCCAAATCTTCCAGTACTGTGAAAGTCTTAGCCAAGATCATACCAGTAGAACCTTCCACAGACCTGGAACATTGTACACTTGACAAGAATTGATGGAGTCCAAATTCTAGGCCTTGGGTAATTTCTGGGCCGTCTGGCTCCTGGACTTGCCATTTAAACTTTGGGATCAGACCTTGAGTTCTTGGAAAGTGAGCACCTGGACTTCTTTTCCTGTCTACCTCACTGTGTAGACTGACACAGACCTAGGCACATAGGAAATCTTAGAGCAGAGTTATTCTTAGATTTGTACAAGACTGCAAACCATTGTGGAAAAAAGTATTGGACTTGGAATGAAAAGACCTGGGTTCAAGTTTCAACTTCCCCCCTTATTAGCTATGTAATCCTGGTTTTTGTTTTAGAGGAAAAGAAAACATCTTTTATTATCATCACCACCTAGCTTTCTGTGCTGGAATATATGCTCCCAATGCTCGAATCTTCTTAAGATCATCTACACAACATTTCTTTCATGTTTCTAGAGATGAAAATAACTGTATAAGGTTGAGTACAAAGGTATGCTAGACAATGGACACAAAATATCCATGTGTGAGATTTTACTCCTCTCACAAGCTTTACATTTTTTTTGAAAAGTACAATTTGTTAACTAGGAATATTGTCCTGTAGTTCTGTCAAGTTTAATGTAAATGGGTTTAACTTGATTATATCACCTGATGCCAGTATCAGTGATCTGATATTTACCAAAAAATATATTTTTCAATAAAGTCAATGCCAACCCAAAAAAAACAAATTATGAAAGAGGTACAGTTACGGGTAATGTTGATATCCAAGCTATAACCATATGACTGAGTTAGAAAGTAGGATATGGAGGGTTCTATCAAGGGGCAGAGCCAAGATGGCAGAGTAGAAAGACACATATACTCTAGTGCTTCCCCCACAGCCCACAAAATACCTGTAAAAAATGACTCACAACAAAGTCTAAAGCAGCAGAAGCCATAGAACAACAGAGCTAAAGAGGCTTCCAGTCAAAGGTAATCTGGAAGGCCGATAGGAAAGTTCTATCTCATGGGACACTGAGCAGAGCAGATCACAGCCCTGGCCATGTGACAGGAGGAGGAACAGGTCTCCAAGGCAGAATCCCCATCAGGGAGGGTCCCAGATACCTCAACTCACAATTGACAAAGAAATCTCCAAAAGTCAGTGTGGGAGGGCTTTCCCAGCTGGGTGAGAGGGGAAGGGGTTCCTTCAGCAATAGCTCCAGGCAATGGCAGAGGCCATGGCAGCAGACTGCAGGTATATAAGGTGACTAGGAAGCAATTTGGATTCATTGTCCAGGCAGCTCAGTTTAAAGCCTCTGGTAGGGAGCAGTTGATCCAAACCTCAGCCTTGAGTGATGGCCCCACCCACACCCAAAGCCCTGGGGGAAATCTAACAGCTGAGTCAAATCTTTTGACAAAGGATTCAGAATTCAAGTAACTGGCAGGGAAAAAGATAAAAAAGGGAATAAAATAAGACCACAGAAGGTTACTTTCTTGGTGAACAGGTGTCTCCTCCCATCCTTTCAGATGAGGAAGAACAAAGCTTACTGTCACAGGAAGTTAAGATCCCTGCCTCCAGGGCCTCCAAAGTGAACTTAAACTGGTCTCAGGAAATAGAAGATCTTGAAAAGTGAGTTTGCATCTTGCTAAAGAAGAACCAAAAAAATGCTGAGAAAAATTACACCTTTAAAAAGAGGCTAACTCAATTGGAAAAAGAGGTCCAAAAAGACAGGGAGGAGAAGGAAGCATTAAAAAGCAGAATAAGTCAAATGTAGGGGAAAATTCAAAACATCATTGAACAAAATAAATCTTTGAAAGAGAGAATTGAGTTCAGGGAAATGAATGACTATGAGATAAACAAAGCAGTTAAAAAACAAAACCAAAAGTTTGAAAAAATAGAAGATAATGTGAAACATCTCATTAGAAAAACAACTGACCTGGAAAATAGATCCAGGAGAGACAATTTAAAAATATGGGACTACCTGAAAGCCATGATCAAAAGAAGAGCCTAGACATTATCCTCCATGAAATTATCAAGGAAAACTCTCCTGATATTCTATAACCAGAGGGCAAAATAGATATTGAAAGAATCCACTGATCACCTCCTGAGAAAGACCCGAAAAGAGAAACCCTTAGGAATATTGTGGCCAAATTTCAGAGTTCCTAGGTCAAGGAGAAAATACTGCAAGCAGCTAGAAAGAAACAGTTTGAGTATTTTGGAAATGCAGTCAGGATAACACAGGATCTGGCAGTTTCAACATTAAGGGATCAAAGGGCTTGGAATAGGATATTCCAGAAGTCAAATATCTGGAATTGAAACCAAGAATCACTTACCCAGAAAAACTGAGTATAATATTTCAAGGGAATAAATGGTCATTCAATGATACAGAGGACTTTCAAGCATTCATGATGAAAAGACCAGAACTGAAGAGAAAGTTTGACTTTCAAACACAAGAATCAAGAGAAGCATGAAAAAGTTAACAGAAAAGAGAAATCAAAGAAGACTTTCTAAAGCTGAACTGTTGACATTCCTACATGGAGAGAAAATATTTATAACTCTTGAGACTTTTCTCAGTATTTGGGTAGGCAGAGGGGTTGTACATACATACATACATACACGCACACACGCACACACACACACACACACACACACACACAGAGAGAGAGAGAGAGAGAGAGAGAGAGAGTTCAGGCTGTGTTGAATCAGAAGAGATGATATCCACAAAATAAAAATAAAAATTAAGGGGTGAGGGAGGCAAATATTGGGAGGAGAAAAGGAGAAATGGAATGGGGCAGGCTATAACTCATAAAAGAGATAAAGAAAAATCTTGTTCAATAGAGGAGAAAAAGGAAAAGGGGAGAAGGGAAAAGTGAAGCTACTCTCTCCACATATGGCTTAAGGAGGGAATAACATGCTCACTAAATTTGGTATGAAAACCTATCTCACACTACAGGAAAGTAGGGGAGGAAGTGACAAATGGGATGAGGAGAACAATAGAAGGGAGGGCAAATGGGAGAAGAGAGTAACTAGAAATAAATACTTTTGGGAAGGGACAAGGTCAAATGAGGGAATAAAAAATAAGGGGGGAGAGAGTAAGATAAGAGGACAATATAGTTAGTATTACACAACATGTTTTTTATGGAAGTCTTTTACAAAACGACACATATTTAGTCTATATTTAATTGCTTGCTTTCTCAGTGAAGGTGGGTAGGAAAGGAGGGAGGGAGGGAGAGAAGTTGGAATTCAAAGTATTAGAAGCAAATGTTGAGAATTATTATTGCATAAAACCAGGAAATAAGAAACACAGGTAATGGGGTATAGAAATTTATCTTGCCCTACAAGAAAAGACAGAAGATGGGGATAAGGGAAGGATGAGGTGTGATAGAAGGGAGGGGTCATTGAGGGAAGGGGTAATCAGAATACAAGGTATTGGGGGGGTTGGGAGAGATGGGGAGAAAAATTGGACATGTTACAAAGTGATGTAAAAGCACTTAGTATTAAAACAATTGAATGAATTAATTACTGAGACTAAATCAGAGACATCTTTAGTTTGGGGAAAAGAATTTGTCTAAGTCTCCTAGAGGCAGGTAACTTTGGGTAAAATTTAGCATTGATGGAAAAGTTAAGGTTTTAATGGTAAATTTGATTTTATGATTGTTATTTAAGCAGGAACTAAAACATGTATAGAAAGGGATGTAAGCCACTTAAGACTTCCCTCAAAAGATGTTCCTCAGCCAATGTGAAATTATAGTCATATCTGAAACCTGGTTATTGGAACTTGTTATTTTAAGATGCTATGGGACTATTAACTGACAGTTCTTCTGAGTCTAACTCCAGGTATGGATAGCAAGACAGGTGATCTGAGCCTCCAGTCCATGATGACAGCCTGTGAGATGCTGGTATGAACTGAAAAAGGTGATCTCATGGGAAGGGTAGGAGATCAGTTGTTCAGCCTAGGCTGAGGTAGGATTCTCCTGACTCAGTTTCCCTACTGACACTTGGAAGACTTTAAGCCTCACTGAATGAAAGTTGACAATCTACTCTTGTCTGGAATTGACATGAAGTTGGGGAGTTATTGTTTCCCTGCAATGTGTCTACTCTTAGTGGCAATTTCCTATAGTCAAAAGGTTTGTAAGCTTAATACCAGATTGTTCGGCCTAGAGGCCGATGGACTACCCGAGTCTTACCTTTTCACTGGTCTTTGGTGGCCAACCAGATAAACATATTGAGAGAAGAGACTTTCCAGAATCGAACAAGGGTTAGGCTTTATTCAGGGTCTTGGTTACATGTGCAGGGTGAATTCTTCCTCAGGAGAGAGGAATCCTCCTCCTCCCAAGGGACAAGGATCATACCACAAGAGGATGGGAGTGGAGGAGGGGAGGGACCCTCTGCCCTCTAAGGGCCCCTCATTGCAAAGAGCCCCCGGAGTGGACTCCGCATCCAGAAGAGGGCCTTCAGGCTTTCCTGTCCCTACTTAAGCTCTCCCACCGCATAGTTTGCACATGAATACCGTGCGTGCTCTCAGCCCCTAGGTAGTCAACAACAGGTGTGCTCAGCAGGCCAATCTCAAGAGTGGGATGCTCTCCCCAGCAAGTTTCCACTGAGAAGAGGTGGAAATGCACGAGATAGCCCATGTTTCACGCCTCAATCCCCAGATGTTCCCTGGGGGACCTCGGGTGAGAACTCTGAGGTTTAGAAGTCCTCACTTTTACCTGCCCGAGACTGTCCACGTGAAAACTGAGCTTACACCCCCAACACCAGATCTATTAAATTATAGATTGTTCATAAGGGAACATCTGAGGCTAAGTCTAAAATTAAGCTATTAGGCTTAGGACTTTAGACCAACAGCAATAAGTTAGGGTCCTTTAATTCTCACTAGTAGTGTGAAGACAATTAGGTCAAGGGTTTATGAAGTTAGCATACATAGTTATTATTTGTGTCTCAGCTGGTTAATGTTAAAAAATAAAATTCATTTGTGGCCTGCATTGGAAATACTTTAAAAGAAGTATCACCTGACCCAAAGTTGAAATTGTTTTATGTGATATGAACCGTGTTAAAAATGAAAAATTTTTAAAAAATAAATTAAAATTAAAAAATAAGAAAAATTTTTAAAAAGTAGGATATGGAAACAGAGGAGGCTGATGACTCAGGGATTTGAGATATTTGAAGAGACTACAACATATACAGTGAAGTTCTCAAGTAGAAGTCAAGGTTAGAGGACAAAAAGATCGTGATCCAAGTACTAAACTCAGAAAGGGAGTAAATAGCCTGAAAACTAGAGAATTACACCAAGCGTCTTGACTCGTTGTTGGAAGACAATGAAGGGAAAGAGCGCATAGCCATTAATTATCTATCTAAATTATGCCAGACACTATAGAAAGTGCTTAGCAAATATTATCTCACGTGATCCTCACAATAACTCTGTGAGTTTGGTGCTTTTAAGGTGAGTTAAACCCAGTATTCTACCTACTGTGCCACCTAGTTGCTTTTTATTTTTATTATTCACCATTACAGCATTAATCTCATTATATTAATAAGAAAACAGATTCAGAGTGGTTAAGTGACTTGACCATAGTCATACAGCTAGTGTGTGATAGAGTCATAGTTTAAAACTCAGGCACAAAGACTCAAGATTATGCAGCATCAAAGTTAACTGTCTAAGCTTACATAGAGAATGTAATGAGAACAGTAACACACAAGTGGTTGACAATATAAATGCAAAAAACACAAAACTTCAGCACCCACCATCCCCAGTACCAGAGAAAGATTTGTCTCTCAGATCAGCAAATAGAGGAATCTTTAATGTTTGCTCAAGCTCTTGATGTATCTTCAGATGTAGAAGAAGCAAATACAATCTCCTGGCAGGGGGAAATCCACAAGACTCTGGCTCTAACCCTGATCAGCCAGGACAGTGTCAGCTGGAGGAAGTGTATGTGGAGATAATCCGTTTGGTGGTATTTGTGATTAAATCCACTGTTACCAATTACATATGTGACTTACAGGTGTGTAACTGCTGAAGGTTATCACAGACAGCTCAAAGGCTATGGAAGTGTGAGATTTTCTACTTTATTTACTTAGTACCTGGGTCCCAGACAGGAAAGGAGGATTTACCAGGTACTTCAATGCACCGGTTCTAGAGTTGTCATGTCTCTGTGCTGATATAAAGAAGTTTCTTCATTCCCTCTCTCCAGACTTGAGACAGAGTGGTAGAATGTTCCCATTTACAGAAATCAGATTTATCTTCAATAAAATTTCCTATATATGCTGACACTTCTCACGACTCTGAGGAGTGCTTGGGTGCATGTGCTTTAACCCCAATTCTAATACCACATTTCTCTTTTAAAATCACATTTCTCCCTAGTCTCAAAACACTATCCCAGGCAGATTCTCCTCAGACAAGGACAACCTGCCTCAGCAACAGTTGTTATCTCCCTTCTTGCTACAGTAGCCAGATGCACCTATAGAATTTATTAGTCTGAAACACCTGTGTACTGACTGAACTGGCTGTGCACTGGCTCATAATGACATTTACTACTCACAGACCAATCATATGCATCCTAGACTTAGACATATATACACTCCCTTAAATTTACCTTATCTAACAAAACATTAATGAGAAGAGCCTGGTATTCCTTAGCCAGCCCTGTTCACTAGCTGACTTAGTGAATTTTCAAGCCTATAACAACACTTCCATGAATACCTCCTTGGGCTATTTCACAATGAATTCTGGGTAAAAATACCTGTGCAGTAGATGCCAAAAGTGCAGGTTCCTTTACAAACTAACCACTTCTTCAGGAAGCACAGAGTGCAGCCTGATGTGGCAGGGACAGGACCCTAAACAAGCCTCAGGGAGCCACCAGCAGCAGTAGTTCCCCAGTTGCTCAACCCACAGATGCCACAGATAGCTACAAAGGTCAGTGGGAGGGCTCCTTCACCCAAGACATGAAAACGCAGTCAGCACCCCCAGCAGAAGCCACTGAAGGGGCAGCTTTCATTTTTGGTGACCTCTGCCTAGAGCCCTGGGGGAATTGAGCCGCTGATCTGAATCTCAGCCCTGACCCACTCAAAAGTCAAGTAACTGGCTGGGAAAATGCCCTAAAAATGGAAAACAAAAAAGACAATAGGAGGTTACTTTCTTGGTGAGCAGGTGTTTTCCTCCATCCTTTCAGATGAGGAGGAACAATTTAGGTCTTCAGAAGAAGACCTATAAGTCAGGGTTTCTACATGCAAAACCTTCAAAATAAATATGCAATGATCTCAGGCCATGGAAGAGCTCAAAAAGAATTTTGAAAATCAAGTAAGAGAGGTGGAGGAAAAATTTGGAAGAGAAATGAGAGCAATGCAAGAAAACCATGAAAGAAAGTCAACAGCTTGCTAAAGGAGACCCAAAAAATGCTGAAGAAATTAACACCTTAAAAAATAGGCTAACTGACATGCCTAAAGAGGCCCAAAAAGCCAATGAGGAGAAGAATGCTTAGAATTTCCCAAATGGAAAAGTGGGTTCAAAAGCTCACTGAAGAAAATAGTTCTTTAAAAATTAGAATGGACCAAATGGAAACTAATGACTTTATGAGAAACCAAGAAATTACAAAACAAAAACAAAAGAATGAAAAAATAGAAGATAGTGTGAAATATCTCATTGGAAAAACAACTGACTTAGAACATGGATCCAAGAGAGATAATTTAAAAGTTATGAGACTATCTGAAAAACATGATCAAAAAAAGAGCCTAGACATCATCTTTCATGAAATTATCAAGGAAAACTGCCTTGATATTCTAGAACCAGAGGGTAAAATAAATATTGAAAAAATCCACTGATCACCTCCTGAAAGAGATCCAAAAAGAGAAACTCCTAGGAATATTGCAGCCAAATTCCAGAGTTACCAGGTCAAGAAGAAAATATTGCAAACAGATAGAAAGAAACAATTAGAGTATTGTGGAAATACAATCAGGATAACACAGGATCTGGGAGCTTCTACATTAAGGGATCAAAGAATTTGGAATACAATATTCCAGAAGTCAGAGGAACTAGGATTAAAACCAAGAATCACCTACCCAGCAAAACTGAGTATAATATTTCAGGGGGAAAATGGTCATTCAATGATATAGAGGACTTTTAAGCATTCTTGATGGAAAGACCAGACCTGAAAAGAAAATTTGACTTTCAAGCACAAGAATACATATATATATATATATATATACATACATACATACATACATACATACATACATACATACAGAGCACAGGGTGAGTTGAATAAGAAGGGATGATATCTAAAAAATAAAATTAAGGGGTGAGAGAGGAATATCTTGGGAGAAGAAAGGGAGAAATATAATGGGGCAAATTATCACTTATAAAAGTGGCAAGAATAAGTTATTCAATGGAGGAGAAAAGGGAAGAATTTAGAAGGAAAAAGTGAAGCTTACTCTCTTCACATTTGGCTTAAGGAAGCATGCTCCCTCAATTTAGTATGAAAATGTGTCTTACACTACAGCAAAGTAGGGGAGAAGGGGACAAGTAGGATGAGGGGAATGATAGAAGGGAGGGCAAATAGAAGGGAGGAGAAGGGAGTAATTAGAGGTAAACCCTTATGGGGAGGGACAAGGTCAGGAGACAGAATAGAGCAAATGTCAGGCAGGATAGGATGGAGGGAAATATAGTTAGTCTTGCACAACATGACTATTATAGAAGCCTTTTGCAAAACTACACATATATAGCCTATATTGAATTGCTTGTCTTCCCATTGGGGGTGGGTGGGGAAGAAGGAAGGGAGAGAAGTTGGAATTCAAAGTATTAAGAATGAATGTTGAGAAATGTTTTTGCATACAACTAGGAAATGAGAAATACAGAATCTGTATGTAATGGGGTATAGAAATCTATCTTGCCCAACAAGAAAAGAGAGAAGATGAGAACAAGGGAAGAGAGGGGTGTGATAGAAGGGAGGGCATATTAAGGGAAGGGGCAATGAGAATACAAGGCGTTATGGGGTGGGGGAGAGGAGAGATGGGGAGAAAATTTGGAACTCAAAATTTTGTGGAAATGAATGTTGAAAACTAAAAAGTAATAAATAAACATTTAAAGTAAAAAAAAAAAAGAATTAACCAATCCCTAATCCCACCCCGAATAACCTACTTAACATATTTGGCACCTGGTTTACTATGGAATATCCCATATAAACTTTACCTGTACCCCACTAAGGTTGCAGATTCCCTAAGAACTCTTGCCTGCTGAAAAGTGTAATAAATCTTTATCTGGACCTCAACAATGCTTGAGTTTGTGAATTCTTCCCCAGACAGGCCATGCAGGGAATTCCAGTCTTAGAGTTCCTGTACCCCACCACACAGACACTCCAGCCCTCATCATACTTTGGTGCCCAATATGGGGCACAGTCTGAGGTTTCAGACATTCTTCGAGTCAAGGTAATCTTCCCCTCTCTTCTGACTTCCCTTAATCTTCCCAAGCCCTCTCCATCTCCTAGCCCTATAGTTGAAGTTGCCAGTTAAGTACCTATGAAGACTTATTGGGGTTCAGGTGGAACCTTTGACAGACTCTATCACAATCTCCACCTTACCCCCCAGACAAGGATTGCCTTGTGGGGATCTGTATGGGTTTACTCACTCTCAGGATGTCTTCAGGAAAGAGTGTAAGACTATAGGCACTCTATTGGTACCCTCCCCTTGTATACCCATCTCTAAAGTTTACTACAGACAAAAGGATGGGCCAAACTCTGCCCCAATTCACCCCTAGGAAACTTGGTCTCCAATAGCTTAAAAAACTTTTTAGCTGGCCTCTATTATGACCTGGAGAGAAGCAAAAGGGCCTGATTTGTGCAGAGGATTTTTGACAATTCTCTGTGTTTTTGGATTCTTCTTTTCATTGTCTGTATATGCTCTATATCTGTGTCTGTGTGAATGAGAGCATCTGTGTTAATGCAGCTGGACTTTGGAATGTGGTTATCTCTTTCCCTCCACCTCTCCCTCTCTCTCTGATTACAGCATCAGTGGAGCAGATAAACAGGAGAAAGAAAGAACAGAACAAATCTTATACAATTTAGTTAATATGATTGCTTAAGGCAGTGTCAGTTCAGAAACAAAAAGAAACAAGATATGTGAAGTTTTAAATGGGCTTTAATCAAAGCACACCAAAAGAAAGTAGCATGTAGAAAGGGAAACAGCATGGGTAGAAAGTCTGAGGAAAGTATAAAAGGTTTTGGAAATTGTTGGAAAGTTGTTGGTAAAATTCTCTCTCTTTCTACCTTCTAACCCTAGCCAGGTTTTGGAGGTGGAGAGAAAGACAAGAAAGAAATCAGGGAAACTTTTCCTCTCATATCAGAGAGGCAAATTGACTAGCATTTAATTATTTCATACCTCTCCTAAAAGAAAAGTCTTTGTGTAATGGGATGCAACCAAAAGTTTGCATTATGGTCATATTTTAAGTGAAACAAGTCACTTCTAATTTGATGCTTCAGATAGCTCAGAATTTATTATACTATTTGGCACTAAGGAAAATTGGTAAAATGCATATATCTGAAAAAGAGACACTTCAGAGATGAAACTTTGAATTCCTCAGTAGATAGAAGGGGACTAGACACCACTGGATCTTTTTCCAGAGTCTTCCTCACTTCTACTGGAAAATTCATATCCCTCTCTTTCAAAGAAGTTTTTAAGGAGTGGGCATAGAAGTTAAGTTTACTTGAATAAAAATTAGAAGCATTAAGATCTTTCACCCTGTATATCTGACTCTGACCACTGGGCAGTAAATAGTTAGAACAGCTAAAAACATTTTAGCAGATTCTATTAACGCCTCTCATTCCAGATCAGATTAAGGGAAGAGAGTGCTGAAGAATAGTAGGAAATCTGAGTTATCCTCCTCCACCTGGCAAAAGAAAGGAGGAGGAAGAAAAGCAGCTATATTGGGACCCCACTGACAACAGCCCTCAGTCCCTGGGCACTCTGAAGCCCACACCTCTAGACAAGCAGAGGAACCTCTCCTCTCAAACCCTTCACTCCTTGCTCCCATATCACTGGAGATTGGAGCTTCGGCTCCAAGTTCCCCGAAGTTGAGCAACCCATATCAGGAAGCTCATAGAGTTCTCGAGGATCTTCCTCATCCACCAAACACCCCTCCTCAATGGCCACCAGTGCTTTAAATCAGGTGATGGACTTCACAACCTCCCAGCACTGCCCGGTCATTAGTCACTTTTTCTTCCCCTTCCCAAATCTCTCACTCCCGCACAACTAGGTTCTGCAACTGTGGAGAGAGGGGAGGGGATGGGCCAGGGCAGTACAAGATCAGAAGCCAAACAGCCTCTACATTTCATAAGGCTAATCTTCTATTAATAATTTTTATATGTGATGGTTTGGAAATGCAATTAACATAATCTAAAACTTACTGTTGGCACTGCTATTGTACTTCTAAATTGTAGTAAAATTCTCTTATATTGTAAAAATTGAGTGACCACTGTGAGCCAGAAATGGTATTAGATAAAGCATTTTTAATCTGAATTTTGTTGAACCTAAAAGATATTGAAAAAATTGTGTAAAATCAATTATACTACTTTATCAGCTTTACTAACCCTGTCTTATAATGTTTTATAACTGCAATTTAAAAAACCAGGTATTTTCACCTTTCCTGTAGCTAAAAAGAGGTTACAGCTAAAACAATTTGGCTGTCACTTATGAAAGTTGTAAGATTGTTTACTAAGTTATTTGGGGTTACTGTTTTAATGTTAAATCATAAAATTGTTAATTGATTGCTGTGTGTGGAAAGGAGGGAATTGGGTGAAAAGTTTATTTAGATTGGTTCTGCTCATTCAAAGCAGTCCTCCTGTATGTTGGCAGGCAGGGGCACTAGCATCAGTCCCCTCCCTGGGGACCAATTGCCAATTTATTATTCCATCATTAATTAATTCCTCTGGAGACCTAAATTGTTCCTCCTTGTCTGAAAGGATGGAAGAAATATGACACTTGCCTTTATTTTGTAAATTGCTAATCCCCTGCAAACCATCCACGTGGGCAAGGTCATCAACCCTAGGAAAGGAACTTGTTTGGATTATGTGGTTCCTAAACAATGAATAAGACTTGCTCAGAAGCTGTAATAGACAGAAAGGATCTTTAACATTGACTTTTACATCAGGACAAGTTTTAAATTAGAGAAGGAAAGGTTTTAAATGGAATGCCTTATTATGTGAGTCCTGATAAATCTTTATTCTTTATTGCAACTCCATGAGAATGGAAATAACTATTTGGCTCTAAGTTGCGATTAGTGAAACTTGCTGTTTAAGGTAAAAGGGATTTGGGACCAAAACTAATTTTGTTCTGAGTTTAAATTTGGGATAGTTGTTAGCATTGAATCAGTATCTGAGAGAAATGCCGCTAGCTACTCAGAGGGAATGTGATCCTGTACTGTTAACAGGTTGAAATTTGTATCTGGAAAGGAAAGGCCAAGGGGACAATTCTAGTCTCATTCTAGCATGGGATACTCCTGGCTCACTTTCCCCATTGTGTTCCTTTAAAAAGGAATATTTCTCACCTGACCGTTCCTAAGTCTTGCTATGAAACAGATACTGCATGATTGGAGAATTTCACTCTTATTTGAATTCAAACAGAGTCAAGGATGTTTTAATTTGTCATATTTGGTATGCCACAGGTCATGGGTTTTTTTTCTTGTATAGCAAATTTCTATGATCAGAGCAAGTAGTCAGTAAATATGTGAGCCCTTTTGTGTAATTTTACTGGGAAATCTGATGCTATTTTTTTATCTAGAATTACATCAGGTGCAAAAATTTATGTGAACTACTTAAGACTCACCTTAAGATGTTTTCACTGTTAAAAAGGATTTTTAAAAAGCAGTAGTATTTTCCTACTATCAGTTTCTTACTGTTATTAATGTGGGATTCCATTACAATACCTTCTTGACATTTTATGATATTTAGGGATTTTGCAATAACTAAGAATTAGTTTGTTCTAAAACTTTCAGGACGTATGTTACTTTAAGAACATTTTTATAGCAAGTAAATTGTAATGAGTTTTGATTTTAAAGGTTTGTTTTTGCTTTAGGGTGAAAAGAGAGCTATCAGTTTAAGAGTTTTCAACTAATTTTCTTTATGAAACTTGTGACTCTGAGCATCAGGATAAATTTTAAACTGTTTTAAAAGGAAATATTTTTAGAAGAAATTTTTTTTTTAAATCTCTCTTGTAAGGCCTATTAAATTTTCATTTACAAGGTAACGTATTGCTGAATTAACTAATAAAGTAGACTTGTTTTTGCTGTATTAATCTGAATTTGTAGTCATTCCGTGGTCTAGGCAAGAGTTAAAATTAGTGTTTGAATTTATCATATATGAAAAAAACCTAATTTCTAAAATTTCTCTTCCAGAGTGAATATAATCAGAGAAGGATAAACAAGCTTGTGAAACAGGGATGTATGTTTATTCAATTGCAAGGTGCAAGTCAGAAACCTCTTTTGTTTAAGGCAATACAGTTAAGCTAGGGAAGAGTAATAACTTGTGAGCTATCTTGTCTATGGTAGAAATATAAAGGAAAGTGAAGCAGTCTGACAAATGAGATCAAAAGATTTGGAAAAATAGGGGGGCAGAGCCAAGATGGTGGAGTAGAAAGACGCACATACACATAGCTCCAAACCCACAACCCATAGAATATCTGTAAAAAGGAACTCATGGCGAATTCTGGAGCAGCAGAGGCCACAGAACAGTGAAGCAAAGGAGATTTCTGTTCCAGACTGACCTGCAAACCTCTTGCAAAAGGTCCATCACGCTGTGGACACAGAGCCAAGCCCAGCCCTGCCACCGCCGCTGCACCGAGAGGAGCAGATCTGAGCAGGCTTCAGGGATGGGATCTCCAGTGGCTGCGTGGGTCCCTCCACCCACAGGTGATGGGGGTTGGTGAGAGGGTCTCTTTGGTGGGTCAAGAGGGGAGTGGGGTGCCCCCTTAACTCAGGCCCCCTCGGGAGGCTACAGCAGAGGCAGGAGCAGACCTGGGCTCCCCAAGCAGGCAGGAGCCCAGATCCATTGTTGAAGGTCTCTGCATAAAGCCCCTGAGGGACCTGAGCCCCATAAGGTGGCCATGCCCCAACCTGAGCAGCTGAACTTGATCTCACACTGAATAGCAGCCCTGCCCCCACCCAAAGCCCTGAGGCTGGGAAGCAGCATTTGAATCTCAGACCCCAAGCACTGGCTGGGAGGATCTCGAGGCAAAGTGGGTGTGAAGAGGATATTCAGAAGTCAAGTCACAGGCTGGGAAAATGCCCAGAAAAGGGAAAAGAAATAAGACTATAGAAGGTTACTTTCTTGGTGAGCAGGCATTTCCTCCCTTCCTTTCTGATGAGGAAGGACAATGCTTACCATCAGGGAAAGACACAGAAGTCAAGGCTTCTGTATCCCCGCCCACTCAATGGGCTCAGGTCATGGAAGAGCTCAAAAAGAATTTTGAAAATCAAGTTAGAGAGGTGGAGGAAAAGCTGGGAAGAGCAATGAGAGACATGCAGTCAAAGCATGAACAGCAGGTCAGCACGCTGCTAAAGGAAACCCCCAAAAAATGCTGAAGAAAATAACACCTTCATGGAAAAGGAGATTCAAAAGCTCACTGAAGAAAATAGTTCTTTCAAAATTAGAATGGAACAGATGGAGGCTAATGACTTTATGAGAAACCAAGAAATCACAAAACAAAACCAAAAGAATGAAAAAATGGAAGAGAATGTGAAATATCTCATTGGAAAAACAACTGACCTGGAAAATAGATCCAGGAGAGACAATTTAAAAATTTTGGGACTACCTGAAAGCCATGATCAAAAAAAGAGCCTAGACATCATCTTCCATGAAATTATCAAGGAAAACTGCCCTGAGATTCTAGAACCAGAGGGCAAAATAAATATTCAAGGAATCCACAGAACACCACCTGAAAGAGATCCAAAAAGAGAAACTCTTAGGAACATTGTGGCCAAATTCCAGAGTTCTCTGGTAAAGGAGAAAATATTGCAAGCAGCTAGAAAGAAACAATTCAAGTATTGTGGAAATACAATCAGGATGACACAAGATCTAGCAGCTTCCACATTAAGGGATAGAAGGGCCTGGAATAGGATATTCCAGAAGTCAAAGGAACTAGGACTAAAACCAAAAATCACCTACCCAGCAAAACTGAGTATAATACTTCAGGGGAAAAATTGGTCTTTCAATGAAATAGAGGACTTTCAAGCATTCTTGATGAAAAGACCAGAGCTGAAAAGAAAATTTGACTTTCAAACACAAGAATGAAGAGAAGCATGAAAAGGTGAACAGCAAAGAGAAGTCATAAGGGACTTACTGAAGTTGAACTGTTTGTATTCTTACATGGAAAGACAATATTTGTAACTCTTGAAACTTTTCAGTATCTGGGTACTGGGTGGGATTACACACACACACATGTACACGCACACGCACACACACATAGAGACAGAATGCACAGAGTGAATTGAAGAGGATGGGATCATATCTTAAAAAAATGAAATCAAGCAGTGAGAGAGAAATATATTGGGAGGAGAAAGAGAGAAATGGGATGGGGCAAATTATCTCTCATAAAAGAGGCAAGCAAAAGACTTATTAGTGGAGGGATAAAGAGGGGAGGTGAGAGAAACACATGAAGTTTACTCTCATCACATTCCACTAAAGGAAGGAATAAAATGCACACTCATTTTGGTATGAAAACCTATCTTACAATACAGGAAAGAGGGGGATAAGGGGATAAGCAGGGTGGGGGGGATGATGGAAGGGAGAGCATGAGGAGGAGGGAGCAATTTGAGGTCGACACTCATGGGGAGGGACAGGATCAAAAGAGAGAATAGAAGTAATGGGGGACAGGATAGGATGGAGGGAAATATAGTTAGTCTTATACAACACAACTATTATGGAAGTCATTTGCAAAACTACACAGATTTGGCCTATATTGAATTGCTTGCCTTCCAAAGGAAAGGGGTGGGGAGGGAGGGAGGTAAAGAAGTTGGAACTCAAAGTTTTAGGAACAACTGTCGAGTAATGTTCTTGCCACTAGGAAATAAGAAATACAGGTAAAGGGATATAGAAAGTTATCTGGCCCTACAGGAGAGAAGAGAAGATGGAGACAGGGGCAGAGAGGGATGATAGAAGAGAGAGCAGATTGGTGATAGGGGCAATTAGAATGCTCGGTGTTTGGGGGGGAGGAGACAAAAGGGGAGAAAATTTGGAACCCAAAATTTCACTAAAATGAATGTTAAAAGTTAAAAAACTAAATAAATCAATGAATGAATAAATAAATAAATGAATAAAAAAAGATTTGAAAAAATAGAAAAAGCTTGATCAAAAATGTGTAAAGTAGAAAAGAAGGTTTGGGAGATGTGAGGGTCATCCAAGTCCCTCTTTTTCCTGAATAGTTACTAAGTACGTTGAAAGGGTATAAGGAAGTTTGACAGTATTCGCACACTCAACTCACTTCTAGTCATTTTCTTCCTACTGTTTTTTGGTCGTTGTTTACTTAATCTTTTTGCCAGGTTTGTGTCTTCTAAGTTCAGTACACTGCACTTGCAGATGACAGCTCAGGCTGGGTACCAACCACTGTCCAAGACCATGATCCATCACCTTCTGAACCTGGCATCGGCCAAGTTCCCAGCACTGCCTACAGGCCCAACCCCTCTCCCAGTAGAACCTTGTAAGGCAGCTCTACATCCTCCATCAGCATGAAGCAGTTTCAGAAATTGAGAGGCTTCAAACAAGCAAATAGGACAGAGAAAAAGCCTGAATCTCCCCCATAATTGGTTATTAATAAGCATTTCTCCCAGCAGCTAAGTCAGGAGTATAATGATGAAACATAATCCTGACTTATGATGTATTTTGGGTCACAGATTGATCCCCGAATCAAGGGAGGCTCTTCTGGGAGATGGCAGAAGAGATTGAAAAGAACTGGAATCTTGGATTCAAAGTCTTCTGTCCACCTGGGAGTGAACATGAGATCTCCATTTTTAGAGGAGTAGAGGAGTATACTAGGCTATATAGTCTAGTAATTCAACAAGGAAAGTGCTTCTCTGAAGAGGTGTGTTCCTTATAGTCCAGAGAATATGTCTCCACTCTTCATGAAGCATCTTTGCTTACATAGACATTTTCTGAGCAGTTATGAAGTCCAATCATTTTATTGATGAAGTCATATTGTGCATAAAGGACTGAAAGAAAAGGTAAAAAACAGGATATTAGAGCAAAAGATATAGGTAAATGAAAGTTTAGCAGTGAGAACATAGGAAAAGAAGGATAAAGGAGGGAAATTTCAGAACTGAAGGTCCGATAGGAGAAGCAGTTTTGATAGAGGTAAATATCTCACACAGGTGGGCAAGTTCAGGATAGTGGAGAGGTGGTCACCACGTGTGAAGAGGAAACCCTCAATATTATCCTCTCAGGATAGAGTGTGTGAGGGCAAGTGAATTCTTAAACTATTTCAGGTATCACAGGAAACTGGTTCCACTCCAATTCATTTCAGTAAACATTTATTAAGAAACTGCCTATAGCTGATGGTCTTAAAGTGACATCTGAGGAACACCAATCTCAGCTTCATCATACCCCAGGTCCTCAGAGGACATTGGTGGGGCATCTTCTCCCATCCTGGAGTCAGGCGATCCCCCAAAGAACTCAGGAGACACACCTAGAAACAGGAAATTGGAGTTGAATTTGTACTTATGTCTTAAGAAAAGCAAGAAGCCTTTGGTGGTGTGGCAGGTGGGTGAAAAAAATGCCACCCTCAAGACTTGGGTGAAGAGTCTTTTCTTAGTCATGATGCACCATTGACAGAAAAGGGAGCAGGAATGACCAGAATTGAGAATAGGAGATGGAAAGGCTTCTATTCATAATGAGGATGGGTTAGGTCAAAGGGAATGAGAGTCTGGAGGAGGCAGTTGTCGAACTCCAAGGCTTGCTCATTTTGTTGCTTAGTCACATCACCATGGGTACAATTGTCCCAGGTATATTTCTGAAAAATGTCAATACAGAGAATTCTCAATGTACTAACAAAATATTTTCCTCATATATATGTGTATGTATATATACATATTTGTAAAGAACCATATATCTACACATTTGAATATATGTAAGCACATATTATTGCACATGTGTGTATGTATATGTTTTAGCAGACACGCATATTTGTATATACACATGTGTGTTTACACATGTGTATGGGAAGGTAGTGCCACTCCTTCATCTTTCAAAATAAGCTCACCAATAGATGGAAACCTCACTTGTCAAGTCAATAAGTCTGTTGGGAGCAACTCACCTGTGTTTGATTCTCTTTGCTCATGCCATTCATTGGTAGGCCCCAGAGCACCCACCTCATTCATCTGAGGAACAGGGGAATTTCAGGCCCAGATAATTCTTCAACATCATCATACCCATTACTTGGGGGATCATCAGGCCCACTTAAGATATCTGAGGGAAAGATGATAATTTTGTTTTCAACACAATTTTTCTGTAAGTGTTGGGATGTTCTTGTGCACATGAAAATAAATACGCAATTTTATTTTTTTAAGATAGAAAAGAATGTCTGGAGGTATTCAAAGCTGAATTCAGCTGAAGAATAACACTACTTAGGGTTGGAGTTAGAGACCTGAACTTGCACTAAGAATCTCCAAACTGAGAAAGGGGACAAATGCTCCCTTATATAGGATAATGATTTCAGTCCCTTTAATGTTATTTTTCTCTTCATTTCTTTTAGCTTCAAAATTCTACTCATTTAATTTCTATTGCCTCAAAGATTATCACTGGCCCCAGCTTCAATGAGGAAATCATTTAGCCTAGAACCTTCAACCCTGTCAAAATTCAATTCATGTTGTTCTGTTAATAATGACCCTAAGACAGAATACATCATAAAGAGTAAGCTGATTCCCTGAATTATCTTCCAGATTCTGATACTTCTTTGATCATTATTCTGACCATGAAATGCAGCCGTATGCCCCTCTCAGGGACCTGGTCACCTATTAAACCAAATTTGACTCCCTTCCTCCCTTTCTCTCAATCATTTCCCTTGTCCCAATCCAAACCTCTCTCTCCCAAACACATTTGGAGGCAGAGAATATCAAGCTGCCATTGAGAGTTGTATTTTAGCTTATGCCTCACAGGTCAGAAAACTCCTTGGGAAACATCAGTCCTTGCCTTTAAGGCATGCCCTTTCCTGTAACTTGACTTTTCCCTTCATTTCCCCCTGTATACTATGGAAGATTGTCTCTCACATTACCAACAATAGAACCTAAGAAGAAGAACATGGCAGAAGCAAATAGGAAAAGGAAACTCATTTTCCCCTTCTATCCCTCAGATTGGGTCAATCCATAAACTTCGGAACATGACAATGTGATCTAAGAGCAAGGAGGCTGCCCTGAAATGGGGGCAATTGACAGTCTTTGGTGACAGAGATAAAAATGTCACTACATGAGATGATTAATCAAACTGTTCTGGTAGAGACTAAGATATCTCTCAAATATGACATAAATTTTTATGCCATCTTGCTAGAAAGCTCCATATTTGGCTGGTAAAGAACTTAATTGGCAGGACATTAATAATGTAAAACAAGCTATCTTCTAAAAATTGCAGCATGTCATCAATGATGAGGTTGCTGTTCTTCATGTATAATAGGGGAAAAGTGGGAAAAATGAAAGTTTGATAGTGAGTGAGGTTCCTGGGCTGGTCAGGGAAAGATGGTGGCTCTGCTCATAAGGATCAGTACAATTCATGTGGATGGAAAATCCCTAAAGGTGTGGAAGGAGGTTTCATATTATTAACCATTAGGCACATTCAACAAGTTTTGCTCCAATTCTGTTCTCACCAAGAAACTCCCAGATTTAGAGGGAATGGCATCATGGTTTTAATTAATAATGATATAAATGAGTTGGTTATCCTCTTAGAGAAATGAAATCATTGCATCTTTGGACATGAAAAAATAAGGATCTAACCTGAACTTGTAGCCACTATAATCAAGGGAACCCAGACTGACAAAAGAGCATCACAACAAAAAGAACACAGAGCTCTGGGTATTTTCTCCAAGAGATGAAGCTCAAAATTCAGAATGGGGCTGTTGAATCTGTCTTCGCACGTAGAAAATGAGAAATGAAAACTAAAATATTATGGCATGTGGGAGAGCCACAGCAGATAGCTATAGGCAGAGATTTAAGAAGACTCCAAGGCTATGGATTCTGATACTGACCAAAGCATATAGTTCATGTCCAGAGTGTCCAAGGGAGGAGGATGGGCAGAAGATACACATACCTGGTCTGCTAAGAAGCTCCTTCTTTTCCCCTGTCAGGGAGTAATCAATCTCTTGGTAGACAGCTTCATGAAGAGAATCCCGATAACTGGACAAAACTGGGACAAATGTCCATGGATCAGAAATTTGGCCTAAGACCATCATCTGATATATATTTGTCTTAGGGGCCCTCCTCAGTCTACTTTCTGTTTACTCAGGCCACTCTGGGTTCTAATATGGATGCCTGCTCTGCCCAGCCTCATACTATATGACCTTGGCTGCAATCTCTTACCTAACACAGCTCTGTGCTCACAGCTTAGCCTCTCTTGGGCCAATGACAGTCAAAGCTATTGAGAGCTTGAAAATCAGAGCAAAACATGTGGGTCATATTCAGTCCGGACGTCCTTTATTTGGCCTTGTCCAAAATCCCTGCCCCTATCATTGTCTACCTTAATTCATCCACACCCTTGCCCACGTTATTCAGTGCCCCACAGGTTGCCCACCTTGTTGCTGGATTCTCCCTCTATGCATGTGCATCCCTAGCAGAATGAGGACCAGGAAGAGAACGGCCCCTAAAATGAGACAGAGGATTCCAAGAACAGAAGAGACGCCAGAGTTCAAAGATGCTTTAGATACTTTGGAGAAGAAGAATCATATAGCTCTGGATTATAGAAAAAGTTGTCAAATTCCCCAGGACAGCTCGGTGAGGTGAGTTTAGAGAGAAGAGGTAAATCTGAGGCTCACCTTCAACCTGAAGATCCTCCAACTGGGGAACCCTCCCCCCCAACTGTCCTACAGAAGAGCCAGGGATAGGCCTGGATTCCAGAAAAGGACAGTGAAGGAACCATTCTTCCTTGTGGGGACTGAGCTCCAGGCCTCCAAACCAGAAATTGGCAGTTAGTGATACATTCTTGAAGAATATTCTGTGAATCCTCCCAAACCCCTCTTGAACCCCCAGCCCACAAGCCTCTCAGCAGCATCTCAGGATTCTGGGATAGTAGACCTGCTCAAAGATGAAATAATCCCACAAGGTCAGCCTTGGGCCTGGGAAGGTTTGTTGTGTCAAATGAATCCAGAGGTGGTAAGAGGTGAGTAAGGGAGTGGAAGAGCAGCGTACCTTTTGTGGTAGATGGCAATGTTGTGCTCTCAACTAGAAGAAAATAGAAAAAGCACATGAAAAATGAGGAGAGATCAAGTTGTGTGTGGCCTCTGGATCCTGCTCTGAACCCCGCTATGATGTAAACATCCTCCCATAATACTCTAACCAAATAGCTTAGGAAGGCTCCTAGATCTCATCGATCCCTTCATCCCACTCAACCTTAAGAAGACACTTAGAGATTGTATGGATTGGAGTCAGAGGACCTGTGCTGAAGTCAAATCCCAAATCCAGATGCCAAAATTTGAAATTTTTGGAAGGACCACATATTCTCTAAGGTATTTCTGTAGGTCCCCTCACCTTTACCCCAACCCCTGGCTCACAAGTTTCTCAACAGATGCTCTGACCTAAAAGAGTTAATTCTCCAAGACATGAAAGATTCCCAAAGGGAATACATGTCTCACATAACCTTCCTCCTTACCCATAGATATCTCAAACTCAATGTGTCCAAAAAAACACAGATTATCTCATGGTATTTCTTCTCGTACACCTTCCCCCACTTCTAAACTTCTCTATTGAAGTCACTACCACCCTCTCAATCACTCAGACTCACGATTTTGGTGCTATCCTAACAACCTCACTCTCAAGTTACTCAGAGATTAAATTAATTAGATAATCTTGTCATTTCCATCTCCACAAATTCTTTCTCTCCACTAATACAGCCAACACTCTAATTCAGGTCCCCATCATCTCCAAGACTTTTATAAAGCCCTCTGATTGGTCCTCCTCATGCCAATATATCCTTTATTCATCTGGTAAAGTGATCCTTCTAGAGCAGAAGTGGATAGCCTGTGGCCTCAAGGCCACATTTGACCTTCTAGGTCCTCAAGTGCACTCTTTTGTCTAAATCTAAATTTCGTAGAAAAAAATCCCTTAGTAAAATGATTTGTTCTGTAAAACCTGAATTCAGTCTAAAGACCATAAGCAAGGATCTAGAAGGCCACATGTTTCCTCAAGACCACCGGTCCCCGCCTCAGCTGCTCAAGAGGGCATTTTTAGCCACATGGTTTTTGTTGTTACTAAATTAATTATTGGTTATGCCTGACTTTCTGTGATGCCATTCGGGGTTTTCTTGGCAGAGATGCTGTAGTAGTTGGTCATTTCTATCTCTAGCTCATTTGACAATTGAAGACCTGAAGCAAACAGTGTTAAGTGACTTGCCCAGGATCACACAGCTAGGAAGTATCCCAGTCCAGATGCAAACTTCAGAAAGATTACTCTTCCTGACTCCAGGCCTGTGTCACCTGGCTGTCCACGTCATACCCATGTTCAATAAAATCCTGTAGTTCCCTGTTACCTCCAGGACCCAATAGAACTCCTCTGTTCTCCACAATTTGGTTTCATCTTACCTTTCCACAATTCTTATACACTCTTCCTCTCCTCACACTCTAAGCTACACAGGCTCCCTCCATATTCCTCACACATGATGCTCCATCTGTACACCTGAATGTTGGCTTTCTGGCTCTCCTTACATGAAATGACCACCTTTCTTACTCCCACCTTTTGATATGCTTAGTTTCCTTCAAGACTCAACTCACATACTGCCTTCTACAGGAAGCTGCCTTGAGACACTCCAGATGCTTAAGCTTTCCTTTCTAGGTTACCTTCTTTCTACTCTACATGCATCTTCTATGAATCTCGTGACTTATATGTTTCTTCCTCCATTATTTTGTAAAGTTGCTTGAAAGCAGAAAATATTTTTGTCTTTTTTTCTATTGTCAAGTCTTAGGACAGTGCCTCGCATATGTTAAGCACTCATTAATAAATCCTTGTGGATTGATTGGTTTTGAGCCACTGGAATATGGCCTAGAGCTGATGGGGAGGGTGGCTGAACATCATACTATTTTAGTAGCTAAGAGGTACCAGGTGGAGCAATGCATAGAGCCCTGGGCCAAGAAGATAAAAGGAGCAACTGAGTTCAAATACAGGCTCAGACAATAGCAAGTCACTTAACCCTTATTTGCCTCAGCTCCTCATCTGTAAAATGAGAACACACTGGAAAAGGAAAATGCAAATTACTCCAGTATCTTTCCTAGGAAAACTCTATGGACAGAGTCCATGGAGTCACGAAGAGCCAGATAAGACTGAATAACCTGATACCATTTTACTGTCCTTTTCACTGGAAGGAAAAAACAGTTGGAGGCATGAGTACAAACCAAGCTGGGCATATTGGCTCTGAATTCTGCCTGAGTCCTCTGTCATTTGAATATCTGCCCAAGATGTGCTGTTCAAACAGCTCAGGAAGGTATCCAAATCCTTTACGTACCTACCCCCAGCATAAGCTTAGGGAGAGAACTGGAGGAAAGAAGAGAGATTGTAAATTAGGGAGTCTCAAGATATATGTTCAAAAATTTCCCAGCAAGTTACACTTGCTAGCCTGTGTGACCTTATGGCAGTCATATGACTCTGCTGAACTTCTTTTTCCTCCTGATGACCACTGATTTTACCTTCTAAATTCTATTACCCCAGGATCAGATTACAGCCTCCCATGGTAACAGAGAACAGAACTATGGAAGCTCCATTCAAATGCACACTCCAGCATATGTGCTCCAGCTCAGTCTGTTCTCAGAGCTCCCAACCCCATCTTGCATCCTTGGCACTCACCTAAGCACTTAACACCAGCATCCTCCTCATGCTTACAGTCATTTTGACCCCAGGGCCTTGCTGGGCAATCCCACAGAGAGGACTCCCTACCTCTGCACTGCACCTCATCCAACCAGATGGTGCCATTTCCTGGACTAAACGCAGACCATTCCAGGGCAGCCATAGCAGAGCCACAACTCAGGTGCTGACAAACCACATTAGCATCTGCTAGGTCCCATGAGTCATCACATACTGTCCCCCAGGAGCCATTGTGCCAGATCTCCACTCGTCCAGAGCATAGAGTTTCTCCTCCAATGAGTCGGAGTTTGTCTTTGTCTGGAAAGGAAGCAAAATCACCTGTTACACTCCCACCTTGTAAGTGAGGAACATCTAAAAGCCCCAGATAGAGAGATGAAGTGAAATACCTGTGCAGGGACCAGACGTTGGGCAGTCAATGACCTTCCTTTCTGCAGAGACAAGACACAGGGAGAGTTAACGATAATCCTAAAATATTTTGGGGGCACCTCGGTTTTCTTGTTTCAGGGCAGGATTCCCAAAGATCACTTAATTTACTTCCTAAATATATAGTAGTGCTATCTTCATCTTTATCACATTCAATGATTAGTTGAATTCATACTATCAGCTATCAAGTGATAAAAATTTTAAAAAGAAAAAATGCATACATAAATATAAAATACTAGGTGCCTGCCTTTAGGGAATTCAGAGTGTAATTAGGGAGAGGGGACATGAACATAAAAGTGGAGATCCTATAAGGAAACAGATGAAAGTAGTCCACAGAGAGAGTGAAGAAGTCTGAAGCAACCTGAGTCTGCCTGTAGATGAGGCAGTGCCTGAAAAAAGATACAGATGAGAAGGAATAGTCATACAGATGAATAGGGATGTGCTTCATTTTATAATAGGAAGGACCATGCTGCCAAGAAATTTTGAAAACTATTGAATGGGAGGTAAATGAATTTCAGTAAGATCTCATCAAACTTCTTAGAGAAGCAGGTGGCTCAGTTTTCTGCTCTAAACATGCAGATGAGGGTTTGAGGAGAGCAAAAGACAAAGTGAACAAGTCAATACCCATTTTTTAACCAATTACTCTGTGCAAGGCATTGTACTGATTTACAAAGACAGGCAAAGGAGCTCAAAGTTTAATTAGGGGAGACAATGTGAAAACAGCTTTGTACAAACATGCTATATATAGGAGAAATTGGAGAAAATCAATAGAGGGACAGCACTAGCATTAAAGTGAGTAATAAGGGGCTTCTATGTGAAACATAGGACTCCTGAAATCAGGAAAAACTCGTCTGCCTGAGATCAAATATGGCCTCAGACCCTTACCAGCTGTGTGACCCTGGGCAAATCACTGAATCATGTTTGCCTCAATTTCCTCATCTGTAAAATGAGCTGGAGAAAGAAATGGCAAAAACACTTTGACAAGAAAAGTCCAAAGAGGACCATGAAGAGTTGGATAGGACTGAAATGACTAAACAACAGCAGCAAATGAAGCCAGGGTAGGGAAGAGACAGAGATGGGGCAGGACAGAATTATAGATGTGGGAAGAACCAGTGAAGATGCATAGTTAGGAGATAGTGTCCTGTACAAAGAACAGCAGAGACTGATGTCACTGAACTGGAGTATACAGAGGGAAATAACATGTTATAAGACTAGAAAGGTAAGAGGGGGCCAGGATAGGAAGGACTTTGAATGAGAGGATGTGTATGATATTGGATCCCAGACTAAGAGGGAGTCACCAAAGTTATTGTTTGGAAATGGGGAGGTGACCCAGTCAGACTGGTGCTTTATAGCCTTCACAAAGATTTTACCCACCAAAGAGAGGGAAAATATAAGATGATGGCTAGCAGTAATGGGTGGATTATGTGAGAAGAAGAGATAGTAGCAAAAATATCTGGGTGACATTACATGTGGAAGTAAGAATAGGGAGCTCTTGATGAATGACTTCAATTTTTCAGTGAAATGTGAGACAAGAAGGAGAGGGAAGGAGAAAGGAGGTTGGAGGAGGGATGAAAAAGCTGGGAAATTCCACTATGGAGAGGGGGTTATTTAATAAATTAAGAAGACTTAAAAGTGTTCATGTGCTACAATGAGGAGCTAGTTAAGATTATGCAACATACTGTAATGAATTTAGTATGGTTACATGATTTTCTCCAGCTTCATTCAGGATTCCCTGAGTAGGAGCAAAGGCAGGGGTTAGTGAGAATAATAAACTAGGACTAAGACTTGGAAGGGCAAGTTTGGAGACAGTAAAAGGGGACAAGAGACACAATAGAAGAGGGTAGACAGAGATATGAATCAGACCACCACAAAATCAAGGAGGAGAATTTAACCAGGACAATGATGATAACCTTGAAACAGCTGAGTAGTAGAAGTCACAGTGAGGGTGAAGAGTAGACTTTAGGGGGTTGCTATGCAACGGGAGAGGTGTAATGGCCATCAATTAGGATCAGAAAAGGAATTTCAGAGTGCACAAATATGTAAGTGGAAAATGTAGGTGACAGCAAGATCAAGAGTATGACCACTTTTTGTGTCCCTAAGACAGATGGAGTTATTTGCAAATGAAAAAGGTGAAGAACTGGGACGTTAGGGTGTTTGAGGGAATATTTAATCTCTTGCTATGAGAACAAGAATTGTCGTGGAAAGGAAGACTGACTCAGGACTTGTTCACATCAAGGTTTTAGTCAACCAAAATAAAAAATCTGAGGTCTTCATCACATAACTCCTACCAACCGAAGTCACTCCCACTGTTTACTTGGATGCATTAAAATGAATTGGGGTCAAGAGCTTGTACACAGATTGAATTCACTTGGACTAAAAAAATAATCCCATTAAAAAGGAATCAAAAAGAAGAGACAGATGTAGTTACCTTCACATGTGATAAAGGTTTCTTCTCCCTGCTGGCAAGAATTCTGGTCCCAAGATTGAGAAGAACAATGCCAGAGGAAGGATTCTTGACCTTGGCAGTTGATTTTGTCTGTCCAGCGGGGCTGCAAATTTTTTTGGGAGTGGGAGGGGCTAAACAGTGTTTCAATATGCCCCTTGGCACCACAACTCAGGTGTCTGCAAATCACTGACACAGTATTGTCAGCCATAGAATTAGAACAAACACTACCCCATGTTCCATTGTAGCAAACCTCTAGCCACCCAGAGCACATATGATCCTTACTCACCAACCTGAGATCCAGGGATTCTCTAAGTAGAGAGGAAGGTATGGCCCAATCAGAGGAGACATTTGTTCTCATATTCTCTGGGACTCTTCCCTCTGGAAAATTTATTAGGTTCTCTGGCTATGATGTGTCCACTGGATAGACACAGACCCCACGTATTTTACCAGAATTATTCCTGCTATATTTCTGAACATTTCTTTCTGTCTTGTCTCCCACGTTGATAAAGACAAGAATGTCTTCACTCTGATTTCACTACTCAGTCTCTCACTTTAAAAATCAGGGTGTATCTGTGAACCACCAAAGTAAAGCAAATCTGCAGACTCATAATGTATACCTAGTCTGTGAAGAGCACTCTAATATGAAATGAAAATATAAGGAAGAAACACACACACACACACACACACACACACACACACACACATACACACATCTTCATAAGGGAGAAGACCCAGCTATACAATTGTAGGAAATGAATAAAATCACCCTTCAGATAAGAGGCCTTGCCCTGCATCTGAACTCTAGGTGGGGCTCTGTTTGGGGCAAGAATTTCTCCTCCCTGTCTGAATCAGCTCCTTCTCCCTCAGGTCTCTAAGACCTACCTCCTCAGCGCTCCCATAAATCCCTCAGTGTTAGTGTTTTGTGTGGCCCAGACGTGAGCAGAGGACTTCTGCATCTTCTTTGTGTCTACAGTCATGCTGACCCCAGTGGAGGGAAGGGCACTCCCCTAGGTGGGATTCATTTCCAGAGCAGCTAAGTCCATCCAGCCAGATGGGCCCTGATCCTTGCCCAAAGTGAGCAGAGACCATGACTTGGAGGGCCACTCCACAGCCCAGCTGCCTGCATACCACATGGGCATCACTCAGGTCCTAAGAAGAGCCCTCTTCCATTCAACAGATGAAGCTGTACATTTGCTACAGGGAGAAATTCAGATTAATTACTCATTTTCCCAAGAAAAGAGAACAGTTTCCTCAAATTGTTCAATTTTCTTTTTTACCCGACAATAGCACAGGTGTCTTTTCTTGGTCAGACTGTGAATTATTGAATGTGAGGTCCTGTGTCTGGTTTGCTGAAAAAAACAAACACAGCTCAAATCTGAAACTGGAAGTTTTAAGCTGGGAGGGGATAAGTAAGGTAAATATGTACCTTGAGGAAAGGCACTGGATGAGGGAAGGTGAGGTTCAGTAAATTGGAGAGAAGGCAGGTTTTGAGGAAGGGACAAAGGGATTTCCCAGTCTAAGAAGGCATGTTTTGGCTCTACCAAGTCAAACAAAATTTTTCTCGTTGACGGTTCTATTTTTCCACTGCCCCAGTCCAAATCATACCCTCCATATGCAAAGGCCCTTAAAAGTCTATGACCTTCCACTAGGAAGAGCTTCTGAGACAAAGGTTGCAGTATTTGTAGCTTATCAGCCTTCCTCCGGCTTTGATCCCCCTCTGCTAGATCTAACATATATGAACTGTATAGGGTAGCTTCCTCCTACCATATTTCTGCCACCATCCTATGTCTAAACAGAAGAGAAGTATTTTTTTATGTGAAGTACATGAATTTGTTTTAAAATATATTGATAAACATTGCTTAGGGTGGGGAGAATAGGAGGGAGAAAATTTGTAACTAAAATATTTTAATAAATGTTAAAAATTGGCTTTACATGAAATTATGAAAAGATATTATCTGAAAAAAATTTTAAAAACATATTAATAACTACATTTCAATATAATTTGTTTCTTACTTATGTAAGGAGAACCCCACCTGTAGCAAGGGCCTACGTGTAGAGGTGTCTGTGTGTGGTGAGGCCTCATGTGGGCAAGGGGCTGCCTCTCTCACATGCAGCATAGGAGTGCCATTGTATGACTCAAAGGAAGGAGGAACAGACATATCTAGCCCTCTTCTCCTCTTTCTTGTTGTACTTCAGGCATTTCAGTGGTGTCTAACTCTTTGTGACACCATTTAGGGTTTTCTTGGCAAAGATACTAGAATGCTTTGCCACTTAATTCTCCAGAACATTTTACGGATGAGGAAAATGAAGCAAACAGGGTTTAGTGACTTCCCCAGAGACATGTAAATACCATTTGTCTGAGATCAGATTTGAACTTGGGTCTTCTTGATTCCTGGCCCTACACTCTATCCACTGTATCACCTAGCTGCCTCTCTACTTAGCTTCTCTACCTCCCTTCTTCTAGGGAGATTTTATTTCCCACCAGGAAGGCAGGCAGGAGTTTGGGGGCAAAGCCTCCTCTGCTCTTGTCAGAGAGGAGTATCAGTTCCAATCCAATTTCTGATTCTTCTGACATCAAGTAGAGGGGAAGATCAGTTAAAAGCATTATTCTCTAGTGGTCCCAAAGCTACCCCCAAAGGAGGCCATGGCCCAAAGAAAGTCAAGAATCTCTGCTCTAGAGGGACAATTGCCTAGCTAGATAGGAATCCCTTCTTACCCTAGTTCGACAGAGAAAAAGCGGATGTTTTCAAATAGTAGGCACCTATTAAGTGCTAGTAGATTGATTTTCCTAAGTAACTGAGGAAAAAGAAAACATAAAAGCAGAAACTCCACTTTTGCATATCATTAGAAATGACTTCTCAAGATGATGCTAATGTAGAACAACTGAAAGGGGCACCCTCTAATTCTAACCTATTTCTAAATTTCTCTCCTGCTCCCTGAGACTATCCTACTAAGGATATTGGAGTAGCAAGTGGTAGTAGGAATTGAGTGAACTACACTGACTATCTTGTTATTCAATTCTGGAGCTAGCTAAGTTCCATCTCTTCACTTATGGGTCTAGTCCAATTTCTATCTAGTGAGAAAGCTTTATGCAATAGTGGGAAGTGGAAGAAAACATTGTTGCGTCTTTTGAACCTCATCCTGCATTACTGGGACCTGGACCACCTCTACCTGATGATTAACTAAGCACATAAGTGATGCTGACTAGAAACTCAGTCACATGCAATGATTGATGAAAGGAATTTTCTCACAAGCAACGCATGAGCTTTATCTGAAAACTACCCCAGTACTATTCAATCAAGTATTGTTTCTATGTCCTTTTGATTCAATATAGACACTGGCGAGGAGAGGGTGCAGTGAGAAACCTCTTTTTCTGATTTCAGGGAACTACATGTATTTTTCTCCCCTTCTCTACTGGAAAAGCCTCCAATCTTTCCTGCAAATTGAAATTAGATAATCTAATTTTGCATCCTTACTAATTTTCTTTAATTAATCTCTTTAATTAATTGGTCTCATTTGATTAATTGTTTTTAAAACATAAAAATCTGTCTTCCCTATATTCTTAGTGACAAAGCTGAGAAAGGTCTCTGGCCCTAATTTGTTAAGCAATAGCCATGTATTGTTTAATAATTTGATAAACTTGGAAGTGTCAGCCTTTGTTTCCTCAACCATGTCATCATTCACACACCTCACTATCTCTTCCCTCAGGTTTTCTCCCCCATCTCTGGCTGACCTACACTTATCCAACAGGTACTTTTTTTTCCTTGAAGAATTCTGCTTCTCTGACCCCTGACTTGATGTTTTACTCTGGACTCTGAAGTATTTGTATAATTCAATTCCTACTACCTCAAACAAATATACAGAGAAGATAAAATTGTGTAATCTTTGACTCAAGGGTCTACTTACATAAGAATCTCTTCAGTAGAAATTGATTTCATAAGACAAAGTTGGTGAAAACGGGAGAGAAGAGAGACCTGGCTCAGGATCTCCTTTTCATTTTGACCAGGATCTCTCTTTCCCCAGCTTTCATCAACTCTGACCCTCATGAAATCTATTCCCACCAAAAATGAGATCTTTGGCAAATGGCTTTGAAACAAGGGTTGCAATTTTCAAGGAACAAAGACCTGAAATTTTATACTAAGATGCTTGCAATATGGTCCACCCAATATTGAATAGTATTACAGTGTCTATGATCTTTTCTCAAGTATTCTTTATTTGCGGGGTGATCTAACCATCAAGCTCTGGTGAAACATCCTACATGTGAGTTTGGACAATTCCTAGTCCTTCCTGTCTAAGGTTGTTCATTCTTAGTCCTTCCTATGAATGCCCAGAGCCAGCATATCCCTGTTCATTCTTAGCATGACACATTAACATAAGTTTACACTTTCCTCTAAAGTAGTTGAGGGATCACAATACATCTTCCCTATCTGGGAATTCCCAAAGGAAAGACACAAATGAACAATAACATATAAAGTAAGTATGAACAAATGTCATACAAAATTCCCAGCATGATTAGGACTCTTCATACTTCTATCAGAGAAAAGATGCCATGGCTGTCCTGTGGATACTGAAAAGGACCACTTGACTGTTGATGAGTGGAGATACTTCTTTTCCTTCCTGAACACATCAATATATTCACTGGTCCATCATCTAGAGATATGCCTTGAGTCTGAATTAGGGGTTTTCCTTCACTAAGCTGAGCAGACCACAGAGGCAACTTTTCCTGTGGAACATGGAGAAGTGCCCAGGATAGTCACAGAACAATTCCATAAATCAAACTCAGTTCCTGTGCAATAAAATGTGTCCCCTATGATCTGGACACTTCCTCTACCAAAATGTGCTTCTTCTGGAGGCTTCAAGGCAACACCACAGTGGGGCTGATGGTAGAGAATGTTGGCATCTGCCAGGTCCCAGTGGGAGTCACAGAGAGTCCTCCAAGTCCCCAAAACTTGGATCTCCACTCTTCCTTTACATTGAGAGCTTCCATCCATCAGACGAAAATCTGCGTACCCTGGGGAGAAGAAGGCAGGGCTTTAGAAAAGTCAGTGTGACTTTCTAATTTCAAGATTAAGTACAATGTGGGAGCAGGAGAAAAGCATTGTGCAAGTTTTACTTGAACAAATGACTCCAACATCCATGCTGTGACTGCATTTTCCCTGTGGAAGTGGTACCATGGGGCACAGTGACAGGAATGGTTCACTTCCATTACATTGGAATTCTTTATACAAGATGGGTCCATTTCCTCTTCCAAAGTGAGCCCCTTTCATGATGGAGACTGCAGTGCCACACTCTAACACAGCACAAATGACTTTGGCAGTACAAAGAGTAAAATTCCAATCACAGACCGTGTTCCATTTTGTTTCAGAATCAAATTCTACCCTCCCGTTACAGGGGCCATCCCCCTCAACTAGCTGGACAAACCCTGGAAAGACAAGAAAGAACTTGAGTGATTGGCCCTGAAAGCCAAGATTTCCCTGATGAGGGAAGAAACACAATTAATTACGTGAGATTCTGTCTGGCATATTCCCAAGGCAGAAGAAGCAAAGGAATTTTTCTTTAACTGAGCACATAAAAACTAATACCTTAAAAGCATGCTGACTATGATTAAATCTGAAATAAAACTGAAGGTGCTTCATTCCTGGTACTCTTCGGGAAAGTATGTCTGACAGATGTAGTGAAATGCGATCTTGCTACTCTTTTACGCAGGGGAGAGACATATGGAAAAGCAGAATGTATGCCTCTCACTCAGAAAATTAGACTCCTATAAAATCTCACCATTAGAGAAGAAACCATGTCCTCTTCTCCAAGAACCTGGTTGTTCTTATTAGATTTCCTTTTCTTATTTTAATATTTTGTTTTATTTCTAATTATTACTTATTTATTTTTAGTTTTCAACATTTGCTTCCACTAAATTTTGAGTTCCAAATTTTCTCCCCATCTCTCCCCTAACCCCACCTTAAGATGGTATGCATTTTGATTACCCCCTTTCCCCAAACTGCCCTCCCTTCTATCACCCCCGACATGTCTTATCTGCTTTCCTTTCTGTTTGAGATTTCTATACCCTACTGCTTCTACATCTTATTGCCCAGTCACATGTAAAATCAATTTTTAACATTTATTTGTAACACTTTGAGTTCCAGATTCTCTCCCTTCCTCTCTTCCCCACCTACCCTCAATGAGAAGGCAAACAACTCAATTAGGTTATACATGTGTAGCCTTGAGGAACACTTCCAAAATAGTCATGTTGTGAAAGACTAACTATATTTCCCTCAAGCCTGTCCCATCCACCCCCATTTATTCTATTCTCTATTTTGAACCTGTCCCTCCTCAAAAGTATTTGCTTTTGATTTCCCCCTCCCACAATATTCCCTTCTTTCTATCATTCCCCTTCTCTTCTCCCCTTACTCCCTACTTTTCTATAGGGTAAAATAGATTTCTATATCCAATTGAATATGTTATTATCTCCTTAAGCCAAATCCAATGAGAGTAAGGTTCACTCATTACCTCTTACCTCCACCTTCTTCCCTTCCAATATAAAAACATTTTTGCATCTTTTATGTGAGATAATTTATCCTGTTCTACCTCTCCCTTTCTCTTTCTCTCATTACATTCCTCTCTCACCCATACATTTTATCATTTTATATTTTAGATATCATCTCTTCATATTCAACTCACCCTCAACCCTCTGTTGATATATGTATGTATGTATATGTGTGTGTGCATGCATGTATATATGCATGTATGTGTGTATATATGTTTATGTACATATACATGCACACATATATATTCCTTCCAATTACTTAATACTGGGGAAGGTCTCATAAGTTACAACTGTTACCTTTCCATGTAGGAATTTAAACAGTTCAACTTTAATAAATCCCTTACAATTTCTCTTTCCTATTTACCTTTTCATGCTTTTATTGAGTCTTGTATTTGAAAGTCAAATTTTCTGCTCACCTCTGGTTTTCTCATCAAGAATACTTGAAAGTCCTCTGTTTAATTGAATGTCCATTTTTCTTCTGAAGGATTTACTCAGTTTTGCTGGGTAGATGATTCTTGGTTTTAATCCTACCACCTTTGACCTACAGAATATCATATTCCAAGCCCTCTGTTCCTTTAATTTAAAAATTGCTGGATCTTTTGTTATTCCAATTGTGTTTCCACAATATTTGAATTGTTTCTATCTGGCTTCTTCACTATTTTCTCCTTGACCAGGGAACTCTAGAATTTGGCTATAATATTTCTAGGAGTTTTTCTTTTGGGATCTCTTTCAGGAGGCAATGAGTAGATTCTTTCAATATTTATTTTTCCCTCTGGTTCTAGGATACCAGTTTTCCTTGATAATTTCTTGAAAGATGATGTCTAAGCTTTTTTTGTTGTGGCTTTCAATAATTTTCTAATTTTCAATTATTTCTAATAATTTTTAAAGTATCTCTCTGGATCCATTTTCTAGATCCATTGGTTTTCCTGTGAGATATTTCACATTGTCTTCTATTTTTTCATGCTTTTGCTTTGTTTTATAATTTCTTGATTTCTCATAGATTCATTACTTTCCATTTACTCTATTCTAATTTTGAAGGAATTATTTTCTCCAGTGAGCTCTTGAACTTCCTTTTCCATTTGCTTAGTTCTGCTTTTTAAGGCATTCTACTCCTCATTGGATTTTTGGACCTTTTTTGCCATTTGGAGTAGTGTATGTTGTAAGGTATTATTTTCTTCACTTTTTTACATCTCCTTTAGCAAGCAATTAACTTATTTTTCATGCTTTTTGTGCATCACTCTCATTTCTCTTCCCAATTTTTCCTCTATATGTTTTAATTGATTTTCAAAATCCTCTTAGAGATCTTGCATGGACTGAGACCAATTCATACTTTTCTTGGAGTCTTTACATGTAGGAGTTTTGACTTTGTTGTCTCCTTTTGGTTGTATGTTTTGATCTTCTTTGTCATCAAAGTAAGATTCTATAGTCTAAGGTTTTTCCATTGCTGGTTCATTTTCTCAGCCAATTACTTGACTTTTTAACTCTCTGTTAAGGTATGGCTCTACTTCCAGTGTGGGGAGTGTACTGTCCCAAACTTCACAGCTTTTGTGCAGCTGTTTTCAGAGATACTTCTAGGGATCTGTAAATTTTCAATTTTTCCAAAATGGAAAAGTGTTTGCTCCTCTCATGGTCAGTGCCAGGCAGAGAAACAAAGAGACAAATAGAGACAGAGAGAGTAGAGGAGCATGAGAGACAAAGAATGAAAGAAGAAAGAGAAAAAAAGGAGGGGGGGGAAACAGGTGCCATTTCTGCTGACTTGGAAAGGAAATAATCACTTCTGCCAATGAGTCCTTTTAATGATTTGATAGTCTTACTCTGTACAAACCTTTCTCCTCAATCTGAGGCTGGAACAAGTCCACTATACTTTCACACTTGACTTTAGCTTCTGTCACATTTGCTACAGAGATTTTTGTGGATATGATTATAAACATAAGTTTGTTGATTTGGTGATAAACTAAGGTAAGAAGAGAATTAATGTTGTTGGTTACCAGAAAATCATCTGTTGAGGACATCAAAAAATCTTCTATCTTTTTAATAATCCAAAAAATAATGTACTTAGAACAGAAGCCCCAAGACCAATCTCTCTGGGCCACACAGTGAGAATGTAGTTGATGCAGGTCAATTGTATTAGGCACCCTCACCCAGAGAAATACTAGCAACATGGAGATTGAAATAACTAAAGGACATGATTAATATCAGTGAATGAAATAACAACTCCAAATGATCTCTCCCAGCATCTGTAGTTAGCTTTATTGCTGATACTTACAATTACTATACTCCCACTTGCTATGTTTGTTTGCTTTAGAATGGAGCCTCTATCTCCCTTTGTCTACCTTTATACCTTAGTATAAAACTATACAACTGAGTAGGTAGAGTCAAGATGACAGAATAACGGGAATTAGCACGAAGAGTTCCCCCGAAAAAGCTTGTGGAAGCAGATATAAAAAATGTACCAGACCAAAGCCTAATAAAGAAAATGTTAGGAAAATTGGGGATGAGACAATTATTTCCAGCTCAGGTCAGCAGAGTGAGACAGAGAGAGAAAATCCAGATATTAATCTGGCCAGGAATTTGTAGGGCATAGAGACCTCCAGAAAAGAGAAGCAATCTGTCCTAAATACTTTATTTAAGCAGATCAGAAAGATTCCTAGATCCCCCATGTACTCTTCCCCTGGCACAAGCATGAAGAGAGCTCTGGAGGAGAGAAGAGGTATTGTAGTTCTGGGAGTCTTAGGACCTATGTTCAAAACTTTCCCATCAAATTATACTTGTTAGTCTGTGTAACCTTCTGACAATCAGATAACCTCACTGGATTTCTACTTCCTTCTTTGTAAAGACACATGACGACCATCAATTTTGTTTCCCATTCTAAATTCTATGACTCCAGGATCAGATTACAATTTCCCCTACTTGCAGAAGACAAACTGGTGGAAGCTTCATTTAGATGCAAACTCTAGACCCACATCCTCCAGCTCAATATCTGTTCTCAGAACTCTGTTTCAGCCCAAGACATCTGTCACAAGAGAAACAGGGGAATGCAGTCCAGTGTATGCCACACCTGAAAGTGAGGCCCCAGGCCCTTACACAAAGCAAAAAGTTCTGAGAACAGATATTGTTCTTAGACTTATGTACATCACACTCACCTGAGCACATGACATCAGCATCCTCCTCATGAACACAGGGACTCCTATCCCAGGAACTTGCAGGGCAATCCCACAGAGAGGACTCACTCCCTTTGCACCACACATCATCCAACCAGATGGTCCCATTTCCTGGGCCAAATGCAGCTCCTCCCAAAGCAGCCACAGCAGAGCCACAGCCCAGCTGCTGACAAACCACATTAGCATCTGCTAGGTCCCATAAGTCATCACATACTGTCCCCCAGGAGCCATCATGCCATATCTCCACTCATCCAGAGCATAGAGTCTCTCCTCCCCTGAGTTGGAGTTTGTCTTTGTCTGGAAAAGAAAAACAGCACCCCCTGTTAACATCCTGGCTTGGAAGTGAGGAACCTCTGAGAGCCCCAGGTATAGAAAGGAAGCAACTGAGATACCTCTTCAGGGTCCAGAGGGTGGGCAATGAATTTTCTTGTTGCATATATCATATTTATACAAAACTGTTTACATGTTTTCTCCCCCATTAGACTTTGAGCTCTTTGAAGGCAGGGACTGCTTTCTTGTCTTTCTTGGTATCACCAGGGCTTAGTACAGTGCCAGGCGCATAGCAGTTGCTTTAAAAATGGTTATTTATTTAGTACAAACAAGTTATATGCAAGATGAATTGGTCACCTTTGGAAAGGGAGAGCCAAGATGATGGAATAAAGGCAAGCACTCACCTAACCCTTTCCAAATTCCCCTCCAAACAACTTTAATTAATGCCTGAGAATAAATTTTGGAGCCACAAAAACAACAAAAGTCCTGGGTGAAAGAATATTTCAGGGGGGGTGGAGCCAAGATGGTGGGGTAGACACACATACGCTAGCTCCAAACCTACAGCCCATAAAATATCTGTAAAAAAGAACTCCCAACAAATTCTGGAGCAGCAGAAGCCACAGAACAATGGAGCAGAAGAGATTTCTGTTCCAGAGAGCCCTGAAAACCTCTTGCAAAAGGTCCGTCAGGCCCTGGACCTGGAGCCAAGTCCAGCCCTGCCTTGGCTGCACAACACCAAGAGGAGCAGATCCGAGCAGGCTTCAGGGACAGAATCTCCAGCAGCCATGTAGGTCCCTCCACCCACAGGCACCAAAGGTTGGTGAGAGGGTCTTCTCGGTTTGCCAAGAAGGGAGTGGGGTGCCCCCATAACTCAGGCCCCCTCAGGAGGCAGCAGCAGAGGCGGGAGCAGACCAGGGCTCCCCAAGCAGGCAGGAGCTTGGATCCATTGTTGAAGGTCTCCACATAAACCTCCTGAGGGAACTGAGTCCCATGTGGTGGCCCTGCCCCCACCTGAGCGCCTGAACTTAATCTCACACTGAATAGCAGCCCCGCCCCCACCCAAAGCCCTGAGGCTGGGAAACAGCATTTGAATCTCAGACCCCAAGCACTGGCTGGGAGGATCTGGAGGGGAAGTGGGTGTGAAGAGAATATTCAGAAGTCAAGTCACTGGCTAGGAAAATGCCCAGAAAAGGGAAAAAAATAAGACCATAGAAGGTTACTTTCTTGGTGAACAAGTATTTCCTCCCTTCCTTTCTGATGAGGAAGAACAATGCTTACCATCAGGGAAAGACACAGAAGTCAAGGCTTCTGTATCCCAGCCCACTCAATGGACTCAAGCCATGGAAGAGCTCAAAAAGGATTTTGAAAATCAAGTTAGAGAGGTGGAGGAAAAACTGGGAAGAGAAATGAGAGACATGCAAGTAAAGCATGAAAAGCAGGTCAACACCTTGCTAAAGGAGACCCCCAAAAAATGCTGAAGAAAATAACACCTTGAAAAATAGGCTAACTCAATTGGCAAAAGAGGGTCAAAAAGTCAATGAGGAGAAGAATGCTTTCAAAAGCAGAATTAGTCAAATGGAAAAGGCGGTTCAAAAGTTCACTGAAGAAAATAGTTCTTTCAAAATTAGAATGGAACAGATGGAGGCTAATGACTTTATGAGAAACCAAGAAATCACAAAACAAAACCAAAAGAATGAAAAAATGGAAGATAATGTGAAATATCTCCTTGGATAAACAAATGGCCTGGAAAATAGATCCAAGAGAGACAATTTAAAAATTATGGGCCTACCTGAAAGCCATGATCAAAAAAAGAGCCTAGACATCATCTTTCATGAAATTATCAAGGAAAGAATATTTCAGCCCAAGACATCTTAAAAGGTTGGCAGAAAAGTTCTGTCTCAAAGAAAAGAGCAGAGTGCAGTCCAATGTATGCCACACCTGAAAATGAGGCCCTTGCACAAGGCAGCAAGTAGCAGAACACATCCAGCAGACCACACCCAACCAGCAGCAGGCCTTGGGGGCAACTGAATTTATTGCAGTGTCATCCTGAGCACTCAGCCCACTGATGACAATGTTTCAGACAAGTGGGGAGGAGACTACAAGAGATACTTTCCTGGCACTGGGTGCAGGACCCTGTTACATTGCTCATAATCAGTTCCAAGTCACAATTTTAGGGCAAGGAGGAACACTTACATATTAGAGATCCCAGTCACAAGGGGTCAGAACCTGAGTAAGAGCTCCAGGAGAGAAAACAGTTAATTGGAGTCACTTGCAGACCAGAGTACAGCTTAGAGAGCAGTGATGTTTCAGACAATGTCCCCTCCACAATCAGGGCAGAGACCAACATTAACATAGAGTTAAACATCAAGAAATAAGCTGGAAAATGAGTAAGCTTCTATATTAAAAAAAAATCTAACTGTGTGAATTAAAAATCAGAATTCTACAATATGTTGTTTACATAAAACAGACTTGAAGCAGAGAGCTACATGCAGAGTAAAGGAAAAAGAGTAGAGCAGAATCTGTTATGTTTCAGTTGAAGTAAAAAAAAGTAGATGTAGTGACCATGATGTCTGGCAAAGCAAAAGCAAAAACAGATCTAATTAAATGAGATAATCAAGGAAATCACATCCTGTTAAAAGGTACCATAGACAATGAGGTCATATCTTTACTAAACAAATATGCAACAAATGGTATAGCATACAAAATCCTCAAGGAAAAATTAAATGAGTTACAGGAAGAAATACACAATAAAACTATACCTGTGGGGAACCTCAAGTTTCCCCTTTCAGAATTAGATAAGTTAGATTTAAAAAATAAGGAAGAAATAAACTAAGGAGATGAAAGAGATGTTAGAAAAGTTACATGTGACATATCTTTTCTCAGCACTACATGACACCTACACAAACAATGACCATGTATTAGGGCATAAAACCTCATAACTAAATACAGAAACCAGAAATCTTAAATGCATCCTTTTCAAATCATAATGGATAAAAATTGTTTTCAATAAAGGGACATGAAGTTAATTAGAAACTAAATATTCTAATTTTAAAGTATGATTGGGTCAAATAAAAAATCATAGACACAGTAAATAATTTCATTAAAGAGAATGACAATGAGACAAAATACCAAAATTTAAGGGATGCAGACAAATCAGTACTCAGGGAAAATTTTATATCTCTAAAGACTTACATCAACAAAATAAAGAAAGAACAAATCAGTGAAGTGGACATGCAACGAAAAAACTAGAAAGGAAAGAAATTAAAATTCACAATTAAACACTAAGTTGCAAATCATGAAAATCAAGGGAGAGATGAATAAAATTGAAGGTAAGAAAATCACTAAACTAATATAAAAAAAATTAGGAGCTGGTTTTATTGGGGGGGGGGAGGAATAAAACAGATAAAACCATTGGTTAGTTTGATTTTAAAAAGGAAAAAAAAACAAATTACCAGTATCAAAAATCAAAAGGTTGAATTCACCACCAATGGAGAGAAAGTTAAAGTAATAATTAAGAACTTTTTTGCCTAAATATATGATAATAAATCAGGCAATCTAAGTGAAATAGATGAATATTTGCAAAATTATATATTCCACAGATTAACAGAAGACAAAGTAGAATTCTTAAATAACCCTACTTAAGAAAAATAGATTGAACCCGCCATCAATGAGTTCTTTTTTTAAAAAATCCCAGGATAAGTGAAAAGCCTCTCCAATAAGATTGGGGTGAAATAAGAACGTCCATTATCACCATAGTTTTCAATGTGTTACAAGAACCTATAGCTTCAGCAAGAAGAAAAGAAAAAGAAATTGAAGCAATGAGAATAGGCAAAAAAGAAACAAAGCCATGACTCTCTACAGATGGTATACCTAGAGAATCCTAAAAATTAAGTAAAAAATTACTTGAAATAATACGCAACTATAGCAAAATAGTAGGATATAAAATAAACCCACATAAATCATTAACATTCCTATATATTACTAACAAAGTCCAACATCAAGAGATACAAGGAGAAATTCCATTTAAAGTTACCATATGCATTATAAGTATAATATATACCATATATATAATATAATACCAATATAAAATATAATATATACCATGTGCATTGGGAGTCTTTCTGCCAAAACAAACTCAAGAACTATATGAATACTTTTCACATAAATAAAGTCAGATCTTAATAATTGGAAAAACATCAGTTGCTCATGGGTAGGCCAAGCTAATATTTAAAAACTGACAGTTCTCTCTACATTAATTTACTTATTCAGTGTGATACCAATCAAAATACCAAAAAAAAACATTTTGTAAAACTAGAAAAAAATTTAAAACTTCATCTATAAGAACAAAAGGTCCAGAATATCAAAGGAATTAATGAAAAGAAAGGCTAGGAAAGATGGCCTAATCATACCAGTCTTTAAATTATATTATAAAGCAGAATCATCAAAACTACTGGGTACTGGCTAAGAAATAAGAGTTATGGGTCATTGGAATAGGTTAGGTACATAAAACACAGTAGGCAATGATTTTAGTAGTCTACTGTTTGATAACCTCAAAGACTCCAGTTTCTAGGATAAGAACTCACTATTTGACAAAAACTACTGGGAAAACTGGAAAATAGTGTGACAGAATTGTGCATAGACCAATATCTTATAATGTATACCAAAATAAAGTTCAAATCAGTACACAATTTAGATATAAATGCTGATATTATAAGGAAACTGAGAGAGCAAGGAATAACTTACCAGTCATATTAATGGAGAACAGAAGAACTTATGATCAAACAAGTGATAGAGAACATTATGAAATTTGAAATGTATGATTTCGATTACAATAAATTGAAAATTTTTGGCCCAAACAAAACTAATGCAATCAAAATTAGGAGGGAAACAGAAAACTGGGAAAGAATTTTTACAACTAATGTTTCTGATAAAGGCCTCATTTCTCAAATATATAGAGAACTGAGTCAAATGTAAAAGAATTCACGTCATTCCCCAATTGATAAATGGTAAAAGGATATGAACAGGCAGTTTTCAGAGGAAGAAATTAAAGCTATCTACAGTCATATGAAAAAATTCTCTAAATAACTATTGACTGTAGAAATGCTAATCAAAATAGCTCTGATATAACACATCATACCTATCAGATTGACTAACTTCACAAAACAGGAGCATGATCAATGCGGGAGAAGATATGGGAAAATTGGAACACTAACGCATTGTTGGTGGAGTTGTGAACTGATCCAACCATTTTGGAGAATAATTGGGGAAAATGCCCACAGGACTATAAAAAGGTGCATACCCTTTGACCAGCAATACCACTTCTAGGGAAGTACCCCAAAGAGGTCATAACAAAGGGTGAAGGATCCACATGTATTTATATCTTTTCTTTTCATGATGGCAAAGAATTGGAAATTAAGGGGATATCCATCAATGAGGGAAATGGCTGAACAAGTTGTGGTATATTCACAAAGTGGAATACTGTTATACTATAAGAAATGATGAGCAGGTGTACTTCACAAAAACCTGGTAAGAATTATATGAACCAATGCTGAGTGAGGTGAGCAGAACCAGAACATTGTACACAGTTACAGACACATTGTGCAATGACTAATTTTGGTAGACTTAGCTTTTCTCAGCAATGCTACGATTTAAAACAACTTCAGAAGATTCATGATGGAAAATATTATTTACCTCCAGAGAAAGAACTATGGAGTCTGAGTGCAGAATGCAGATCAAAGCATACTATTTGTTCTCTCTTTATTTGTTTGTCTTGTTTCTTCTTTCTTGTGGTTCAATCCATTGGTTCTCATTCTTCATTACAACATGACTAATGGGAAAATATGTTTAATATGAATGTATATGTAGAGACTATATCAGATTTTATGCCACCTAGCAGAGGGGGAAGAAGATGAAGGTAGAGAAAATTTTAAACTCAAAAGCTTGTGGAACTGAATGTTGAAAACTAAAAATAAAATAATTAATTTTTTAAAATCCTCACCTACCAAATCCCTTTTATGTTCATAAAATACGGCATGGAAACATAAACCAGGAAGAGTAAAAAGAGAGAAAGAAAACTATAGAAAAATTTCCCTAGAAAATATTGATGAAAAATTTAAATAAGATGTCAGCAAGGAGATTATAGCAATATATCATCAAGATATTCATATATTATGAGCATGTGGGATTTATGCCAGGAATTCAGGACTGGTTCAATATTTGGGAAAACTTCAGAATAATTAACTACATAAATAAAAAACAAAAATCCTATGATTATCTTAATGGATGCAAAAAAAAGATTTTGACACAATACAACACTTATGTCTATTAAACATTCAGGAAAGCATAAGAATAAACAGAGCTTTCCTGAAAATAAGCAGTATTTATCTAAAACCAGCAGTGAGGATTATCTGTAATGGAGATAAGTTAGAAACCTTCCCAGTGACATCAGGAATGAAACAAGGATGCCCACCTTGAGCACAATATTATTCAACATTGTACTAGAAATGCTACCTATAGCAATAAGCAAAGATAAAGAAACTGAAGGAAAACACAACTATTACCCTTTACTGATAATATGATAATATACTTGGAGAATAACAGAGAATCAATTTAAAAATATTAGTTGAAATAATGAACAGCTTTAGCAAAGTTGCAGGGTATAAAATAAACCCAAATAAATCATCAATATTGCTATATATTACCAACAAAATCCAGCAGCAAAAAATACAAAGAAAAATTCCATTTAAAATAATGGCAGATAATATAAAATACTTGGGAGTCAGTACTTGCCACAAGCTCAAGAACTACATGATCACAATTACAAAACACATTTCCCATGAAGAAAGTCAGATTTAAACAGTTATAAAAACATGACTTGCTCATTGGGTGGGATAATAAAATGACAATTCTGCCTAAATTAATTTATTTATTTCATGCTACTTATGCCAAACAAGCTACCAAGAATATTTTTAGAGCTACAAAAAGTGATTAAATTCATCTGGAAAAAAAAAGGTCAGGAATATCAAGGGAATTTGTGTAAAAAACACGTGAAGGAAGGTGGCCTATCCATGCCAGATCTCAAACTGTATTACAAGGTAGTAATCATCAAAATAATCTGGTACCAGCTAATAAATAGTGAGATGGATCAGTGCAATAAATTAAGCACACAATACACAGTAGAGATGACTATAGTAAGATCTAAACTTTTGAAACAACAACTCACTATTTGACAAAAACTACTGGGAAAACTGAAAAGTGGTTTGGCAGAAACTAGCTAGAGGCCAACACCTAACACTATATAGCAAGACAACGTCCAAAGGGATATATTATGGGGATGGAGGTGTAGGGAGCTGAGACAGAGAGTGAGAGGGGGCCATGAAATATTTAACATTTCAAAGCAGAAAAACTTCTTAGAGAAAATTACTCCAAGTCCCTTTTTTTTGGCAAGAGAGAATAATAAAATTGAAAGTGGTAAAGCGACTTTCTGAAATTCACATCACTAGTGGCAGAACCAAAGTCTCCTGACTACAACCAGTCTTCTTTCCACTATAGCTAAGAGTTTATTTTATGGAAGGAATAGGCATGTAAGTTGCTCAATTTCATCCCATGGGAAAGTTAGCATGAATGAAATCAGTGAATTCATCCTTACTGAGCACTTACTATGAACAGGGATTGACATTCCTAGGAATATAGAAAAGTGTGTGAAATTCTAAGCACTCGCAGGAAGCTTATAATCAATCATTTTGAGAATATAAAATTAGAGGCTAAATGGAAGAGTCCTGGGTCTCTGGTCATATGCCAGCCCCACTCCTCTCTGGCTATATTGGTGATTCTAGGAAGAATCAGGTGACATTACCCATTCTCAGATTTATTCTCTACACAATTGGTATGGGATTGATCAGTCCGTTAAATGCTGAGAGGACTAATTCCAGGGAAAGGAGCTCAAAACTACCTTTGAAGCAAAATATTTGCAAAATACTTTGGTTAAGGGAGGGGTGAAATTCCTTGTATTTAAACTGAGTGGTACAGGTCTTAAAAGAACATTCCCTAGATTAGGTCCCAGAGCTAGGCTGCAGGTGCAAAGTTATTTAGATCATATAGTACCTGATATCTATATTTCTTCTCTCCCAGTCACAGAGACCACACAAAACTTGCAAGTTATTTCACAAACTAACAGTAATCTCCTTGTTAGTCAGCACAGGCCAAACCAGCACAGTCTCAACAAAGTTTCTTTTGGCTAATGAGTTGAGTGGCTAGATCAGGGAATCTCTCTACTTGCTTCATGTAGGAATCCTTCCATCCATATACTCAAATACTGAATTTGACATGTGGCAATGATTTTAAATTTTCCTGATCATTTAGGAGGATGGCATGGCACTGAGATGATGCCCTAGAGTAAGCCAAAGCAGATCAATGAGACTAAATAATGCAGTCTTGGGTCTTCTATTGGTTTCTTGACCATCTGCCATATTAGAAGTCACAGGAAACCTCAGACCAGGACTTTACGAGTTTAATTCTGGGACCAAATATCGTATCTCTTGATGAATAATCTTCCTTCAAACCTAAGAAGGCTCTCCAAAATTCAGACATTGTAATTTCCTTGCATTGCTCCAAAGAGATGGTAAATATTGCATTATAATTTTCTAACCTATAAGTTTTTTCTAAGTCCAGCAGCCCAGTCCAGCTCACTACAAGTCCTAATAGCTCAGACTCTGGGGAAGAAGAAAAATGAAATCTTACCAGAGTTGGTCACTAGGAAACCGAAGAAAAGAAGAACTAGCATCTGGGCAGGAGGAAGTCTCTCTAAGGCCATCCTGACATCACCAGTCCTGCTACAGTTTTGAAAGCACAAACTCCTCTTGAGAGACCCCAGAACACTGAATGAGGGATATACAGCAATAGGAGGGGACTATATAGATTCAGCTCCTGACCACGCCACCTGTGCTGGGAGTCAATAGGAACTCCCTTTACCATTTCAGACAGTATCAGAGACTTGATCTGCCACAATATGAAATTCAAAAACCAATTAAATTCTTCCCCCTACATATCTTCTTATATAAGAGAAGAGGTCTTTGTGATGAGAATTCTGTCTCTGTAGATTGGAATGAGATGTGCATCTCAGAAGCAGATGAAAATGCTACATTTGTATGACTCTAACTCCTCTGTAGGGTCCATCTCATTTCACAATCAACAAAATAAGAATCCAGTCGTAATCAGTGTTGTAGTCAATTATTAACTGCAGTTCATGAACCATGTCAAGGTACATCTTTTATATAATTAGATTTGTTTGAGCATATGTTCAGTGAAACACTTCTCATTAGATACAACCCAAGGTAACATCTGAAACAGAAAAAGACATTAACTTTAATATACAATTGAGATCAACAAAAAGACATACTTTTGGAACTGAAGAAAATAAATAGTCTCAGCTAGGACTAGGAATGAAGAATGTAGACTTTGGAAGGATGCAGACAAAAGGACCCTAGACAAATAGCACATTGAACTCAAGAACTATGTACAGGGATTTTAAAGAACCTATGATTCAGTAGCACAAACGTGTATTAAATGCCACATATGTACAAGGTCCTATGCTGGACATCGTCAGCTTCTGTACTGGTTCTTATTGAGCTCTGTGTGTCTTGCTACCTTACAGAAACCCTCACATCTTCTACTACTTTTGTTCTCAATAAGTCTGACTTAAGAGAACAACTAAGAAGATAACTTTCTAAGAGGGTTTGGGCAACTTTAACAAGGAGATGGGCACCTTAGGTCTCTGGGTAGTGGTGGGAAGGCAGAAACAAGGCCACCTAAGGCTGTGCAATGCAAACATATCTAATGTAGTGATTTATTGGTAAATGTGTGCAAGAGAGAGTGTGCATGTCTCTGTGTGTGTGTCTGTGTGTGTATTAAAAAAATGTGATTAGCTATTGCAGTCTATGCGTCTTTGACATGTAGACCTAGCAGTGGTATTGCTGGATCAAAAGGTATGTACAGTTGTATAGCCCTTCGGGCATAGTTCCAATAGTTCTGCTTTCTCCATTTCTTATGGGCACCAGCACAGGTCAGTCTCTCGACCCAAAACTTCCTCCCTCATATTTATGTTTATGAATAACTGCTCTGCCTTCCAGACCCACCTAAGGTGTTTCTTTCATGAAAATTTCCCTCATCTCAAATTTTTTCTATGACTTTGTCTAGACTCCGCTTTTGTACCAATTGTTGGGATTCTACTCACCAGCCCAGTGACTTCTTTCAACAAAATACCCCTCTTTGGTCATCACTCCTATACGTGTTCTCTTTTTTTAGCCAAAATGAAACTCTTTCACTTTTTGCATTCGTATCTCCTGTGACTAGTAAACGTCTGATACATGTAAAGTGATTAACCATTCATTCTACAGTATAATGTAGTGGAGAGAGCAGTGGCAAATCTGCAGAGTTCATCGCATACTACATGTATTACCATGGGCAATATTTCTGAATTTCAGTTTAGTTATTTATATGTAAACCCTGTCCCACAGCCATTTACTGGTGGACATGAAGGCCTTGCCCTACATGAGAAGCAAGACAGAATTGAGGGGAACAGAAAATCTCCAGCTTCCTTCAGTCTCTTTGGGACTCTTCAAGCTTCAAGTCACTTTGGGCTTTATTGGCTTCCAGTTTCAAGGCGCAAGATGGAAGAGGTCAATCACACTTCAGGTTACTGAAGTAGAAGACTCTGGAAAGACATGAGAAGAGTTTGCAGTCTCCACCATGTCCCTGTCTTCAGCTTGCTACAGTGGAATCTTCAGGGAGTTTACCCTTCGGTGAGATCTCAAACTCTCTTGGTTGAGCTGAGTTAATCTCTTTCCCAATGGGAAAGCCCTTTCTATAAACACTCTATAGTCTCCTATATATACCTTCCCTGATTTCCATTTTGCTATTGATTTGGATAAATGTGTTTCTTTGATGTGTGTTATGAATATTCATTGTGGAATTGGCATTTAGTGGGAAAGGGATAAAGTCTTGGATATAAATCTTGGGATCCACCTCCTCTTTCCCCAACAATAATGATGTAGTGATCAGAAGTTAGATTGAATCTAATCATATCCCCTAGACAAACAACATTTTTCCTTTAACATTTTTATTTAAAGTTTCGAGCTCCAAATTCTCTCTCTCTCTCTCTCTCTCTCTCTCTCTCTCTCTCTCTCTCTCTCTCTCTCTCTCTCTCTCCTTCCTCTCACTAACTGAAACAGCAAGAAATCAGATATTGGCTATAAATGTTCAATTATGTAAAATATTTTCTTATTATTCATTTTGTACAAGAGGGTTCAAATCAAAGCAAAAATAAATAAATAAAATAAAATGAAAAGTAGCATGATTCGGTCTGTATTCATTCGTGTTCAATTTTTTCTCTGGACACAGATAGTATGCTTCGTTATGAGTCCTTTGGAATTGTTTTGGATCATTGTACTGCTGAGAATAGCTCAGTGATTCATTGAACAATATTGCTGTTACTCTGTATGATGTTCTCCTGCTTCTGTTAACTTCATTACCAATTCCTGTAAGTCTTCCAGGTATTTTTTAAACCATCCTGTTTGTCATTTCTATTAGCACAATAACATCCCATCAGAATCATAAAGCCATAGCTTGTTTAACCATTCCCCAACTGATAAGATCACTTCAATTTCCAATTCTTAGTCTCCACGAAAAAAGTTGCTATAAATATTTTTGTACAAATAGGTTCTTTTCTGTCTTTTTTAAATATCTTTGACATATAGACCTAATAGTGGTATTGCTGGATCAAAAGGTATGTGCAGTTGTAGAGCCCTTTGAGCATAGTTCCAAATTGCTCTCCAGAATGGCTGGATTAGTTGACAATTCCACCAGCAGTGCATACTAATGTCAGTTTTCCCACATCCCCTTCAACATCTGACATTTTCCTTTTTTGCCATATTAACCACTCTGGTAGGTTTAAGGTGGTACTTCAGAGATTTTTTTTTTAATTTGCATTTCTCTGATCAATAGAGATTTAGAGCATTTTTTCATATATATATAAATAGCTTTGATTTCTTTGTCTGATAACTGTTCATATCCTTTGACCATTTATCAACTAAGGAATGACTTGTATTTTTATAAATTTGACTCAGTTCCCAAAAATGAGGCCTTTGTCAGAGATACTTGTTGCAAAAATATTTTCCCAGTTTTCTGCTTTCGTTATAATTTTGGTTGCATTTGGTTCTGTTTGTGCAAGAACTTTTTAATTTTTTATGATCAAAATCATCTATTTTGCTTCTAATAATGCCCTTTCTATCTTCTCTGATCCTAAATTCTTCCCTTATCCATAAATCTGACAATTAAATCATTCCATTATCTCTTAATTTGCTTATGGTATTACCCTTTATGTGTACATAATGTACCCATTTGACTTTATCTTGGTATAGAGTGTGAGATGTTGGTGTATACCTAGTTTCTGCCATACTGTTTTCCAGTTTTCTCAACAGTTTTTGTCAAAAAAATGGGATTTTATTCCAAAAGCTTGGATCTTTTGGGTTTCTCATGTTCTAGATTATTATGGTCATTTACTATAATGTAATTTGTATCTATTCTATTCCACTGATCCACCACTCTGTTTCTTAGCCAGTACCAAATTGTTTAGATAATTACCACTTTATAATACAGTTTGAGATCTAGTATGGCTAGATCACCTCTTTCATTTTTTTTCATTGATTGCCTAACTAATATTTCTGATACAATATTAAATAATAGAGGTAATAATGTGCAACCTTGCTTCTTCCCTCATTGTACTGGGAAGGCTTCTAACTTTTCTCCATTACAAATGCTTACTGATAGCTTTAGATATATATTTCTTATCATTTGAAGGTAAGCTCCATAGACCAATAATATTTAAAGAAACAGATGTAATAATACCTTAGCACCCCCTCTCTCTAAGAAGAACAAAATAGTAGCCTCTGGACCCACTTCCTGCTTCTCCTCCTACAAGGAATTAAAATCTCCGCCAGATTGGTGGAGGGAGAGAAGGCTAGAGATGTCTGTGCAACTTCCCTTTGAGCCACACAAGGACAGCTATAGAAATGAGGCTCTAGGCATTTATAACACTCAGCTGTCTCTATACATGGGTATTTATTACATATAAAATGAGAACAGTAATACTTGTCTTAATGTAGGCATGATCACAGGCAAATTTTCTGAATCTCAGTTTAGTTATTTATACAAAGGGAACAATAACTTGCCCTATACATCTCAAGAGGTTGTGGTGAAGAAGGTGCTTTGTAAACTTTAAAGCATCGTTTAAATGAATTGAGACCTTTGAGACCATGTAGTACAACTTTTATCACTTTATGGATGTTGAAACTGGGGTCCCCTAAGGTAAAGTATCATGTCCAAGGTCACATGGAGGGAATAGTCATGTCAAGTAAACGAAGGACTTGTGATTTCACCCCATTAGACCACGCTAATGTCAACCCAAGCCTCCTGAATATCAAATGGGTTTTTAAATATTTAGTATGTTGTCAGCAACATATGTTCTACTCTTTCCAAATAATAATATATTATTTGGAATAATACATTAATACAATATATTAATATAATAATAATAATTCAGAAAGGAAGAAGATGAAAGGTGACCTTTGTACTCCCTATAAAATAAAGGATTTTCTAAGTAAAGGCAAAGATTGTGTTCTCTTAATATGGAGCTGATGGCCTTGATTTTAAAAAAAAGTAGATAGAGGTCCCCAAGCCAAGATGGTGGTGACATCTCACATTGGTTTTCATTGGCTGTGCCCCCCCACACCTCTGGCTGCCAGCTGCAGCAGGGAAAGGGACTTGGGCACCGCAGAAAGGCACCTAGTGTTCTCTGTGGGCCATAGGCTAAACAATGCCACATCTCACCTCATCTCAGTTTTCGTCCCAAGGAGACTCCTGACATAGAGAACCAGCATCAGCCTCTCAGCAATAAAATTTTACCCTTTAATTTGTACTGCTCCATTTCACATGAGTTTTCCTTCCTCAACCAAATATGATTATTACTAGATATTAGGAGTACCCTGAACTGCCAACCAGAAAGAGATCAAGAAAACCTACTACCAGCTTGTCAAGAAATATCACCCTGAAATGAATAAGGATGATTGTAAGGCTAAAGAAAAGTCCTCACAGTCAGCAGAAGCTCATGAGGTGCTAAGGGATAAAGTGAAGTGAAAATAGGATAATTACGATTCTATCTACGCTTTTGATTCTGGAATGGGAAGTTCTGGACAGAGCTACTGGCAAGGTGGCCCTACTGTCGACCCAGAGGAACTCTTTAGGAAAATCTTTGGGCAGTTTTCAGATCTTCATTTGAAGATTACCAAAGTATACGGGATAAGTCTCAGGAATACATCATGGAACTGACATTCATTCAGGCTGACAAAGAATTTACTGTGAATATTAATAACTCATGTGAGCCATGTGATGGCAAAGGAATGAACCTGGCACCCATTTTCAGAAGTGTCGTTATTGCAGTAACACAGGAATGGAAACCATAACTACAGGCCCTTTTATGATGCATTCTGCATGTAGGTGATATGGAGGCCATGGATCCATGATAACTCCTCCTTGCGTTGTATGTAGGGGAACAGGACAACGCAAACAAAAGATGAGCATCATAGTCTCAGTACCTGCAGGAGTGAAGAATGGCCAGACTGTGAGAATGCCTGTAGGGAAAAAAGAAATTTTCACAACATTAAAATTTCAGAGATGTCCTGTGTTTGGGAGGGATAGAGCAGATGTCCACTCAGACCACTTTATTTCTGCAGCTCAAGCTGTCCTTGATGAGACAGTCAGAGCTCAGGGGCTACAGGAAACAATCAATGTCACGATCCCTCCTGGAATACATGTTGGCCAAGATTCAACTCAATGTGAAAGGCATCTCCTGGATGAATAGCTATGGCTATGGTGTCCACTACATTCACTTAAAGATTAGAATTACCAGAGGGGCACCTAGGTGGTGCAGTGGATAAAGCACCAGTGCAGGAGTCAGGAGGACCTGAGTTCAAATCTCACCTTAGACACTTGACACTCACTAGCTGTGTGACCTTGGGCAAGTCACTTAACCCCAATTGCTTCATCCTGGGTCATCTCTTGGGTCATCCTGATGAATATCTGGTCACTGAATTCAGATGGCTCTGGAGGAGAAGTGAAGCTGGTGACCTTGCACAGCCCTCACTCACTCAAAACAAAGTCAAGTGCAAGTCATATCATCATTTTTCTGATGTCATGGTCTTCTTTGGCAATGAAGGACAATACATATACAGAATTACCAGAAGACTGACAAGCAGGCAGCAAAGTCTGACGATGCTCAGCTATGCAGAGGATAAGACTGATGTTGAAGGACAGTAAAAGGAATCAGAAATGCAGCAGTTGGTGAATGGTCTGCTGGAAAGTAGACAAAGGAAGTCAAAGAGACACATCATTCTGTTGGACTGGAAAATGAAAGGACTCCGCACCAATAGTTCATCAGCTGCTTCAGCATCAGTAAAAGTCATGTGACAAATTTGCCCTTAGAATAGGGTTACCAGAGAATGGACTTATCAATAAGATATTCCGTAACTTAAGAGAGACCGTGATATCTTCACAGATAATGCAGATTTCCTGTCCATGGGAAGGTAACCCAAATTCTTTTTTTTTTTAATTAATTTATTTTTTTTTTTCTAGAACAGTTGATTCACTTTATCGTGAATCAGCTCTCAGCTTGACCACCATCATTGCCCTATCAGGTTTCAACAAAGAGAAGAGATACTAAACTTGCCCCCCAACAATGGCTTTAAATCTCTACAGTAGGAAGAAGCTATGAAGACATGAATAAAATGCTACCGAAAAAGCTGGGGGTGATCTGGTTGTGCCTGCTCCCTGTTGTGACAAAGGCTCAATTTCTTTTGTTTTGGTGGGGGGGAGAAGGAACAGGTGTTCCCATCAAATTGGCTGGATACACAATTCCCAAAGTAGGATGGAACTCCATAACAAAACAACACCCCAAGGTCAGGTTGGCCTTATCCCAGTAGGAGTCTTTTCTTGCAGGGGAGGGGAAGTACAGAAGGTGGAGGCATCCATCCTTATTCTGAACAAGTTCCATCCAGGGTGGAGACAGCGTGAGCACCCACTTGGGGTTCAGGGGCTGTTGGCCCCAGCAGATTTCACTCTAGCAGCTTTGGCCTTGTCTTCCAAATCATCTAGGAACCGCTCCTGCGACACTGAGTAGAATGTATACCCATAAATGGCCAACACCAAGGCCCCGATGCTCAAGCCAGTCACCATGTTCCGGCCCCGCTGCTGCAGAAGCGTTTTCTGCCACTGGGAGAGCTCTACCTGCCGCATGAAGCGCAGCTGGGCCAGTCTCAGTTTCTCTCGCGCAGGATCAATGCGCCGCGGATCCAGCACTAGCATCAGCCATCTCACTCCTCCACCTCCTCCAGAGCGGGTCCGGTAACCCAAATTCTGCTGCCTGCACATAGTAGAACAATTTCATACTTCTTGTGGAGCCAAAATTCTCATTTGCAGTTGGATAAATGTTTTTTTTAAAAAAAAAAAAGACAATAGTAATCTAACCAGTTTCAGGTTTTCAAGTTAAACTGTAGGAATGTGTACTGTTTCCATAGTAGTCACAGCTTTGTTTGAATATTGTGGCTTCTAAGAGTAAAAAAAATACTTACACTAAAAATCAGGCAGGTTAATGAAGAATGTTTCTGAATTGTTCTACTTTGTTTCATTTTTAATTTGCTTAAAACAAGCCATTATTAAAATATCTAATTTTAAAATTGGATAGATAACATTTCTTTTTTAGTTAATTTATTATTAATTTATTTTTGCATTCAAATATCATAAATTTAAAAATGAAAATTTTGAGCTTCAGTTCTCTCCCATTTTCAGGCCCTCCTTCCACCCTTTAAGAAAGCAAGCAATACGGCATAAATTAACATTATTGAAAGAACCACCCAGCTTTGTTTGTAGAACTTGTTCCCTGTCCCTTACACAAGTAAGGCCCCTATTCTTTCACACGCTGCCACTTCTCTCCTCCCTGAAAATGTGATCCAGAATTGGGGTAATGGACAACAGAGCTTCCAGACGTCCCCCATTCCTGCTCCTAGTGCTAGTATAAATGTCCTTGACATCTTTCTTCCCAAATGTTCAGCCTCCTTACTATCCCTGGGTGCTGGACTGTTCCCTGCTGCTGCCATTGAAGACTGCTGCCACTTTCACAATGCTGCTCTGTGACACCTCTGGTCAGATTTTCCTAAGCTGCCTTGGACTGGGAAAATGGCTCACTATGAATTGTTCTTGGCTTTCTGATCAGAATTAAGTCTGGCATGTTGTTGAGAATTAAATCTGGTTATTCTGGAAGAGATTGTGAAGAAACTAAGTCAAAATTACTCCCTCTCACTCTACCATCTTGATTTTACCACCACCATCAGAACTCTTTCCATTACTGCCTACTTACTTGCAAAAGATCTGAAGATGGAAAGAGAGTTTCAGTGACCAGAAAATTATTGCCAAGACACTTGAGGAGACAACTTCTAGTGCACAGGAAAAGGCACTGGGTTTGGACTCAGGAACACTGTTCAGCTCCTTAGGGCAAGTCAGTATACTTCTGAGGGAGGACCTTAATTTCCTCATCTGTAAAATGAGGGGCTTGCTTAGATGACCTTTAAAAATCAATCTATTCTTAACCCTATAATGTGATGCACCATAAGGGACCAAGACGCCTGGCTACTACTGAAGGCACCACAACTTCTTAGTCACCCAGGCTAGAAACCTTGATATCATCATCAACTCCTCTCATATTCATTCCATATATGTTATCTGTTGCCAAACCTTGTCAAGTGGTCAGAATAAAGAAAAATAAGAGTGATAAATTCTCAGTGAATAGAACGGTAATAAAATACTATATAAAACTATGTATAAGAAAAATGAGAATTTCAAGTAAGTGGATAAACATCTCATAAAAACAAAAAAAAATGCTCCAAATTAACAAACTGTCTATATACAAATGCCCAAAGTTTTGGGAACAAGGAGGAAGAACTAGAGGTCCTAATATAAGGAGGCAAATTTGACTTAGCACTAAAACATAATGTGATTATGATGTGTCTAATGAATGAAATATGGTTCAATACTGGAAGACCCTATTGAAAAGTGGAAATAATAGTAATCGCATCAATATATTAGCAATACAATACCATAAGATTTTCAAAACTCTTTGCAAATATCATCTCATATTACCCTCATTGCAACCTTGGGAGATACATCATTATTACTGACATTTTACAGACAGAAAACTAAGGCAGAAAGAAGTTACATGGTCACACAACTAGCAAGTGATTGAGCCTAATTTTGAACTCAGATTTTCTCGATTTCAGTCCCAGCACACTATCTATTGTACTATTTTTCTGCCCTCTAGGTAAACAAGTTGGTATGGCATGGCAGCGATTGGCATTGTATATTAAGAAGAGACAGAGGAAGGAATTACAGTTCCAATTCTTTCACTCCCTTGTTTGAAAGGCTCCAGTATATCTAGAACAAAATGCAGTCTCCTCTCTTTGGCTTTTAAAGCCCTTCTCTATCTGGCTCCAGCCACTCTTTCAAGGCTTGCGCATTATTGTCTTTCAGCTCCCCATTCCCACATGATTCTCAGATAATAAAATAATAATAATACTAGTGACAATAATAATAAAATGTTTCCATAGCACTTCAAATTTTGTAAATTGTTTTGAATATTATATAGCCTTTGATCCCTGTATATAGTAGGTATGTATCTATGTAATATATATATGTGTGTGTGTGTGTGTGTCTATGTAATATATATATATATATATATATATATATATATATATATATATATATATATATATATACATAGAGAGAGAGAGAGAGAGAAAGAGAGAGACATTACGTAGTATAGTATATATGAATATATTGTTGGTGTTGTTGTTCAGTCATATCTGACTCTTCATGAACCCATTTACAATATTTGGGAAACATACTAGAGTGATTTTCCATATTCTTTTCCTGCTCATTTTACAGATGATGAACTGAGGCAAACAAGGTAAAGTAACTTGCTCAGGGTCACACAGCTAGTAAGTGTCTGAGGCCAGATTTGAACTCATGAAAGTGAGTTTTCCTGACTTAGACCTGGCCCTCTATCCACTTCACCATCTAGCTATCCTGTATTAAAAAAACATCTGCTGATATAGAGATATAGACACACACACATATTTATGCATACATGTATGGTAGGTATCATCTGTCTCTTAGCCCTTTTTGTTCTGTCCTTTCCTTTGTTGTGGGTTGTTCAGTTGTGTTTGACTCTTCATGACCTCATGGACCACAGCCCTTCAGGTTCTTCTATCCTACACTATCTCCCAAACTCTGTCCAAGTTCACGTTCATTGCTTCCATGACATTGCCTATGCATCTTGTCCTTTGCCATCCCCTTTTCCTTTTGCCTTCAATCTTTCCCAGCATCATGGTCTTTTCCAATGAGTTCTTTCTGTCTTTTCCTATTCATAGATTATTCTCTTTGTCAGAGACAACAGAAATAGAATAAAACTCAAATAGCTCTTCACTAATAGTTACAACAAAACAAAATAAAGCAGACTTTCTTTACTGTTTCTCCCTCCCACCTTCGTTACACGTCAGTCACAATTAGCCTTGTTTCCTAGATCCTGGCCAAGGTTTCGAGCAAGGTAGAGAATTCTGCAGTACTCAGCTGATCTGTCCACAGATATCCAAGTCATCCCCTTAACTGACAAGCAGCTGTGACAAAGTAAGCAGGATATTTAAGACCTGTATAATTTGCTGTGATTAAAACCACACAATAGCACATCTGTGAGCCTGTCAAGTATAGAAGCCTTGCAGAATCACAGAATTTTGTAATTGGAAGAAACTTCAAAGATCTCTCATTCAACTACCATACTAGTAGACATGTAGCACCTGGAACACCTCCTTTCTCACTCATACGACCCTCAAATTAATGACCCAAGGATTAAGGTATTTAAAATAATAGATAATGAGCCCACATGACTTTGTCTACTCTTTTCCCCAATCACCCAAGGGATATGACCAGTTCGAAACACAAAAGCATTTAATGAATAATGAATGGTAATAAAAGTAGCAAAGAACGTTTCCTCCACAAACCTGGGGCTTAGTCTCCCCCAAATGCACAAATCGTGTATGGGAAGTGTGACCATGCACAGATACCACACATGAGTGAAAACAAGTAGCCAGAGCACGTGTTTACCAGGACCTCTATCTAAAGTGCATCTATAACCAGGGCACAGGCACTAAAAAACAGCTCCTGACCCTGTCACTGCAGGGCCTCCTGGCTCTTCTGATGACATCATTGCTATGCCTTTTCTCCCTGCTAGAGGTTGCTCTGTGGTAGGACTGTACCACCTTCAGCCACTTCAGGGGATTTTCTGATGATTCTACACTCTATTCACGGTAACATTATCTAGATTTTTCATGTAGGAGCATTCAAACTGTCATTGAATGAGGCAGAAATTCTGTCCTTTCATGACCCTATTATAAGAAGTGCTTTATATATGTTTGATGAAGGGATGGTAAGTATGACAGGACCAAATCCCAGAGTTGTCAACCTTAGGAGATATTCAAGAAGAAATGGGACATTGGGTGGAAGGTGGAGGAAGGAAAGGCTATGTGAAGTGCTAATGTCATAGAAATATTAAAAACTTAGGTCACAAACTGAGAAACAACATTGAATCTATGTAAATCAATCAATAATATTGAAAGTAATATTGAATGATATGTAATGATCTAATAATATATATATATATATATACATATATAAAATGAATACAAGGGAAGGAGGGAATTAACAGTTTCAGAGGATCAGGAGAAAGCATTCAAGATTAATCAGTTAATAAATAATAATGGACATACTGTGTGCCAGACACTATTCTAGGTGCTAATTATACAAATACAAAGAAGGAAACAATTTCTACTCATATCAGGAGCAATTACATTTCATCCCAGACCTATATCATTTGCTCAGAATGGATCTAATCATGTATGAACTTGAAATTAAAAATACTTTATTGGATTCTGGAGGTAAAAAAGGAGTGTATTAAACCCTGGAATTTATTGAGTAGGGGAAATGATATGGTCAGAAATAATCCGAGAAGAGGGAGCCTTAGAGGGATGGAAATTATGTGAAGGAAGGTTAGCTAAGTAGAAATTTTAGCACCCACCACCCCCAGTACCAGAGACAGATTTGTCTCTCAGATCAGCAAGTAGAGGAATCTTTAATGTTTACTCAAGCTCCTGCTGCATCTTCAGATGTATAAGATACAAACACAATCTCCTAGCAGGTGGAAACCCACAAGATTCTGGCTCTAACCCTAATCAGCCAGAACAGTATCAGCAGGAGGATGTTTATAAGCTGATAATCAGTTTAGTGGTACTTGTGATTAAATCTACACTTACCACTTACGTGTGTGACTTCCAGATGTGTAACTGCTGAAGGTTATCACAGATAATTCAAAGGCCATGGAAGTACGAAAGTTCCTACTCCATTTGCTTAGAAGCTGGGTCCCAGATCAGAAAAGGAAGGGGGAATTTGTTGCTGTTGTTGTGTTCGTCCTTTGTTGCCAAAGAAGACCACGCCATCAGAGAAATGATGACATGACTTGCACTTGACTTTGTTTTGAGTGAGGGAGGGCTGTGCAAGGTCACCAGCCTCACTTCTCCTCCAGAGCCATCTGGATCCAGATCAGAAAAAGAAGGAGGATTTATCAGCTACCTCAATGCTGAGATTGTCACCTCTTTGTGCTGATTTGGGAAATCAGTAAATGAAGATATCTTCATTCCCTCTTTCTAGACTTCAGGCAGAGTGATGTGAATCTTCCTATTTACGGGAATCTGATTTCTTTTCGATAAAATCTCCTACATATGCTGACACTTCAAACCTTTCCTGTCCTAATTCAACAGGCTACTTAGTAATTGGTTAATGTAAACTCTGGGGCAACCTACCCTTTAATATTTTTTCCAACATAGAACACGGAAGAACAGAAGTTCTGGGGCCCACCGCCACTTAAGGATGCCTAGTAATAAAAATTGCTTACATTTACTTAGCGATTTGTGTTTATAAAGTGCTTCAAATATATTATTTCACTAGTCCTTAGTTAACTTATTTTAATTTAGTCTTATTAATCTATTTTACCAATGACAAGACCAAAAAAAGGAAAGTAACTTGTTCCCTCTCTATATCTGCTTCTCTGTCTCTGTATGTCTCTCTCTGTCTCTCTCCTTCCTTCCCTCCCTCCCCTCCCTTCTCTCTCTCACATGCATACACACAGAGTAAGTGGTTAATTATGTCTACACTCTAGTTCATCTTCTGATTTGTCACTGCCTAATGATCTAAAGTGACTTTTTGTAGTTGCTCATAAGACATGGTTTCTAAACCAATATCATTATTCACTGAAGAATCATTTGATCAATCTGGATCAATTTTCATGTGTGCAGAATTATTCTTGATACTGTGGAATTCAGAAGGTAGATGAGACATAGGTCCAGCTCTCAAAAATCTTGTTGGAGAGACATGATCACCTATAACAGTAAGCACCCTTACACATCCAAAATGGTCTATTGCACAGCTTCTTAAATCTGCTTTTCTAAAAGGAAAGCAATTTTTGAGAGGTCAACAATCTTTTTTAATCATACATACCAACAGAGAAAATACAAGTAGAGAAATAAAGACCAACAGACAGGGCTTCTAACTGTCTGATCACAAACAATGCACACATCACAGATCAACAGAGAGACCCAACTGTCTGATCATTACATACCTACATGGTTACCAGAGATAGAAGCACCAATATCTAAGCTTTCAAAACTGGGGAACTCTTTAACAGCTACCCAGAGTCGCATCTAGTCAAATAACCTTCTTCCAATGAGTGAGTCCTGAAGTAAAACCTCACCTCAGAGTATACATACACTTTTCAGAGCCAGAGGGCATGATCCTCCACTCAGTCAGTGCCTCATTAGAAATTTTAAAAAGGGGTGTGGGTCTTCCTACAAAACAATTCTCCCCTAATTAAGCTTCCCTTAATGGGGAGGGCCATTAATGGGCCAGGAAGATCTTTAACTGTCATTAACATAATTAACATTATATCATCCCATAGGAAAATAGTTAAAAAAACAAGATATTGTGCAATTATCTGCTGAGTTGTGTAGTAAAAATTAAAATGCTATAGGACATTGAAGTGGAAATCAATGAGGACTAGGACAATCAGGTGTAGAAGTATATACTGGTTGACTCTCCCAGAGTCAGAACTAGCAGATCTACCCACTCAGATTCTAAGATTCCTCAGAGGTTTTGAGGCATCTCTTATCTGATACCATAGGATCGAACTTGCACTAGCTGTGTTCTCCCCATCCACCACCACCCCCCAAACAAATGTATTATTTATTTTAAATGAAAGTTATTTATGAACTCCTAGAAAATCAAGAATATGTTAAAAAGGGAATGACTGAACAAGTTGTGGTATATGAATGTAAAGGAATACTATTGTGCTATAAGAAATGATGAGCAGTTGGAATTCAGGAAAACCTGGAAAGACTTACATGAACCAATGCTGAGAGAAGTGAGCAAAACCAGAAGAACATTGCACATAGTAACAGCCACAGCGTGGGAGGACTGATTTTGATAGACTTAGCCTTCTCAGCAATGCAAGGACCTAAAACTTTTCCAAAGGACTCATAGTGGAAAATGCCATCCACTTCCAGAGAAAGAACTATGGAATTGGACTGCAGAGTGAAGCAGACTCTTTTCTCTTTCATTTTGTTTCATTTTCTTTCTCATAGTTTCTCTCATTTGTTATAATTCTTCTATGCAATATGACTAATGTGAAAATGTGTTTAAAAGGAATGTATGTGTAGAGCTCATATCAGGTTACATATCATCTTGGGGAGAGAGGGAGGGTGAGGGGAGAAAATTTAAAACTTATGGAAGTGAATGTTGAAAACTGAAAAAAAAAAATTAAAATTAAAAAAAAAATAAAGTTGAGAACTTGAATGCCTGGGAGTGTCCTACTTTAGATTCTGCAGGTATCATAGCTACATGGTAATATCTTTATGAAATCATCCTCCTTCCTCTCCCCTTAAAAAAATACCTTCAGGAACCCCTAGAAAGTGGAAATGATTAAAGAATAATCCTCAGCTATACTATATAGTGAAGTGAACAATTTATAGGATAACATTATGAAGAAAGACAATGTGATACTTAAGAATTCTGAGGAGATGACATAACAGCAGTCCAGAGGGGCAGTAATGAAGGATTTTTCCCACCTCTTGACAGAGAGGTGATGAACTTAAAGTGTGGCGCAAGACATACATTTTTGGACACAACTGATAGGATTTTGCTTTGCTTGGCCATGCATATTTGTTACAAGGATTTTTATTTTCTCTGTTGCTCAGTTGGGAGTGGAAGAAAAAAGAAAATAAATGTTTTAAATTGGAAAAAAATGAAATTTTTAAAAATAAAAAGAATGTATTAAAAATGAAAATTCCCATTGGCAATTACCAGAAACAGAATCACAACTGATTTCTTCTCCAGCCTTAATAAACAATAGTTTTAGTGATCCACTGGCCACTAATGAGGACAGAAGTCATTAATAAAACATCATATTCAAATGAGCACAGAAGTATCAACACCATTTCCTGACTTACTCTTTACTGGAATATGTCAGTTAGAGAGCAAATATAAGCAGAATACAATAACCAACAACTTCATGTCCTCTTTGCCCAACAGAAGCTTTTAGGTGGAATTAGAATTTGTGTAGAATCATAAACCAAGTATATTGTTTTTTCACCATAATCTCAACAACATGCACATTAAAAAAGCTGACCTATGTGAAAATTTTCATGTCTTTGTAATTCCAGGAGGTATAATAAATTGAGAAAAGAAAGAGAGGAGGAGGGAAATGGATTCTACTTCCCACAGGCTCATTCCTAATGTCTTCTCCAAATTAGACTTCTCTTCCCAATTCTCATCTGTTTTCCTTCAGACATCTTTCTTTTTCCCTCCCCAGTGGACCAAGCCAATATCAGGTAAAAAGAAAGATCTGAAGACAGTAGGATGGTGCCCATAAGTACAGATTGCCAATCCACTTGTATGATAGAGAAAGAGAGAGAAATAAAAATGAAAGTAGAGATGAAGCTAGACTCATTTATAATATATTAACATATATGTATAATATATATGCAAACATATGATGCAACTAGGTGAGGCTAGAGTGCATAGAGCGCTGGGCCTAGAGTCAGGAAGACTCTTCTTCCTGAATTCAAATCCAACCTCAGACACTTACTAGCTGGGTGACCCAGGGCAAGTCACTTAACCCTGTTTGCTCCAGTTTCCCCATCTGTAAAATGAGCTAGAGAAGAAAAGAATAAGCCACCCTAGTATCTTTGCCAAGGAAATCCCAAATAGGGTCACAGAGAGTTAGACATGACTGAAAAATGATTGAGCTACAATGCATGTGTGTATCATACCCAGCACAGTATAATGGATTGTATGTTCTGTGAATCAAAGCTCTTGTCTTATTATAAACTGGATATCACTCCTGGCATACAGTTTAAAGAGTGAATGAATGAAATATATGATACTAGATTTAGGTCTTAGAACATCTGGGTTAAAATCAAGTTCTAGCACTTTCTAGCTCTGTGGTGCTAGATAAGTTATTTAATTTCTCTTCACCTCAATTTTCACGTTTGTAAGATTGGAGTGGTGATATTTCCAATTCCTGCCTCCCAGAGCAGCTGAAAGGTCAGCACTTTGTATGACACTTAGCCCACAATGACTTTTATGAGGCTTGTTGATAATATTACCCTGTAAAGAGAAAACCTCATAGAAACCTCCCCACTACAGAAGACTCCTTTGAATTCACTTGCTAATTGGCTTTTCACTACTTAGGATAGGAGGGCCAGAGAATGAAAGCTGGTTCTCCAAAGACATGGCCTTGAGTCCCTACCTCTAAGTGATAACCATCCCTCTGGAGCCACATAAAGTAAAATGAAATATGAAGGCAATCAGGGATAATTCAGGCCCTTGTTCTACTTGGAGGGACAAGGACCCTTGGAAGTCTTGGAATCATCCCCACACAAGCCCAGACTCACCAAGGAAAAGCTTTGGTGTGGGAGGGGAAAGGGTGTGGTATGGGGGTAGAGGAGGAGTAGTGGGAGGAATTGTTGTGTTTGTTCTTAGTTCTTGAAGAGAACCATGACATCAAGATGATGACATGACTTGCACTTAACTTTGATTTGAGTGAGGGAGGGCTGGGCAAGATCACTAGCCTTACTTTCTCCTCTAGAGCAGTCTGGGTTCAGTGGCCTGATATTCTTCAGAATGGCTGGAGATGGCCTGGGATGCAATGTGAGACCCTGGTCCTTTTAGGTTAAGCTCTTATCAGGGTTTCACTTTGAGTGAGACACACTCATTCAATGAGTAGGGCTCTTTAAGTGTGTATGTTCGTCCTTCGTTGCCAAAGAAGACCATGCCCTCAGAGAAACGATGATATGACTTGCATTTGACTTTGTTTTGAGTGAGGGAGGGCTGAGCAGATCACCAGCCTCACTTCTTCTCCAGAGCCATCTGAATCCAGTGACCAGATATTCATCAGGATGACTGAAGATGACCCAGGATGAGGCAATTCGGGTTAAATGACTTGCCCAAGGTTACACAGCTAGTGAGTGTCAAGTGCCTGAGGTGAGATTTGAACTCAGGTCATCTTGACTCCTGCACTGGTGCTCTATCCATTGCGCCAACTAGTTGCCCAAGGGCTCTTTAAATAGTTGCTCATGGGATGGTCCCTATTAATAAAGAGAAAAAAATCAAACTGGGAAGGGAAGACCCTCAGGGTTTCTGGGTAAAAGAGAAAGTGTGAGGAATTAGGTTGCCTATAAAGGAATTATCTCTAAGAGTAGTTATTTAAGATGACTACGTGCTCAATATCCTTTTTCATCTAGAGATTTTCACCTAACTGAGTTTCAACGTCTGAATTTGACCTATGCTTTACTATTCCCTCCCAACTCCAAAGCAACAAAATATCACCCAGAGAGGACTTGGAACCCTTTATAATTTCAGGGTCGTTGCACAAAATTTTTACATACAAAGAAAGAAGAAAAGATTAGCGGAACTTGAACGTCTGCAGTCCTGATACAATCTAAGATGCTGGATTTGAAGTAGGAAGATGGTCTACTTTCTCACTCTTTGTGTGATTTTGAATTGGGCAGTAGTATCTCTGAGCCTCAGTTCCCTCATGTGTAAAATGAAGAGGTTGTATACAATGTTCCCTACATCCCTTCCAGCTCTAACACTGTGATCCTATATCTTCCAAAGTTTCTTTTAAAAAGGTGCAGCTAGGAGGCACAGTGGATAGAGGGCTAATCCTGGAGTCAGGAGGACCTATGTTCAAATCTAGCCTCATACTTTGGGCAAATCACTTCACCCCAAATGCCCCAAAAAAAATGTGTACTCATATCTTTTGCTATTGTATCACATTCATTTCTGAACAAATGGCTTCCTCTACCTAGTGAATGATGTAAAAAGATTTATTTCAAGGCAGAAAGAGTCTTTCAACAAAATCCTTTACCACATGTGCTCTCTGAGTTTGTGCCTGTTTTCTCCTAGACTCTGCATGTACTTGTGGGAGAGCACATCACAGATTTTTTGGGAAAATGTTTTGTCCCCACTCTTCTTTCTATATTACCTTAGCGCAGGAGTGTGGTCTTGAAGCCACATGTGGCCCTCTAGGTTCTCAATAGCAACCCTTTGACTCAATATTTGTTCCATGAAATTTGGATTCAGTCAAAGGGCTGCACTTAAGGACCTAGAGAGTGACGTGTGACCTCAAGGCCACAGGTTCCTCACCCCTGCAATATCCTTATCTAAAAGCTGATCAAGTCTGGCTAATTAATTGATGACAACTATTAATCACTGAGGAAGTACAAATACACTGGGAAGGACTAGTGAGCTATAATATTAGACAGTCAGGTATATATTATTAAGTGCTTATTATGTCCTTGGTGACCCTCTCCCCACAGCCCCTCGGAGGTCCTTAAAATTCTGAGAGGATAAGTAAACATCTCCTGCCAGTGTGAGTAGGAGCTGAGAGAATGTGCTCCAGAGCAAGTGCTACAAAAGTAAATGTATAATTTTGTTTATTATAACTTACACAAACACAGAGTAAATAGTGAGGGAAGCATAGCATTCCTCGTTTAAACAAAACTTCCCAATTACATAAACAATTGTTTGTCCTTAGTTTCAAAGAGGACCAATGACATGTGGGGGAGATGTGTTGATTTGTGTGTGAATTGTATTTAGGTGACAAAGCCACCAAAGTGATTTATTGACTTGTATGTGAATTGCATTTAAGTGACAAAGCCACCAAAGTGATGTGTTGACTTGTGTGTGAATTGCACTTAAGTGACAAAGCCACCAAAATGATGTGTTGACTTGTGTGTGAATTGCATTTAAGTGACAAAGTCACCAAAGTGATGTGTTGACTTGTGTGTGAATTGCATTTAAGTGACAAAGCCACCAAAGTGATGTGTTGACTTGTGTGTGAATTGCATTTAAGTGACAAAGCCACCAAAGTGATGTGTTGACTTGTGTGTGAATTGTATTTGAGTGACAAAGCCACCAAGTCATCCACCACATCCTGGGCCATTTGTCCTGACTTAAACACACTAAATTCAATGCATATCATATTTTCAACATTCAGAGAGCTCCCCAATATTTGATGTTCTTATTGAAGGGCAACTAAATATGCCTGAGTCTCCTAACCCTTCCATAGGGCTTACAACTTAAAATTTTAGCGTACCTTGATCCCTCATGGCAGAGGCAGAATACATTGGATGACACAGTTGCTGAGATCCCATCCAACTCTGAAATTCCATAATTTTGTGTTTGATTCTCACACTGGTTACCAGATAGCTTATGTTCCTTAATAAATAATACATTTTCATATATTTTCACACATTCAATAATTGTTATGATCAATTTTCCTTAAACATGTTTGAAATTCACTTGAAATTCATACAGGCAAGAAGTTTAATGCTCCCAAGCTTCAGTCATTTTGTGTCCGGTCCCACCCATCCCACCCCACCCCAGTGAATGACTCTTGCACTGAGACCTCTTTGTTCAAGGCTTCTTGAAAGCACTTACAAGGGCAAACACTAGATGGCAAAATTGACAAAAACTTGATTACTCTAAAAAATAGATAGTGGGACTTGCTTGAGGTATAAAGAAAGTGTTCTGTTTTCTATTTCATTTTAAATTACCTTGGGTGGTCAATTTGTCTGTGATTTCAGGTATTTACTCTTTGGGAAATGACAGGTCACAGTCCAAACATAGATGCTTGATCAGAGATGCCTGGTCAGGTAGACATGTTAAGGGTATCCCCATTGATCATAACCCAGGTTTCAATCAATAGATACTTCATTCAAAATGAGTGATTAAGTCTCGGAGATAATTTGACGGGCCCAGGATTATGTGAACTGGAAGAACCCTTCATATTGAAATTTAAAAACTTATAAAAACAGACCTTTCCTGTTTCTTTAGAGAAGATCCAGAAAGAGCTGATCCCAAGCTAGAGATCAGGCTTTGGTTCTTGTTCCAGTAAGAAGAAAGTTACTACTTAACAGCGAGGGGAAAAAAAATATGGTACCACACAATGTTCATCCTTGAATTTATAAGGAGTTATCTCCAAAAGACCTTGTCCACTTGTCAACTTTACCTACCATCAGGGGAACCTGCTGATAGGTTCCAAAAACAAGCAAAAGCACAAATATGGGTTGAAAAAGATGTAAGTAAATAATTCATGTGAAAAAACACAAGCCTTTTCAAGGATGATTGTCAGTGGATAGAGTGCCAGGCCTGGAGTCAGGAAAAGTTGATTTCAAATCTAGCCTCAGACACTTACTAGTTGTGTGACTCTGGGCAAGTCACTTAACCCTATTTGCCTCAGTCTCTTCATCCATAAAATGAATTGGAGAAGGAAATGGAAAACCACTCCAATATCTTTGCAAAAAAAAACACCAAATGGAGTCACAAAGAGGCAGATGCAACTGAAACAACTGAATGACAACAATGATGATGACGATGTCAATTTTCTGTCAATATCACTGAAGGTATCCATGCTAGATGACTACTTCTTGGGAAGGCTACACAGAGGATTGGTGCTTTAGGTAGAGGTTAGAATATATGAATGCCAAGGTTCTTTTCCACTCTGAGATTCTATGATTTTATAAAATACTGTCTGGGGTTGGGGGGAGAAAAGCAAATACACTTTGTTTTGTTGTTGTTTTTGTTTTTGGTGAGGCTATCAGGGTTGAGTGACTTGCCCAGGGTCACACAGCTAGTAACTGTCAAGTGTCTGAGGCCAGATTTGAACTCAGATTTCCCTGACTCCAGGGCTCTAACCACTGCTCCTTTTTTCTTTCTTTTTTTATTATTAATTTATTTTAAACTTAATTACAAAATAAGAAAAGAAAAAAGCATTGCCATGTACACAGAACATAAGAGAAGATTTAAAATGTACAGCAACAAATTTCCATTTTAAGAAAATCTATATAATAAATATTACACATTGTGTTTTGAGCCGTCCATCTTTGCTTCCTTGTAAGTTTTTATTCTCAGCTGTGCACATTTTACTTTATCTTTTGTCCCCCTACCTTCCCTCCTTCCAAGAAAGCTACAATTAAAAATAGATATATTTTTATTACATATAATATATGTATATATACATATGCACATATATAAACATATGTATACATATATACATACATATATAAGTGTATTAACATATACACAGACATATAATATATATATACACATACACACATACCCTTACATAAACGTACATATACTTAGATATCTGTAATCATACTCCTATATAGACATACATATGCATCTATATAACACTATACTATACTTATCTGTCCTCTGTTTCCCTGAGGATGGATAGCCTCTTCCTTAGTAAATCCAAGTCTTTTCATATTTTTCTAAGTCCACCAACTCATCATTTCCTATACCACAACAATATTCCAACTTTATACTGCCTAGTTATTTTAGATAGTCTAAAACAATATTGATGAATGTGGTTGAGGTATAGTGTAGTTTCCTTATTTTTCTCTTTTGATTAAATCAATTTTAGCTCTAACTTTGTCTGAGCTCATAATTACTACTCCTGCTTTTTTTCTCCTAATAAATTCTACTCATGCAAATGCCCTTTAGAAAGCAGCTTCTCTAGACACCTTTCTTCCTTCTAGTTCCAGATAAGATAGCAGATCCAGATGTGTAACTTTCTTATAAAAGAAATGATTACCTAGAATAACAAAGGCAGAGAAATTCAAAATAAAATCAACACAATTGAGGATTAAAATGCAATTGAGTGGGAATACCCATATAAATTATTAGATGTTGCTGACAGGGAGGCATAAATAAATATTTCTAGAGTCTCTTCCGCCCATACCTTTCCAAGTGAGGTTTTCATTCTGGCCAGGAGGAGAAATAGGAAATTATCCCAGAAGCTGGCCACTCTTCTCTCTTCCAAAACTAAGTGGACCAGGAAAGAATTATATCTATCTTTCCCCACTCTGCACAGCTCCAACTATTGTTTGTCTGGGAGAAATTTTTTTAGGGTCCCAATTCACTCCTGCTCACTATTCCTTTAACAGGAAAGGAGTGCCTCACATTTATACATCCAAGACTTGATTCAAGAAGGGTGCTGGATTCAACTAGTATCAGCTCTCTAGAACCAACTGTTAAATGTTCAACATGAGGATTTACTCCTTGAAAATTAGCAAAAGCAATAAATCAGGGGTTGATCTACTATTTTAAGACAGTGATAATAATGCAAATTAAACTTAAATGTATCTTCTGTATACTTTTTTTGAAGAGCCAATCGTTAAACATTTACCAGCACATCCTGCTTCATCTCCTTCTCATCACAAAGGACAGATGTAGAGAATAGCATATAAACCCTTTTATTCAAATAGATAGCAAACAAATCAAAAAAGTGTATAAATAAGATCATACAAAGCAACACACAAAGTAAATAAATAATCTCCCCACTGGGAGCAAGATATATCATCTCAAGCAAAAGAGAGTCTCTAGGGGACTTTCCCCTAAGTCTCTGGTGTAACAAACTGTGGATGAGTACATAATGGAGATGCCAGTTCCTCTAGATACTGACTTTCCCTGAAAGAACCACGTCTTCTTTCTTTAAGCTGGAAGCTAAAATGATAAGGATGTCACTTGAGAATTCTGCACCTCAAACAGTCATGGAACATTGAGTAATCAGTCTTCATCAATGAGGAGAGTCCTATTGGCTGCATAACTAAATCAAATAACTTTAAAAGATAAATTATTTTTCTAAACACTAAACCTTTGTCATGGATCTACTTATGTCCTCAGCTCCTGATCCACTTCTGGATACTTTCCTCAGTGACTATGACAAGGACCTCAGAAAATACCAGTTTAGATAAAGAGTTTAAAACAAAATCAGATAAACAGTTGCTGGTCACTCCTTCCCCAAATTTGTATGGTTAAGTTGGAGGGCACTAAGCCTCTCTGTGGTCTAGTCACAGACAGATTTAGAGAGCCTATGCTCTTTCCTTTTTTGATTTTCATCAAAGCAAACCAATCTTCTGAACACAAGTTAGCTCTATTTCCTGTACACACACACACACACACACGCACACACATGCACACACACACACACTGCTATGGCTTCCAAGTCCTCAGATATGCTCTCATACACACTGAACAGAATCTGGTTTGGTTCCAAAATAACTCACAAAATACTCCATATACAGACTTCACACTTCCATGAAACAAGTCCTCCTGCCTTATCTTTTCTAACAACAGCATCAAGACAGGCTCTTAATTCTCCTACGTAATTCCAGTGCATAACAAAAAGCAGTAAGAAACTTTTTTTTGTAATATTTCCTATGCACAGCTATTTCCTCTTGAGACAGTTATCCCCCATTTTTAGGTTTCCCTTCCTCAGTTGTTGCCTGAAATGAGACAGAAGTGAATTCACTATGGAAGTTTAAGAAAGGAAACTGTCATCACATTTCTCATACTGAATTTTTTTCTGTATGTTTGAAGCCTCTCCTTAGGAAAATTATGTTCCTGCAGTGCTCAAGATTTAAAAGAGGCTATAAAGCATCATTCAGTCTCTATGTTATTTATCCTAGGAAAACTGCTATGGGTCTGTAGTGTGGAAATACTGCCCAGAAAACTTTGGTTAAGATATAGGCTCTACAGGTAGAGCCAAGATGATGGAGTAAAGGCAATGACTTCAAAATAATACCTAAAGAGGAATTCTGGCTTAGAAGAACCAATAAAAAGGTGAAGTGAAACAATTTTCCAACTCAAGACAACTTAAAAGATCATCAGGAAAGAACTATCTCACTGGGATGATAGTGGAGTGTAGTCCAGAGAAAGCCAACCTCCAGCAAGTCATTAGCAGGCCTTGGAGGGGAGAGGGGCAAAGAGAGAGACAACTGAATTGGCAATAGTGGTTTCCAGAGCTCTTAGCCCACAGATGGCAAGGGGGGTCAGACATCTGGCCAAAAAGAGAATGCAGGAACCCTCTGTTGGCACTGGGTGCAGAATTCTGTTGCATTGTCCATACACAGTAGCATGTCACAGCCCCAGAACAAGGAGAAGCACTAGCAGGGTAGAGACCCTAGTCAATTCCAGGGCAGAAAAGATTGATTATTGTTGATCATAGACCAGAGAACAGGCCAGGAGAGCAGTGACTGTTCCCCTCATTAAATCATACCACCTTGGAAGAACTGAAAACTTGTAGTCCCCTAGCATTGAGAACAACAGCATAAAAAACTGAAGTCTGACACACTGCTCTCTCTACCCTAGAAACAGAGCCCAACTTTAACATAAAATTAAAAATCAAGAAGTAGACTGGGAAAATGACCAAACAACAAAATAATTTTACTATAGAAAGTTGATAGAAAAGATCAAAATATAAACTCAGAAGAAAACAACAAAATCAAAACTGTCATATCCAGAGCCTCAAAGAAAAATGTGAACTGGAATTAGGCTCCAAAGAATTCCTAGAAGAGCTCAAAAAAAGAATTCTAAAAATCAAATACGGAAGGTAGAGGGAAAATTGGGGAGAAGAAACGAATGATACAAGAAAATCTTGAAAAGGAGTCAATAGCTTGATAAAAGAGGCACAAAAAAATGCTGAAGAAAATAATGCATTAAAAAACAGAATAGAACAAGGCAAACAAAAATTTAATGAAGAGAAGAATGCCTTCAAAAGCAAAACTGGCCAAATGAAAAAAAATAGGCAAAAATTCACTGAAGAGAACAACTCTTTAAAAGTAGAATTGGCCAAATGGAAAAGAAGAAACAAAAACTCACTCAAGAAAAAATTCCTTAAAAGATAGAATTGGGCAAATAGAAGCAAATTACTTTATTGAGACATCAAGAAACAACCAAACAAAATCAAAAGAATGAAAAAAATAGAAGAAAATTTGAAATTTCTCAATGGAATAATAACTAACCTGGAAAATAAATCCAGGAGAGGCAATTTAAGAATCATTGGATTACCTGCAAGTCATGATAAAAAAAATAACCTAGACATCATCTTTCAATAAATTATCAAGCAAAACTGTCCTGATATTTTAGAACCAGAAGATAAAATAGAAATTGGAAAAGTTCACTGATCATCTCCTGAAAGAGATTCCGAGTTGAAAACTCCCAGGAGTATTATAGCTAAATTCCAAACCTCCAAGATCAAGGAGAAAATACTGCAAGTAGCCAAAAAGAAAACAATTCGAATATCATGTAGCCACAGTCAAAATAACACAAAATTTAGCAACTTCCACCTTAAAGGATGAGAAAACTTGGAATATGATATTTGTTGGGGATACGGAGGCCAAAGGAGCTAGGATTACAATCAAGCATCATCTACCCAACAAAACTGAGTATAAACCTGCAGGGAGGGAAATGGATATTCAGTAAAAGGGAGGACTTTCAAGCATTCCTAGTGAAAAGACCAGAACTAAAGAGAAAATTTTCCTTTCAAATACAAAATGCAAAAGCAGCATTAAAAGGTAAACAGGAAGAAGAAATCATGAGGGATTTGATAAGGTTAAGTTATTTATATTGCTACATGGGAAAATTATATTTATAACTCCTAAAAACTTTCTCATTATTAGGGTAATTAGAAGGAGTATATATAGATGAGAAGCAGAGGCATGAGTTGAATGTGATGGTATAATTATCTAAAAAAAATTAAGGGATGAAAAAGAAGAATGCACTGGGAGAATGGAGAAGGGAGAGGTAGAATGGGATAAATTATCTGACATAAAAGAGTCCTGAAACAGATTTTACAGTGGAGGGGGAAATGGGAGAAGCCTGGAGGGGAGCATGTGAACCTTACTCTCATAGGAATTGACTCAAAGAGGGAATAATATGTACACTCAGTTGGGTGTAGAAATCTATCTTACCACACAAGAAAGTAGGAAGGAAAGGGCATAAACTGATAGGATGGAGGGCAGCTTGGGGAAAGTAAAAGTCATAAGCAAAGTACTTTTGAAAATAAACAGAGTGAAAAGAGAGAGAGAGATTAGGATAAATGGGGAAAATAGGATGGAGGGAAATACATAGTTGGTAATCATTAGTGTGGAAAAAAATTTACAGTGGATTTCTCTGATAAAGACTTTATTCCTCAAATATGTGGAAAACTAAGTGAAATATATAGAAATAACAGCCATTCTTCAATTGATAAAGGTCAAAGGATATGAACAGGCAGTTTTCAGACAATGTAACCAAATCTATTTACAGTCATATAAAAATGCTTTAAATCACTGTTGATGAGATAAATACAAATTAAAACAATTCTGAGCTATTATTTTACACGTGTCGGATTGGTTAATATGAAAGAAAAGGAAAATGACAAATGTTGGAGGAGGTGTGGGAAAATTAAAACACTAATGTATTATTGGCAAAACTGTATTCAACCATTCTGAGTGTTATTTTGGAACTATGCCAAAGAGCTATAAAACCATGCATATTCTTTGACCAAGCAATACCACTAGTAGATCTGAATACCAAAAGATAAAAAACAGAAAAAGATCTATGTGTACAAAAAATATTTGTAGCAGCTTTTTGTGGTGGCAAAGAATTGAAAATTAGAAGGATGCCCATCAATTACGGAACGGCTGAACAAGTTGTGGTATATGAATACAATGAAATACTATCGTGCTTTAAGAAATGATGAGCAAGCGGATATCAGAAAAACCTGGAAAGACTGACATGAACTGATGGTGGTGAAGTGAACAGAATCAGGAGAACATTGCACACAGTACCAGCAACATTGTGCAATAATCAACTATGAAACTTAGCTCTTCTCACCAATACAATGATCTAAGACAAATACAAAAGACTCCTGATGGAAAATACTATTTATGTGCAGATCTATAGATACTATTTTCACTTTTTTGTTGCTTTTTTCTTTCTTATGTTTTTCCCTTTTGTTCTCATTCTTCTTTCACAACATGACTAATGTGGAAATACATTTAATATGATTGCACATGTATAACCTATATCGGATTGTTTGCTATCTTGGGAGGGAGAAAAAAAGGGAGGGAGAAATACTTAAAGCTCAAAATCTTTTAAAAAAATGTATGTTGAAAACAATGATGCATTAGAAAAAAATAAAATATTATTAAGTGGGAGAGAGAATAAAATGGAAAAAAGAAATGATGAGCAGGATGCTCTCAAAAAAACCTCAAAAGACTTACATGAAGTGATGCAAAGTTAAATGAGCAGAACCAGGTAAACACTTTACACAATAATAGCACTATTTTATGATGATCTACTATGAATAACTTATCTGTTCTCAGAAATACAATGACCTAAGACACTTCTTTTATGATGAAAGTTGCTATCCATCTCCAGAAAAGAACTGGTAAAGCCAGAATGCAGATAAAAGATACTTTTTCTCTACTTTGTTTTTTTCTGTCTGTGTTTTCTTTCACAGAATGCCTGCCATGGAAATGTGTTTTGCATGTCTACACATGTATAACCTAAGTCAAATTGCTTGCCTTCTTAATGAGAGGGAAGAAAGACAGAGAATTTGGAACTCAAAGTTTGAAGAAAAAAGAATGTTAAAAATTGCTTTTACATATAATTGGGGGTAAATAAAATGTTAAACAAGATTTTAAAAAATAAATTCTGATTCAAAACAGTATGCCAAATATAGAAACTGCTTACATATGCACCCTCAGTGTTGTCTAGAAGCCAATGACATTTTTCTTTTCCTCTCTCCTGCTTTCTTTAGTTCCCCTCCCCCAACTACGTGTGTACTTATCACAAACCAATTATCACAAACCTTGGCATTTTGTCCTAGAGTTGTGTGGGGAAGGGGATAGGTTACATTTAGAATAAGTTGCACAATATTTAAATAAAATTGTATTCTTGCTAAAAGTTTTTGTACATTTTAAATATTCATATGATCTCTTTGGTCATGGCTTTCTCAACTCTATTATCTGCTTTCTCAAATCTCTTTCTGACGTTGGACCTTTTCCTGTTTTCTTAGTTTCTTTAATCTTTGTGGTAACTGCTTTTTTTTATAATTTTTTGGCCTTCTCTGTTAGATGGCATAGCTCCAGAGCTCTTTTTTTTCCCCTTAACCCCCCGCTGCAGCCTGCAGTCGCTCCTCCTCTTGTTTAGCAATTAATTCTGTAGTCTTTCCAGGACTTGTCCAGGAACATACCCTTCCTCCATTTCTTTCACCTGCTTCAAGTTGTATCACTGATATATAATATATATCTCTGATATATAATCCTCTGATTTTACTAGAATGTATGTCCACCTCTCCTCTGTCTCTTAAAATCCCTGGTTTCCTTCAAAGTTCAGTTCAAGCTCTACCTCCTACATGAGGCCTTTCCTAAAACCCCCAGCTAGTGTCTCCCTCCCCGCAAAATGCCTTAAATTTGTTTAATATACACCTTATACGTACTGATATGTCTATGCTGTCTCCCCTGATAAATTAAGGCAGAGACTATTTCAATTGATCTTTTGATTGCCCATTGTCCAGCATAGTGAGGGGTACATAATAAACGCTCCATAAGTCCCTGCTGATGGTTTGAGCTTGTTCAAAGATGGACAAAAGGTATGGTATAGATATAAGGTACACCTTAAATTCTCTCCATATATGGAACCAGTTATTTCTTTAAAGAGAGAAACTCACTTTTTTACAGGGTTAGTCTTTTTTGTTAACACACATTTCCCCAAATATGCTTCTAGGACTGAGACATAAATCAACTGGGCCCATGGAGGCTGAGACATTCAGCCCTCCGTTTTCTATACCCAGCTATGAGATTTGGACTTGCTTCAATCCTGAGAAATTTGGCCTATGGTGAGAGGGGCTCCCTTTTATCACATTCTTTAGCTCATTAATTCCTCCACCCAGTTTAACTGAGGCGGAGAGAAAAATTTTGCTTACAATAAATTAGAATATGGCTTACAAGTCTAAGGATTCCCCAAAAGGGGGAGGGGGAACAAAAGAAATGCTCAGTGTACTGAATTAATCTGCTGTGGGGCACCAAGTTAATTCTACATACAAAGAAAAACTAAACATGAAGAATTGTATCTTAAATTACCAGAAATGCCAGAACTCAGTCATTTTACTTGTAACTATTGTTGTAATGACTAAGAAACTAATATTTAAGCCTCATTAGGACATAAACAACTTTTCATGACTGCCAATCAATTGTTTTATATTTCACCTTTGCTTAACACTGTTTTTTTATCCAAAGCTGGATAAATCTTCTTCTGAGTGGGCACCCACTCTGATATGAGAACTTTCTTTGCCAGCAGCCTGCTCTTGAAAAATATGTCCATTATTGTACACACAAGCACACAGACACACACACTCACAGACATACACACACACACACACTCACACACACACACATACACACACATGTCCCTAAGATCAAAACAGAAACAAACACAAGCACTAGGCTCAGGCTTGCCTAGTGCTCATGGATACATGGAAGATGGATGGGAAATACAAATAATCTACTACCTTCCTCCATTTAAATCTTAGGTTACCACTTGAAGCAATTCACACATTTAGCAGCCAGAAAAGGAGAGAGGTTCATTTTTTTCTTCATCCACTGAATCATCAGCCCTCCAGCTTGGTATAAAACCCTTTATCATCTCCCATTGCAAGGCCCTTAGTCAAGAATCTTACATAACTAAAAGTAGCCTCTCCCTGTCCCTCAAGCTTTCTCATGGTTGCCTAGAACTAGAAAGAGTCATAGAAAGAAAAGGATGAGCCAGAAGAACAAACCCAACAAGTTAAGACAAAATTCTCCCTCTAAATGGGACCACAAGATCATAGAATTTGAGTTGAAAGGGACTTTAGATGTCATCCAATCTATTGCCCCCATTTTACAGATGAGAAAAGTGCAGATGAAGAACGTTAAGTGACTTGCCCAGGGTTCTACAGCTAATAATGTTTACAACAACAACAACTTTCTGACTACACGTCCAGCATTGTGTCTCCCCTATCTGCTTCAGAAGCTTTGGAGAATCCCCTTCTCAGGAGATGAGAGGCTTCAGAGTCCAAGTGGTAATGGATCAAAATAAGATCATGGATTTAGACCTGAAAGGAAATAGAAGTCACCTAATCTGACCTCCTCACTTTATTGATGAGGCAAATGAGGCCCATAAAGTTAAGTGATTTGCCCAGGGTCATACAACTAGAAAGTAGAATAAGCACTTAAACCCAGGTCCTCTGGGGAAGATGAGGGTTGGTCCCAAGTAGCATGATATTGGGTATCAAAGGATAAGAGTTGGTGAAGGGAACTGTAGCAGCAGGGGACTTCAAATTCATAGATCCCTCACAAGTGGGGTCCCTGCAGTTGTGACAGCTATGACTATGGGATGGAGAAGTCAATCCTAGGTGCAGAGGGACAAGCCATGGTGGTAGGAGGCGGAAAAAAGGTAAGAGAAGAAAAGAAGGATGGGGAAGAGGAAGGGGGATGTGGAGGAGAGAAGGAGAGAGGGAGGGAAAGAAAGATACAGAGAGAGAGAAAGAGAGACAGAGAGACAAAGAGCCTTAGGCTTAAATTCTACCTCCAGTTCTATAAAACCTAGTTTGGGACCTCTCTGTCTCTCTGTGTCTCTCTCTGTCTCTCTCTCTCTGTGTCTCTCTGTGTCTCTGTCTCTCTGTGTCTCTGTCTTTCTGTTTCTCTCTCTGTCTCTCTCTCTTTTTCAGTCTGTCTGTCTCTGTCTCTCTGTCTCTGTCTCTCTTTCTCTCTGTCTCTCTCTGTCTCTGTCTGTCTCTGTCTCTGTGTGTGTGTGTGTGTGTGTGTCTTTCTCCAGAATTATCTGTAGATGGAGTCATTAAGAGAATAGAAAACTCTAGTCACCCTTGGCATTCAAAATGAGACAAACTCAAAGGTTCACAGCTTAAAATGAACCTTAAAAAGGTTGGCGTGAACTCAGTGCACGTTGGAATCTAGATTGCAGTCATTCCGATTTGAAAGCAGATGATTTATTAGGAAGAGAAACATGGCCTTATCGTCCCAATCAGGGCTGATATTACAAGCACACTGGAGAGTTATCGGCATTCAGCTGAACAAGTTCTGGAAATGTCGTTGTTCAGACACTTTCAGTCATGTCTTTGGGGTTTTCTGTTTGGGGTTTTCTTGGCAGAGATACTGGAGAGGCTTTCCATTTCTTTCTCCAGCTCATTTTACAAATGAGGAAACTGAGGCAAACAAGTTTAAGTGACTTGCCCAGGGTGAAGAGCTAGTAAATGACTGAAGCCAGATTTGAACTCAGGAAGATGAGTCTTCCAGACTCCAGGCCTGGCGCTCCATCTGTTGTGCCAACTAACTGTCCAACTCTTGAAATACACAATACAAGACTAGAGAGAGAAAAGGTCTCCAAAGTTGTGTGTTGGAGACAAGCTCTTGAAATGCATTATACAAAACTACAGTGAAAGAGAACTTGAAACAGTTCAGAAAACGAGAGATGCAGTGCAATTTGGTTAACTGATGGTTGGACTTGGTGGGCTCGTGGTTGAGCAGGAAACACTAGCAAATTGTGATTCAGTTCAGCAACAGTCAGTACAGCAGAATGGTACTACCATTTATAAAACCTGATAATCTTCAGCAAAGATTCCAGCCAGGTCTACCTTTGAAGTTGCTAGTGGAATGGGTTATGACACATGCACAAATTTTTGAGGGCAAAATTCATCCTACAGACATGTACACAATAGTAACAGTGCACCTTCATCTCCTGCCAGACCCCAAAACTGCTTCATCACCACTTACATCTCAGTTTGTCAATAGTACTATTAATAGAGAATTACATTCATTTTCAGTAATCTATAATGCACCTTCCCTTCAGTGTCATATTAACTGAAAAAATATATATCTACTGATTATACTAATATACTATCTATACTGTATTATCTACATCCATAGAAAACACTAATACTATAGATCCTTACACATTGTGATTTGTACAAACAAAATCGATTCAGCTGTGATTAAAAGGGAAACAGTTAAATGTAGAAGAAAAATAAAACCTTTGCAGCAACTGCTTCTGAAAAAGGAATTATTTCCAAGATGTATAAGGAATTGATTAAATTTTACAAATGACCTATTACCCAGTTCATAATTGGTCAAGGGATATGAATAGTCAATTTTCATAATAAGCATTTTAATTATGTTTTTTGCTTCTCTTTTTCTAGATTATTCTTTATTTCTGTGTATTTGCATCTCCAATCTATTACTCTCTCTTCTTTCTTTGGTGCAGCTTGCCATTGCATTGCAGTTTTTCTATTCTGCTCATCATTTTTTCTGTGAAGGACATAAATTAGACTGCCTTAATTCTCATTTCTCTTTTGACCACTGAGGAATTGAGTGTTGTGTTTCCATATTCTCCTCAAATGTGACAGGATTCTCTGTTTCATCATGCTGGATTATTTTCCTTTGTCTTGCAGTAGCTATTCTTAAATGCCTGAACTCATTTTCTATATCCAGAGGTCATATTTTCTCCTGAATTAAGTTGAAGTGTAGGTGGCCATTTCTTGCTGTATTACAACAAATTCCTAGTTATTTGTGGACTAGATCAGATTCCCCCTCAGGCCCTTTCAAATTCAGACACTCTGACGCTATGTCCCCTAGAAACAGAACGTTTCCCCATAAGATTTATGCTTACAGTAACAAAAGCTGACAACGGCAGGTAGTCAGAGGCCAAACTGTAAATTTAGAAGTAGAAGAGACATCAGAGGTCACCCAGTTTAACCCTTTCGCTGTATTGATCAATAAACTGAAGTCCAGAGAGATGAAGGAACTACCCCAAAATCACACAGAAAATAAGAAGATCCACCAAGTTCTCTGATTTCATATCCAATACTCTTTCCATTATAGCAGATTTTGGTACCTAATCATGAGTGTACAGACTCAGCTCTGAGGCTCTACAAAGGCATGAGATCAGTAAGAGCACAAAAATTAGTGAAGTGTGCTTTTATTTTTTGCTAGAAAAAGACAGCTCTTTCTCACTAAACCAATCAGTCATTCAATAAACATTTCCTTGTGCCAAATATAGAAGATCCAAAAAAAGGGAAAAAAGTCCCTTCCCCCAGGGAGCTTGTAGTCCAATGGCAAATAAAACACATAAAAAAACAGCAACATACAAGATATATAAAGGAGAAAGGAATGGTAACCTTAGAAGTGAATACCAAAGCATGGTTCGGGCTGAAACCAGGAAAAGGCCTTTCACAAATAATGGTGTTTGAAAAATAACACAAAACTCACTTTATAAAAAGAGAATGATACAACATAAGACAAGGTGTAAATAAATGTGAACACCCAGGTACAAATTAATTCCCTCTTCCACTGCATTGCTTCAGTAAGTAATTGAGAGGATATACTTTACAGTGTTTCTACCTTTATGCCATATTTGCATGAGGAATACAGTTTCCCATTACATAGCTTTATTTGTCCAGCCAAGTTTCTATTTCCATATTTCTACTTTGATTTTCCTTCTTTCTGAAGAAGAAGAAAAGGAAATTATATTTCATATCTTCTCCCTGAGTCCCTTAAATCTTGTGATGGAAAAGTAATTCTTGGCAATTTTGTCATTGATGACAAATCAAACTGAAATCAAACAATTTGAACTAAAAATATGCAAGCATTAATAAAGTTAGCCTCTTCTTAAGGTTCTATATTAATATCAACCAGGTTAAATCTGGCAGTTTTATCCTGAATGACTCTTCAGATCATGCCCATGAGCTCCAGTTCCTCATCTACAAAATTCATAATGGTTGCTGTCTTTTGTGCTCAGAGAACCAAAATGACATCACTATGTCAGGGTCAAGTTATACTGTGTCTCACTATAGCTGATCAGACCAATATGAGCTTGGAAGGCTCTTCCATGGCTTGGGCACAAATAGTCCATGTGCAAAATAATTCATCTACAAAATTAAGGAATGCATAATGTCCCTTCCAAATCTAACAACATCTGATTTGAGATAAAAGCAAGAAGATATAGGAAAAAACGTAAATTTAATTTTTATACCACCAAGACCAGAGATGGCCTTATTTTACCAAACAGGGCTGATATTACAAGCATACTAGAGAAGTATCTACATTCAGCTGAACAAATTCTTGAAATGTTATTGTTCAGACATGTTCAGTCATGTCTTTGGGGTTTTCTGTTTGGGGTTTTCTTGGGAGAGATACTGGAGAGGCTTTCCATTTCTTTCTCCAGCTCATTTTACAAATGAGGAAACTGAGGCAAACAAGTTTAAGTGACTTGCCCAGGGTGAAGAGCTAGTAAATAACTGAAGCCAGATTTGAACTCAGGAAGATGAGTCTTCCAGACTCCAGGCCTGGCGCTCTATCTGTTGTGCCAACTAACTGCCCAGCTCTTGAAATACACAATACAAGACTAGAGAGAGAAAAGGTCTTCAAAGTTATGTGTTGGAGACAAGCTCTTGAAATGCATTATACAAAACTACAGTGAAAGAGAACTTAAAACTCTGTTCAGAAAACGAGAGATGCAGTGCAATTTGGTTAACTGATGGTTGGACTTGGTGGGCTCGTGGTTGAGCAGGAAACACTAGCAAATTGTGGTTCAGTTCAGCAGCAGTCAGTACAGTACAGTACCATTTATAAAACCTGATAATGTTCAGCAAGGACTCCAGTCAGGTCTGCCTTTAAAGTTACTAATGGAATGGGTAATGATGCATGTACAAATTCTTGAGGACAAAATTCATCCTACAGACGTGCACAATGGTGACAGTGCACCTTCATCTCCTCCTCTTGCTGCTGCCAGACCGTAAAACAACTTCAAAACTGCTTACATCTCAGTTTGCCAATAGTACTCTTAATAGAGAATTATATTCATTTTCAGCAGTCTATAATGCACCTTCCCTTCAGTGTCATAGGAACTGAGTAAATATATACCTACTGATTATACTAATATACTATCTATACTGTATTCTGTATATCTATAGAAAACACTAATACTACACACTGTGATTTGTACAAACAAAATCGATTCATTTATGGTTAAAAGGGAAACAGTTAAATGGAGAAGAAAAATAACACCTTTGCAGCAAATGATTCTGATAAAGGAATTATTTCCAAGATAAATAAGGAACTGATTAAGTTTTACAGATGAAATGTCACCAGTTCATAAAATGGTCAAGGAAATGAATAGTCAGTTTCCATAATGAGCATGTTTTCTTTTAACATTGTTTTTTACTTCCCTTTTTCTAGATTATCCTTCACTTCTGTGTATTTGCATCTCCAATCTATTAGTTTCTTTTGTGAGGCTTGCTATTGCAAATTCCAGTTTTTCTGTTGTGCTCATTATTTTTACTCATAAATTAGGATACCACAATTCTCATTTCTCTTTTGAACCACTGAGGAACAGTGCTGTGTTTCCATGTTCTCCTCACATTTGACAGGATTTTCTGTTTCATCATGCTGGATTATTTTCCTTTGTTTTGCAGGATTTATTCTTAAATTCCTGAACTCATTTTCTATATCCAGAGGTCATATATTCTTCTGAATTAAGCTGAAGTGTAGGTGGCCATTTCTTGCTGTATTATAGCAAGTTCCTAGTTATTTGTGAGCTAGATCAAATCCCCCCTCAGACTCCTCCAAATTCAGACATTCTGATGCTATGTCCCCTAGAAACTAAACATTTCCTCCTAATATTTATGCTTACAATAACAAGAGTTGACAATGCCAGGTAGTCTGAGGACAAATTGTAAATTTAGAAATAGGAGACACCTCAGAGATCGCCCAGTTTAATCCTCTCACTTTATTGATTAACAAACTGAAGTCCAGAGAGATGAAGGAACTACCCCAAAGTCACACAGGAAATAAGAAGATCCATCAAGTTTTCTGATTTCATATCCAATACTCTTTCCATTATAGCAGATTCTTGGTACCTAATCATTAGTGTACAGACCCAGCTCTGAGGCTCTACAAAGGCATGAGATCAGTAAGAGCACAAAAATTAGTGAAGTGTGCTTTTATTTTTTGCTAGAAAAAGACAACTCTTTCTCACTAAACCAATCAGTCATTCAATAAATATTTCCTTGTGTTAAGTATAGAAGATCCAAAGAAAGGGGGGAAAAGTCCCTTCCTCCAAGGAGCTTGTAGTCCAATAGCAAATAAAACGCATAAATAAAGAGCAACATACAAGATATATAAAGGACACAGGAATGGTAACCTTCAAGATGAATACTAAAACATGGTAAGGGGAAGGAGACTGGGAAAGACCTTTCACAGATAATGGTGTTTGAACAATAACACAAAATTCACTTTATACAAAGAGAAGGATACAACATAAGACAAGATGTAAATAAATGTGAACACCTAGGTACAAATTAATTGCTTCAATAAGTAATTGAGAGGATATACTTTACAGTATTTCTACCTTTATGTTGTGTTTGCATGAGGAATACAATTTCCCATTACATAACTTTCTTTGTCCAGCCAAGTTTCTAATTTCCTATTTCTACTTTGATTTTCCTTCTTTATTAAGAAGAGAAAAAGAAAATCATATTTCATATCTTCTCCCTGAGTCTCTTAAATCTTGTGATAGTTACCTTTCACTGAGGAAAAGTCATTCATGGCAATTTTGTCAGTGGTGACAAATCAAACTAAAATCAAACACTTTGAACTGAAAAAAATGCATGAATTAATAAAGTTAGCTTCTTCTTAAGGTTTTTTATTAACATGGACCAAGTTAAATCTGGTAGTTTTATCCTGAATGACTCTTCAGATCATGCCCTACCTCTGTGAGCTTCAGTTCCTCATCTACAAAATTAATAGTGGTTGTTGTCCTTCGTGCTCAAAGAGGACCAAAATGACATCACTATGTCAGGGTCAAGATCTACTGTATCTGACTGTGGCTGATCAAATGAATATGAGCTTGGAAACCTTTACCATGCTTTTGGCACAAACATATATTTATATATGTAATCCACATATTTGTAGATATAATCCATCTACAAAATTAAGGAATCCGTAAGGTCCCTTCCAACTCTAAAAGCATCTGATTTGAGAAAAAGATGCTGCAAAACATTGTAAAATAATTTTAATTTTTATCCTGCCAAGACCAGAGATGGCCTTATCTTCCCAATCAGGGCTAGTATTGCAAGCAAACTTGAGAGTTATCTGCATTCAGCTAAACTCTTGATGTATCCTCAGATAAGCATGTCTTACTGTAAATTACTGGTAGGAGGAAACCCACAAGGCGTTGAACTTCAGCTATAATTAGTTATAATAAAATAAGCAGGATGTTAATGTGTTTATAGTTTGGTATGAGTGACTAAAACCACACACATAAATAATGTATGATTGGCAGGTGTGTAACTTCTTAAATATCTCAAAATGGAACTGAAAGGGAATTCAGTGACCACTTAATCTAGTTTCTTAAACTGGGGTCCATGAAATAGGAATAGGTTCAGGATAGGTTTCCTTTCAGGAAAGGAAAAAAAGTACATCTTTATTTTCACTAACCTTTGCTTTCCTTTGTAACCCTATGCATTTTATTTTATATTATATATATATATATATATATATATATATATATATATATATATATATATGTATGTATATGTATATATTTAAAGACATTGTTCCGAGAAGGGATCCATTGGCTTCAACAGACTGCCAAAGGGATCCATCACACACATACACACACACACATACCATTAAAAAACCATGAGCTGATTAAACTCTACTACATAAAAGATGATGAAATTGAGAATTTAAATAATTTAAATGTGTTGTCATGGTTATTCAAGTCACAAAACAGGCCTAGAATCTCTATCCTTTGAGGTTGTAACCCATAATACAGAGGCCTTTGACACAGTCCATCACCTTCTTCTCCATGATAGAAGATTCTCTAGGTTTTTGTGACAATACTCTCACCTGGCATTCTTCCTACTTGCCTAACTGCTTCTTCTCAGTCCCCTTTCCTGACTCATCGCTGACATCACACCCACTAACCATAGATATACCATGAGGATCACTTCTGACTCTGATTTTTCTTCTCCCTCTATACTATTTTGCTTGGTAATTTCACCAGGTCCCATGAATTCAACCATCATTTCCATGCAGATGATTCTAAGATTTGTTTACCCAGTCCTAACCTGTCTTCTGGCCTCTAGTCTCCCATTTCCAACTGTCTATTGGACATTTCAAATCGGATTTCTCATAGACAACTTAAACTCAACAAGTCCAAAACTAAATGTATTATCTTTTCCCCAAAACTCTATCCCTTGCTAACTTTCCTATTAATATGGTGGGCACCACCATCCTCCCTGTCATCCCAGTTCACAACCTAGTTGTCATTCTTTAATCCTCACTCTCTTTCAGCCCCACCCTATCCAATCAGTTGCCAAATGTTATAATTTCTACCTTTATGACGTCTCACATATCATCCCATCTCTCCTCTGATACTGCCAAGACCCTGGCTCAGTCCTTCATCACTTAACACCTTGGACTACTGCAATAATCTACTGTTTGGTCTCCCACTCCATTCAAATTTATCTTCCCTAAATATAGATCTAACCATGTTAGTATCAACATCATCCAACTCTGGACATTTTCACTTGCTGTCCTACAAGTCTGGAATGTTCTCCCTCCTCATCTATATGTCCTGGTTTTCTTGTCTTCCTTCAAGTCTCAGCCAAAGTCCTACTTCCTACAAGAAGGCTTTTCCGGTCCCCCTTAATCTTGGTGCCTTCCATTTGAGATTATCTTCAGTTTAGCCTGTACACCTTAATTTTACGTAGATATTTGCATGTTGTCTTTTCCATTAAAATGAGCAGCTTGGGGACAGGGACTACCTTTTGCCTTTCTTTGTGTTATCAGTTTTTATATTAACTTCTGGTGCATGTGCTTAATAAATGCTAGTTATCTGACAGTTTACGGATTGCTAATATTCAAGCCTTCTCCCTCTTCTTCATCCAATGCCTCCTGTCTTTACCTCCTTGACCTCCAACATCTACTTCTATCTTCTAATCTTCACCCTCTGCCCTTTAACTCTAACTTCTATCTCTGGCCTCCCTCTTCTTCCTCTCACTATCATGAAAATATTTGCAAATGTATATAGCATGTTGACAAATGTCTATATGTCTGGAAACATCTTTCTTCACAGGATAGTTAATATTATTGTTGTTTGGCCCCTCACTTTCCTCTATTGCTTTTCTAACCATAAATATTTCATTCCTCTCATGGTTTCCCAAACATCTGGCCTGCTAGTCACCATTAAAGGCAACTAAAGAGAAATTTTTCCAAAGCGACTGATTGACTTGAATCCCAATTCACAGCATTACCTTTCAGTGACACTCCCATCACAATATTTTATTGGGCTAGAGTATGTCAAGAAATAGTCTAGGCAGGAAGGAATGGAGTTCATAGCTGAACCACAGACTCCATTTCATTTCTGTCACTCCCTAATAGGCCAACCTCCCAAATATTTCCCTACGACTGCTATCACTTTCTCCTGGCCTCTAGGGTACTTCGATGCCCAATGGCTCCTGGCTCTGAGTACACAAATCAATGGAGGTAATAGATTGATACATATATATATATATATATATATATATATATATATATATGGAGGTATATACATATATATGTGTATATACTTATGTGTGCATATAGATATAGATATGGATATAGATATATACAGAGAGGGAGAGATCTTACTATGCATGTACCAGGGGACTTTGTAGCAAACTATCAATTGTGATTATAATTGTTTTAGTTGTGGGAGATATTTGCCCTAAGTGCTACCAGTCAATGACATCAGCAGATGGTATAACTGCAATCACACTTCTCCTTAGGCCTATCACAATAGTGCCAAGGAGAGTGATCCTGCAGGGGACCACAGCAGAGTCTAATGGGACAGCAGAAATCGTTTCAACCCCAGCTACTCATATTGAGAATGTCTATGTGGATTTATTGGATTTCTCTTCTCTTTTTTTCTCTCAGCCCTACAGATGTGCAGTTCTACTGGTGGATTACTTGCCCTTCTCTGTCTACTTCTAGAGGTTGTGAGAAGTAGTTCCAGGCAATTAGAGTAACTGTCCATACCCAGTTGTGACTCAGAGGGACTTGAGGGCAAGTGATACAATTAAAGAGAAATTGAGGTGTGATATCAAGCCTCTAGAACTCTGAGAAGTGCTTATTCAAATAGGGAAAAACAATTCTGGGTTGCTGGGAGAAAGAAGGCTGCTTTGAGTCAATGTGTAAAGCACCATTTTAGTGATAGAGACCTATTCAAATATGAAAAGGGAAGAATGTGTTCCTGACTCTTGAATGAATTCTCATGTGAGACCAGAGTGTGGTAGGTGTCATGAGAGGTGTCAGAGCCAAGGAAAACTTGCCCGGAATTGCATTCAAGCTATAAAACAGAGAAAAACTGAGCCCCTTTCACAGAAGGAACGTCCTACTGTGCTTCCTTCTTCAATACTAAGACAGTCTGTGACAGAAGAAAGGTCCAACAGTGCCACCTGCTGGTACATCCGTAGAAGTTCAGGTGGAGCCTCAACTAAAATCAATAATGCATTCGGTGACTGTGAGTGCCTGACAAAACTTGATTCCCTGGGTGAAGGTGACTCACTAGCAATTGTGGTTATTTTCCATCAGCTCTGATTTCAATTTGTGATAGATGGAAATTAAAGATCCTCTTGCATGAATTTAGTAAACTGTATGATGTCATACTATGTGGTATCCTGTAGCAGGGTTCTTATTTGCAATACCAGTATCTTGAGAAGGATCAGGAATAAGGATGAGGGCAGGGGGTAGGAAACTTCAGGAAGAAACTGCAGATCTCAGGACACAAGGCCAGATAACAGCCAAGATCTGAGATACCATGAGACCATTGCTAAAGAGGCGGCCTTCCAGGGGAGGGAACAGAATGGTGCTGAACCAAGGAGGAGCTCATTTGAAATGTAGGAAGTTCTATGGATCCCATATTTTTCAATAAAGATAGCTATTTAGCCTTACCCTAACTTCCTCTGTGACTGTTCCACAAGTGACTTTCATGTAAGCTATTAGTGGTCATTAAATAGTGGGGAGGGCAACTCATCCCCAGAGGTGTGCCCCACAGCCAACAAATCTGCTGTCTCCAGGCAAAGGCTGGATAACCCCTTTGGGGGTATGTTGTAAAGAAGATTGTTAGCGACGTACAGGTTGACACAGATGACTTCTAGGGTCTCTTCTAATTCTCAGATTCCAGGATCTTGGAAGCTCTAAGATTCTTTCCAGCTCTCATATCTATGGAAAGGGTCAGTATTACCCTGGGAAATATACAATGAATTATTTTTTCTGGAACCGTCTCTCCCTCTTCTGCCTCTGCTGCTCACTTTCAAGTCTGGGCTTCCCTTTCTCTTCCCCTAAGTCAAAGGAAATTTGGCTGTTTCATCAAGCCCCAATAAGTCTATTTTCAGGCCAGAATGTTGACTGAGTTTCTTCCAGCCCCAATCCCAGCACTATCTTCTGCCCCATCCCAAGAACACCTTGGACTGAAGGTGGCAAAACACAGACATCAGCACTTTTTCTTGCTTTCCTTTCTCCCAAAGTCCATTCACTTTGAAAATATGGTTTATATGCTTGGTGGAAACCATCCTTCCAGTCCACACTAGGCCCTCAGTGTTTCATTCCAGCAGAGAGATGCCTTTCCAGTGTCCATCCTTCTCCCCAGTGCTTGCCTCTCTCTGGTAATGTGCTTCAGAGAGGGGGAGTGAGGGAACAGATTTGTGGGTTTGGGGATTTGGAATGGTGTCTTCCCTTGTGTTGTTGAAGAAATTAAAAGCAATTGAATTTTTCTCTTGTCAGTGTTCTCACTGCCCTTGTTTGTCTCATTGAGCAGTTTGGTTCTGGTTCTTATTAAAAGTCATTTCTGAGGAAGTTCAGGAAGACAACTTGTAAAAAGTTTTAAACTATCCATATCATGACAGGAGAGCATCAGTGTGGTACATCAAAATAAGTACTATTGGGCATGAAGTCAAGAGATCAGCATTGAAGCCTTTCACTTTTCAACGTTTTTACAGCCTGAGAGCTCCATTGGGGTCCTCTAACTGATACCCCACCCCCAAGCAGAAATCTCTCTTGGTCTTTTCCGGTCAAAAACATATGCAAAAGTTACACAGTTTGGACAAGAATGAACAGGTTGTGATCTGTGTAATCCATGAGATCACTTCTAATTGAGTATTCAAGAGTTATTTTTGAGCATTTTACTAGCACGTGCCCTTCAGTAAGTGTGGATCACTCAACATCTCTGTGCCTCATTATCCGCATCTATAAAATTAGGATAATGGCACCTGCCCTTGTCACTTCTCACAAGATTGCTGTGGGATCAGCTTTAGAAAAATTAATTCAGCTATTGACTAAGTACCAACAATGTGCTTAATGGACAGTTAGGTAGTGCAGTGGACAGAGTACCAGTATTAAAATCTAGCCTCAGACACCTACTAGCTGTGTGATTCTGAGCAAGTCATTTGAACCTGTTTGCCTCAGTTCTTCTGTAAAGTGAGCTGGAGAAGGAAATGGCAAACCACTCAGGATCTTTACCCAGAAAACCCCAAGATAGGATCATGAAGAGTCAGACATAACTGGAGAAGAGCAAAATGTGCTTTACAGTAAACTGAGTTGAAATAAAATTATTCTTGCCATCACATAACTTATAATCTAGTAGAGCATGTGGCATATCCATAGGGTCTGTCCTTACTGCTACTCAAAGAATCTTGACTTCGGGTTCAAAATTATTCAGTCAATCCTCATGAGTTTATAGTTCCCCTAAATTTTCTCCTTCTTAGACCACTTGTTATCGAAACACTTGACTTCACACACTGCTCAAAAATAGCTCGTGAATACTCACTTAGAAGTGATCTCACTGATGTTGCAGATCACAACCTGCCCATTCTTGCCCAAACTGTGAAACTCTTGCATATATTTTTGCCTGGAAAAGATCAAAAGAGATCTGTCTGCCTGGGAATGGAGGGCATCAGTTAGAGGATGCTGTAACTTTCCAGACCAGAGGGCTCTGCCCTGTCTGCTATTCATCTCTCTCTACTGTCTCTCCCATCGTAATGTAAATTCTGTGAAGTCAGGAGTTGTCTTTGCTTTCCGTATTTGCATCCCCAGCACTTAGCAAATGTTGTATATGCCTAGCTCTCATCACTTAACAAATTCATCTTCCTTTTAATTCATACATTTCTTCCATTAAATTCTTTATACCAGAAGTATCAAACATAAGGCTACAGAGTCATGAATACTGCAGATGAAAAGGTGATTGGAAAATATTTAACAAAATTAATTGCAATGCAATATAGATAATATTAATTTGTGGTTTTCTAAGTCAATACATGGCATATAACAATTCTTATAGTTTAATGGCATACTTTTTGTTTAAGTTCGACATTACTATTTTATACCATTTTCCCATAACTCTTTGCACTGTGTTTCAGCCAGCTTATACCCACCATGTACCCCCCACTTTTGACCTTTGAAAGATTTTCAATCTCAATTCTTTGAAATCTCTACTGCTCTATGACTCATGCCATCCAGCATCTCGCAAAAAAAAAAACCATTTTTTTTCAATAGCAAGATTGTGATCTCAGGAAAGCATTAAAATCAAACGGTACAAAATACAGTGGCCCTAAGAACCATCCCAAGCCCTGATTCTCTGTTGTTCATAATTCCCTTGTAACTAGCACCATTAGCTAGCCTTGCAAGCTAGGCAAACTACAGCGACAGAGTTTAAGATGCGCCTCTTCAATACTGTGATTCACCATCACAGTCATAGTTTCAGATTTGGAAGGGAGACCATAGAGTCCATAAAATCTAACTCCTTATGGAAAAGAAAATTATATTCATTAAGATTCTAAGACACAGACCACAGCCTGGAGAGCAAGAGAAACCTAAGGGTTTCTCCTGAGTCTGGAGTTTTGGTTTCCCTCTTTAATCCAATAACTAGGTGTGTTAAAGCTTCTACCTCTAAAACAGGTTATGTCAAACTCATGGCTCTCAGGCTGCCTGCAGCCAGAATCAAAGTAGAAATGTAACTGGAAAATGTCTAACAAAGTAAATAAAAATAGAACAAAGATAAGGTTACTTTGTGGTTTTCTAAGTCAATTTGTGGTTTACAGGCACCTGTTTCTATTTGAATTTGACTCCATGGCTCTGAAAGACCTATAGCAGAGAAACCTTGGGCTTCTAAATGAACAGAGCTATTGCAAACCTTTCTATGAAAAGTATATAGTTTCTGTTGGGTATCACTACTCTCAGGAAGACCAAGCAAGAAGGGAGATTTAGTAGCCCTGCCCAGGATTCTAGCTAAAGACACAAGCCAGAAGCAGAAAGAAGATACACTCATTCCACAATCATTTCCACCCAAACCAGAAACCATGTCCCGGAGGAACTTAGATCCTAGGAAACTGGTGACTGGCCTTCCAGAAATACTATTTCAGTTCTGCCTTTGTATATGTAGGTTTCCCCAAACCCCTCCTCATTCCTGCTCTAAAACTCTGGTACGAGGAACCATGATCAAATAAATTCTCTTGTCGCTGCGTGGGATGTGTTGAACCACCATCCCTGTAACTTTCCAGATCACAGGGCTCTGCCCTGACTGCTACTCCCCTTTCTCTGTTGTTTCCCTTGTCATAATGGAAGTTCTGTAAGGACAGGAGTTATCTTTGCTTTCTGTATTTGAATCTCCAGCACTTAGCAAATGTTGTTCAGTCATTCAGTCACATCCAACTCTTAGTGACCCCATATTGGGTTTTCTTGGCAGAGATGCTGGAGTGGTTTGCCATTTCCTTCTCCAGTGGATTTAAGGTAAACAAAAGTTAAGTGGTTTGCCCAAAGTCACACAACTAGTGAATGTCTAAGGCCAGAATTGAACTCAGGTTTTCCTGACTCCAAGCACAGCACTCTCTCTATCCACTGAGTTGCCTAGCTGCCTTAGCAAATATTAAATACTTAAACAGTTTTCTTAGATTCAATGACATACTCAACAGAGTTGCTCCTTGAAGGAATCAGCAACAGCTACAATACTGGGCCATGCAATACAACCAGCAATACTGGGTCATAACCATCAATGCCCAACAGAAACTATGTAAGCAGAGAAGATTACCCAGGGGGCAGAAAAAATGCCACCATACGAGGAGGAAGTCCAATGGGAACAACATAACGACATCTACAAAAGACGCTGGCAACCACATAACAGCGGAAAAAAGTTGCCTCCATGTGTATCCTGCCTGTTTCTTTTGATGCTCCTACACACATATTCATTATATGTGTCCACTCTTCTAATTGATATATTGTGGGACATTGCTACTTTCTTATTATTCACTTACTATTTATTAAACTTCTTTCATTTAAATTCATCGTGTCCTCTTGCTGACTAGCAAAGGCAAATATATAAATCTGGGCTCATGAGCTATGGTTTTTGAGTGGCTACAGACCCGTAGAATATCTTGAACCTGGAGTAGCCATGGCTTAGCGACCTACCATAGAAATTGGGAGTCATGCCCTGAGTTACTATAGGCAAGTAAAATGTTGATTTCCTACATTTACCGTAGCTGTATCTATTTCACTCTGAAATAGAGGGTTCCACCTAAGAATTTTCCAGAGTTCAGGAAGTGTTTGCCATAATGGATATCTAATTTCTCCCTCCCTGTCCTCTCTCTTCTCCCTCCCTCTCTTCTTTCCCTCCTTCTATTCTTTCTTCCTTAACTATCCAACTCTAAATTTCATTTCACAAGAAAAGCATCTTTGTAGTGGCTGAAGGTCTCTTAAGTCTCCCTCCACTAACAAAGAGATCAGAGTAAGCCTTACTCCAACCCCCCCCCCCAACTTCTTCTACCTTAAGCTCAAATATATTCATTCTGTTGTGTACCTTTGGAACTTACAAAAATTCATAAAACTCCCTCAGCTAGGAATCAGAAGAATTCAAACAGTCACATTGAAACATACGACTTGTCAGTCATGTTATAAGTGGTATATAAATATATATTTAATAAATATAATTATATAAATTTATAAATATATAAATAAATGAGATATATGAATATATAAATGGTATATGAATATATATTTAATAAATATAAATATATAAATTCATAAATAAATAAATGGAATACATAAATAAATATATAAATTTATAAATGGTAAATTCCTCTGGGGAAACAAATAGGGATTAAGTGATTTACCCAGGATCACATTGCTAATAAGTCCAGATTCCTGATTCTGAGTCCAGTGTGCCACTAACAGTCACTGGACCTCGATGGCTCCAGAGAGGAAAGTGAAGGTGATGACTTAACACAGCCCTCTCTCACTTAAGGTCCTTTTCAAGAACGAAGGAGAGTAGTAGTTGTGAGGACTCTGTGAGCAGTAGCAGTGATGGGGTTATGGGACCTGAACTCCCAAAAGGAAAAGAACATGTCTTTGAACAGAATCCAATCCCTGAACATTACTACACGTTTCAGCAATCCAATCCCTAACATTTTTGCCTGAGGCCCATCATCAGGCCCATCACCGTCTACCTAACATACTCAATAATCTTTTTAACTGTCCTTTCACTGTGGCTCTCCTATCCCTTCATTCCTTTCATTGTCTTCATCTAGGTAGGTACTCCTCCTCTGAACAGGATTTAAAAGAGGGGGAGGTCTGACTGTCCCTTCAGGATATACCTGGGCACAAGTTGGACAAGCCCAACAGATTTGCTGGATGATTTCTCCTACCTTTTCTACCTTTTTTCCTTTGGGTTTTCTAGCTACAATTCTTGCTCAAAGAATAAACCTTAAGCCCAATTTACTCTGGAGCTCATAGACCGGACATCATGTCCCTGCCCACATCTGCTCACAGAGTGAATGTAATTGCTAAATAGTAACTATTTCTCTTTTACCCAGGAATCCTGAGGGTCTTCCCCTCCCAGTCTGTTTTTTTGATTATTTTTTATTATTATTAAAGGGAGCCATCCCTTGAGTAACTACTTAAGAGGCCTGTTCACTGAATAGGTGTATCTCACTCAGTGAGACAATGATAAGACTTTAGCCTAAAATGGCCAAGGTACTGCCTTGCATCCTGGGCTGTCTCCCATTGCCCTGATAAATATCAGGCTGTTGGACCCAGATGGCTCTGGAGGAGAAGTGAGGCTGGTGACCTTGCACAGCCCTCCCTCACTCAAATCAAAGTCAAGTGAAACTTATTTCATCATCTTGATGTCATGGTCCTCTTCGAGAATGAAGGACAAACATAACAATCAGTAAAAAATAGGATTTATCAGAGACTGGAGGACATTCTTCCCTAGGTGTGTGGCCTGGTGTAAACCAAAAAGAAGCTTCCACTGACTTTCCTCAGGGATAAAAAGTTGGCCTGAAGGTGTCTGAAACCACCCAGAGAGGGAGAGTATCACCTAGCAAAACGGACCCTGATGGCTCCAGAGAAGAAAGTAAGGCTAGTGACTTTGCACAACCCTACCTCACTTAAATCCAATTCACTTGTATGTCATGGCATCACCTCCCTGATGTGATGGTTCTCTTTAAGAATGAAGGACAAGATCCTTGAGATTGTGCCTAGTCTTATGTTTATATTCCCCAAATCTTGCATGGTGAATTAAGAATGAAATGTGGTTAATCAATATTTGTTTAACTGAATTATGTCATGACAAAAGCAAGTAACTTGCAGGCACTTTTTAAAATGTGCTACCCAAATGGGAATTCCACCCATTCTGACCTCCTGATATCATGAATTACATTTTCTAGGCATCTAGATTTTCAGTGGAATTAATTTTATATATTTCATAGGGAATTAATTTCATGTGATGTTGTGGGACATGGAAGATGGAAGACATGATGGAGAACTAAATGGTAAGAAGAACAGGCTGGAATTAGGACAAAAGAGACAGAATTGGAGGATCAGAGAGTTGTATCAGCCATAGGGGCTATCAGTTAATTAGCATTCACTGAATTCCTATGAGTTCATAGCCTGGGACCAGGTGCTGTGATTATATAACTGAATGTCCCCACTTGGAAAAGGTGACCTTCATTGAACAGGACATGTGTACACACACACACACACACACACACACACATACACAGAGTTGAGAAGTTTCCCGATTTAATGGTGTGTGTGTGTGTACATATGTGTACTCTGCCCAGCTTACATAGAAACTATGTAGTTAGATAATTTAACTTACTACTAATGCAGATCCTCTGCCCATCTACTACCAGGACAAAAGTTAAATGCAAATAAGGGGATAAGGAAGGGAACAGCATTGTTGTAATATCTACCATGTGCCAGGAACCATATTAGGAACTTTTTACAAATATTATCTCATTCTGTCTTCACAATAACCTTTCTAGATAAGTGCAGTTTTATCCCCATTTTACAATGAAGGATACTGAGGTTAAATGACTTGCCCAGGGGCACATAGCTAGTCAGAGTCTGAATCTAGATTTGAACTCAAGTCTTTGTGTCTCAAGGCCCAGGGTTCTATCCACAATGCCATCAGCTGCCTCTAAGACAGTGTTCCCTTCATTTCAAAAATCAGAGGAATTCAGTCCTGATAGCTCATTCTCCCTCTAAGTTCCCAAAGACCTCTTTGCTTAAAATTAGTGAATATGGGGGGCTGTGGGAAAGGAGAGACTTGAGGCAGTGTGGAGCAGGAGAACTTGGGGGTAGAGAAGGACAGAGAGGGAATCTCCCTTTTATAAACTCTTGTCTCCAGCAAGATTGATGAACAATGACCCCCAGACAATAGCTTCCTCTTCTTTGAACCTTCTCTCCTCTCTCCTCTGCTCTCACGCGTCCTGGATCCTCTGCTCACTAACAAGCCTTTCCTTGCCATAATGTCTCTGCCCCATTCTCCCCTGCTGGCCCTTCTGTCTACAAGGCTTCTATTTCTCTCCACTATATTTTTCCCTTTTATGAATCTCTCTACACCTTTTTTCTCTTCAGTGAGTCCATCAATAGTCATTTATTAAATGTCTCCTCTGTGCTAGATCCTGTAAATACAAAGAAAGGCAAAAACACAGTCAATTCCAGATCTTAGGGAACTCACAGTCTAATGGGGAGACAATATGTCAACAATCATGAACATACAAGATGTATACAGGATAAAGTGGAGGTGGTCTCAGGGGAAGGCACTAAGATTAAGGAGGATTGGAAAGATTTCTTGCAGAAAATTATACTTGATCTGTGGCGTCAGGAACCATTTGCCTGAGCACAAGCCTCTGATAATGAAGCTGGCAGCCACCATGATGCCCACCAGGCCCATAGCCATTCCTAGAATAGAGATGAGCATCTCCATTGTCTCAGACGGTGGTGTTAGCGTCTCAGGCTCAGAGAGCAAAGAAAAAATAGGAGGTTTTGGTTTCTGCCACATGGAATCTGGAGGCAAAACTCATTGGGGCAGGATGGGAACAATAGGAGACCTGGGTTTTAGGAAGAGCTTGGTCATTGCTTAGGAAGAAAGTAGTCACTGAGGAGAGTAAGAGGACAGAGGTCCCCACATGTACTGATTCATATCCCAACGCTTGAAAAGTGGTTTTTGAGGCCCCAGGGTTCAACTACACAGTCATAAATATCATCAGTTGAGAGGAAGAAAGTGAAGTAATGAAACTTGTGGGAATAACAGTCATCCTGAGGCAGGAAGGCGGTCTCAGATACCGCTGTGGTGACTGACTCACCATTGCACAGCCATGTGATATTGATCACTGGGATGGAGAACTTATCAATGTGGTAAAGGAGGACGCTGGGTTCTTCTAGTTCCACGGCCTCCTTGGGAAACATTGCCACCTCTGAAGTCACTGAAGGAGAAAACAGCCTTGGCAAATGGCCCTATAGTGAGTAGAGCCCCACAGCTGAACCCAAGAAGTTCTATTTTGGCTTTCCCATGAAATGAAGGATTCAGAAAACACCTTCCTTAAGCACTGCAATTTTTCCCTTCAAATTCCCATATTAAATCTTCAAAGCTCCATTCCACAGTAATCTTAAATGTAACCATCTTTTAAATTTCCTAAGTTCCAAGAATTTAATAATGATAATAACATTTATATAGCACTCACTGTATGTCAGGCACAATGCTAAGCATTTTAGAATCATTATCTGATTTGATCCTCATAGCAATCCAGAGAAATAGGTGATATTATTATCCTTATGTTACAGATGAGGAAACTGAGGCAAACAGAGGTTAAATGACTTGCCCAGGGTCACACAACTAGTCAGCATCTGAGACCAGATTTGAACTCAGGTCTTCCTGACTCCAAACCTGTTGCACTATCCACTGTGACACGTAGCTGCTCATTTGGACCCCAAATGTCCTCTCCTCTGAGCCATTTGGTGTTCAAGTAAGAGCTGACAAGTTCCACTCACTCCATGAATGACCTGAGCAGATGCCCCTGGTGGCAGGAACAAGTTGTCTACGTAAAAAATAAAAGTCACTGAAGAAAGAGCTGTGTCTCTGAAGCTTCAGCTTGATTGAATCAACCTGGAATGTGTAGGAACATATAGGAGAGAACAAATATTTTTATCCTTCTGTCCCCAACTAGAGACTCTAGGGAAAAGGCATTGATTACTAGAAATAGAAGCTTCTTTTGAGGGGGTCCAGAATTCTCATGAGTTGAGGAAAGTCTAAGCATATTAAAAAGCAGGAACCTCTAGTGTCCTCCTCCCCACCAATACTACTCAGACTACTCCCAGGGAAGAGAGCAGAGTGGGAGACATGCATACCAGTGGTGACTTGAGTGTGGCTGGTTTGCCTGATAAGTTGGTTCAAGTTAGTCATGTCCACAACAATGTCACCTAGCCCAATCTGTGCATTGGAACTGAAGATACGGCCAAACTCAGGAAGCTGCCAGACTGTTTCCTTCTTTTCATAGTCCATGTGAAATGGTTCATCTTCATCAAATTCATGCAGGTCCTGCTCATATGGTTTGTAGGTCTGAACAATTGTCACAGAGCTGATTACATGGTCTTCAGCGGGACAGTGAGATCATAGAGGCACTGGTTATTAAAAGTAGATGCTGCTGTTGTCTGGTAAAGGGTCTAAGAAGAGAGGGAAGAACACAGTGAAGAAGTGAAGAAAAGTATTGGAGTTCCAAATGTGTATGTAATTGAAATTAAATAATATATTTTGGTTAAAGTTTAATAGGCCTCTACATTTAAAAATCACTAGTTGGTAGCTTTTGAAAACTTAGAAAAATGTCAAAGCTTTACAAAACAAAATAGTCTATACTAGCAAATGCTAGGATCTACTTTGTGGTTTCAAAAGATATTTTTAATATACATAACCAGATAGAATTTAATTTATTTTTAAATTATTTTTTAAATACTATTTTTTAAATCTTTTTGGCTTGTAATACCCTTAAGTCCTTAAAGATGTAAGAACTCATTATGATTTAACATTATAAAATTTATCATTAACAATTCATCATTAAATTATAAATGTCTAGAACTTTCCATGAGGATTTTCATAAGAACACATAACATCTAGTCTTGTGTCAAACCAGGACACCTAGTTGATGAAGAGGAATCTCCTTTGGGTTAACTGTCTTCCAAACAGTTGCTTTAATATTTACTATTAGAGAGTTTCTAATGGAGCAAGTGCCTTCCCCCTCCACTTCCCACCATGACCATTGGACCACACTCAATTGCCATTTCTGGTAAAGCTTAGAAGGGAGACCAGATATCGATCAGGACAGCTGGAGATGATCCAGGATGCGGTGGGCGACCTTGGCCCTTTTCAAGTTCTCATTTTGAGTGAGGCAACACCCATTCAGTGAATTGACCTCTTTAAGAAGTGAGTCAAGGGAAAGCCCCTTTAATAGGGGAGGACCCTCTGGGTTGCTGACCAAAAGAGAATCAGTTACTATTTACATTCCTTTTGAGCCAGGAGGGCCCAAAAATAACCATTAAGCAGTGCTTAGGCAGGGACCTATTGTTCAATCCATGAGATCCAGAGTGAATTGAGTTTAAGGCTTGGTCTTTGAGAAAGAAACCTAACTAGTAAACCTCAAGTTAACCAGGTAGCTTTGGGCCATCAAAATTTACCTTCCCTTGGAGAGATGAGAGGTGGGGAGAGGAGAGGATGGGAGGGCAGAGGAGAGGAGGACAGGGTGAGCTGAGTTGCCTAACTGGAACTGGCTAGCTGGGTCCCTATTTAGGCAGCTCGGACTATGGTTTGTCCATCATTCCTTAAGAGGATCATGACATCAGGGAGATGATGACATGACTTGCAACTGACTTTGATTTGAGTGAGGGAGGGTTGTACAAAACCCTTATCCTCACTTTCTCCTCCAGAGCCATCTGGGTCCAGTGTCCAGATATTCATCAGAACAACTGGGGATAGCCCAGGATGCAATAGGAGACCTTGCTTGGGGAGGCTAAAGAACTTTATCCAGAGAATCATAGCCCAGACCTTAGAGGAATAGCTGCACTATCAGTCACTAGGCAGAATTGCAATGTGTGGGTTCCGAATTGACACTTTGCACCACTGGGCAAATTTGGTTCTCTTTCACATGAGTGTCTGAGCATGCTGTGACATGACCTGGCATTCCTTCTGTCTGCTGTGCTCAGCTAACCCTGGACTAAATCGAAGCATGTGCTCTGTATGCTCTAAGCAAACTGGATATTGGATAAGCAGAGTGCTCGGAGCATCCTAAGAATAATGAGAGTAGTAGACTATGAGCATAGGGAGTTGTAATTATCATTATTTAACTCTCTTATCTCTTGCCTCAAGAGATGAGGTGAGCCCAGGAAGAAAAGCTGCTTCTGTAGCCCAGGGACAAATGAGCCTCTCATCCACAAGGAATCCTAGGAGCACAGTTGTCCTATAACCATCAGCCAAACCTGTTGTCTAACTTAAGAAACTCTTATCTTCACCTCGCAACTTCTGCACTGAGCATATAAGAGTGTGACCAGTGGGAAAAGGTTCAGAGAAATGAGTCCAGGGAAAAACCAGGACCAGAGCAGGACGAGGGAGTCAGATGCCTTAAGATACAACACACGGGGCATGGTACAAGACACAATGTGAAATTACTTATTAGGACTGCGTTTATTTTCTATAGAACATGTTGCTCTCCACAGTATTCAGAGATTTATTTCGTGATGCCAGTTCACATATTACACTGGAGGTTCCTGACCTTTATTGGTGACTCAAAGAGGGAAATTTCCAAAACTTACTCAGAGCATACACACACATGCTTCGATTTAGTCCAGGATTAGCTGTGCACAGCAGACAGAAGGAATGCCAGGTCATGTCACAGCATGCTCAGACACTCATGTGAAAGAGAACCAAATTTGCCCAGTGGTGCAAAGTGTCAATTCGGAACCCACACATTGCAATTCTGCCTAGTGACTGATAATACAGCTTGTCTGATGCTAATTGGCTTCCTAATTAGAAGCTACCCAATTCAGAGGAATTCAGAGGCAATGTATTCTTCAAGTTGTGGAGGCCAGGTCTTATTGGAAACCTGCTGCAACCTTTAATCACTAGTCCCATCTTTGTCCTCAACATGGAACATGTGGAGTTTCTGGGAGACCCTGTATGAAAGTCATACTGATAGTGCTGAGCACACCCACAGACTGAGGTAGGGACATTCCAAGTAAGTACAAAGCATCTACTTCCTAGGGAGAGCAGAAAGAGGCTGAGATCCTCTAGGAGAGAAAATTGGGCTTAATGCCTCTTATTTCCTTACTATTTTAAATGTAAAGAGATCATTTGATCTCAGGATGGAATTATAATTGCAGAACTCTTAGGGAGAGAAAGAAGAGATGGCACTTATTGGTCTGGTGTTATTAGCAAGAGAACACAAAACCTAGACTAGGAATAGTTTCTCTAGAAAGAAGGATGAAATCTTGAGAATCACAAGTCTCTATAACTGGAGTATACCTGGGATGCCAAGTCTTTATCTAGGCCATGGGGACAAACATCTTAGAAATCCCTGAAGAGTGTAGAGAAAATTTATAAAGGTTACTAATTAGCCCTTGGTTACCATTAATAAAGAATCTGCAGTCCTAAAGTCAGCCGTAGGACAAAGTCTCAGTGTATTTAACCCTTGTCTCTTATTCCATGTGGTAATTAGGTTGAGGACTTCCCTGCAGATCTTAAACTAGCAAGAGAGTTTACTAAATAATATGAAAACCACATGTGCATACTCACTTAAACAAAGGTTCAAGGAAATATTTCCACCCACACTTCATCACCATACAAAGTTCCAGGTTTAGACTGATTCTTGGAAGTCAAGCTGACAGTGTTTGTAATTGAAACTTGTGATCTTTCTCGTCCAGGCTAGGATGGTGCAGGATGATCTGAAAAGGTGATAGGGTCTGGAGGGTTTTACACTAAAGCAGACAAAGCAAAGGTACATAAACCCATTGTCCAAATTTTAGCTGAATGCATTATTTGGAAGCCAATTTTAAATACTACAATAATGAATAGGTCAGATGTACCAAAACACAAAAGGTTAGAAATCTTTTGGAGTCAAAGTCTGCATTCATGGGCATTCATCAATCACTGTCATTTTTTTATCCTCCTCTTCACACGCCATCACACACACGCACGTGCACACACACACACACACACACACACACACACATATACACACTCATTCACTCATTCCTCTGGGTGGGCATACATTACCCAATAGCAGCTTCTGCTCATCTCTCTCTTTGTTCAGGTCAAAATCAATGGAATAGAAAAGCTTGAGAGACAAAGTTGTTTCAGGAGAAGGGTTTGTAAACTTTACTTCAGGGCACAGAAAAAGACATTTAGCAGAAATATAAAATCAGTAGAAGCCTAAGCCAATCAATATATCTTTTCTTCTTTCTCAATTCCTCCCTCCTTCTGCTGGAGATATGAATGTGATTGTCAAAGTTTCTATAAATTCAAGGAAAGGGAGCACACCCAGCTCTTTAGAGTATGTCTTATATGTCCAAAGTGGTGAAAAAGCCCTAGAAAGAGTATACATTTACAATCAGGATCTGGATCCTGACTGTGACTTACTACTCATGTATCTTTCAGAATGTAACAAAACCTCTTTAGGTCTCAATTTCCCCAAATGAAAAGAATGGAGCATATAACCTTTAAGATCGCTTCCACTTCTAGATCTCTGATCATATATGTGTGTGTATGTATATATATATGTGTGTGTGTGTATGTTAGTTCACCTAAGTACAATAGATTTTGCTTCATCCCTTTAATTTCACTGTATAAATCTTTCTATTTGAGGTATATTTCTCATGAATAACTGCTTTCTAATTCATTTTGCTACTGTGTTCCATTTTATGGGTGAGTTGATATCATTCACCTTCACAATTATGATTTCTCTTTTTCCTGTCCCTTTTATATGTTTTCCTCTCCTCTACCTTGGCCATCTCTTAATAAGGAAGAAAAGCATGATAAGAGAGGAATGTGTTCAACATTAGCAATGTATATTTGGTACAATGTGTTTCCATTCCACTGCTTCCCTCCTTATCCAGTACATGGTCACAAACTCTTATACTTTCTTTGTTTTTTCCTTTTCTTCCTCCTTCACAATTTACTTTCCAAAATCGGAGTTTGTTTTGCTTATAATTAGCCCTTTCCCAAATCTACCTTCCTTCTTTAAAAAAAATTTCTTTTTTATATATCATAATTTTCCCCAGTATCTCTCCTCTTTCCCCTCCCAGAGACAAATTCCTTATAATAGATAACATTTTTAAAGACAAAAGAAGAAAAAATAAAAATAATTTATGAACACATAAAAATAGTCTGAAAATATGTTCATGTACTACATTCATGGACCTCCCACCTCTAGAGAGAGAGGGGGAACAGTATCTTCTCATATTTCTTCTTCAGGGCTATGCTTCTTCATTGCAATTTTGCAATAATTTTTTATAGTTATTCTATCCTTTGACATTTTTATGGTTTTCTTCATTCTGCTTACTTCACTCTGTATCAGCTCATGTAGATCTTTCCATGATTCTCTGTATTCATCATATTCAACACTTATTACAGTACAATAATTTCATTACATTTACTTACCATCTTGCCCTCTCCTGTCCCCCTGTTCCTGAATTACTATTGAACTAAATATATTTTTGCCTCAAATCTTCTATGTGCATGTATGTGAGAGAGAGAGAGAGAGAGAGAGAGAGAGAGAGAGAGAGAGAGAGAGAGAGAGAGAGAAAGGAAGGGAGGGAGAGAGAGACAGAGTGCATTCAGTATTCCCTTGTCTGGTTCAGATGAAAGTGAGATTCAATTGTATCCCACTCCCACTCTCCCCACACCATTTTCCATGTTTAATATAGTCTGCTCACTCACTCAGATTATGTGAGATAGTTAAGATTCAGCTTCTTTCTTCTTTTTTTCTTTCACACTAAATTTCGGCATCCTTTTTTACTTTTGGATCACCGAAATGGACTCATTCCAAGCCTTCTATGTTATTTACTCCCTCTATGACCCTCGCAGAGAAAAGGGTTTTGAAGAGAAATTTATTTCTTCTCCCCTTATTAAAATAAAAACACTTCATTATCATGATTCCTTCTGATTCCTAAAATAACTGTTCTATGTTCCTCTTGACTTTTGTGTTTGCATTTCAAAGCATTTATTCAATCTGTCCTTTTCATCAGGAATAATTGGGAATCTATTTTATTAAAGGTCTCTTTCCCTCCACAAAATTGTATTCTATTTTCCAGGTAAGTTATTTTTGGCTGCAAGACTTTATCATTTCTGTTCTGGAAAAATGTATTCTAAGCTCTTTTTTTCTTTGACCTAGAAGCTCTGAATTTTATCTAAGGTACTTCCATGAGTTTTCATTCGGAGATTTCTTTCAAAAGCTGGATGGAAAATTCTTTCTATTTTCATCTTGCCCTCTGGTTCTAATAGCATGGATAATTTTGCTTCACGATATCTTGAAACATTATAATTACAATTTTTCATGGTTAAAGTTTTGAGGTAGTCCTACGGTTTTGGGGTTGTCTCTCCTAGATTCTTTAGATGAATTATTGTCTACATCAAATATAAAAATGTATTACATCCCTTATATGACATACATTACATTCTCCTCTTTGTTCAGTCCTTTAATTTCATTCTAGTATTTCTTGGTGCTCCATGGTTTCACTGATTTTTACTGGATCCAATTTAATTTTCAAGGAATCTATTACTCAACTAAGGTTTTATACCATCTGTACTAAACTATCAATTCTCCTTCCAATTCTTTTCTTTAGAACTTACATTAATTTTCTTCTTCTTTCTTCTTCAGATCTCATTTCATTTATACTATCATTTTCAAATCTTTGCTTCAGTTCTTCCAGGAATCTCAGTAAAGCTGATGACAAATCTGTGTCTTTGCTTGAGGACTTGGTTATGGATGTTGTAGAATTATAGTCTCCTTCTGAATCTATGTCTTGGTTATTCTTGGCTGTATAATGTTTCTTGATCATTGGTGTTTACTTTTGTTTGCTCATTTTGCCAGTTTTACTTTCTGAAATGGAAATTTGTGTCATAGTCAGCCTTTGCACATTTCCAGCAGGAATAGTAGGGGCTTCCTTGATCTTGATCTAGATTATCTGTAGTCTGGGTAATGAGCACTGTGTGCCATAACTCATAACTGAGTTAAACCAAGGCAATCTAATACAACATGTGGCCTGATAATTATCCTCCAGGTTCAGAATCTGCAGACTCCTATCCCTTGGTTTAGGGTCAGGGTGGCACCACTACAGATTCTAGATATCTCAAGCTAGTCTATGGTCAAGTGTCCACCTCCCTGTCCTTTGGTACACAACAGCAGACTTCCCTGGGCAAATATTGTCCAAATACTGAAAGGTTTCCCTGTTCTGTGTTTGCAAGCAGATTTTTTAGCTGGATCCTGTCCTTACCCTTTCCTCCACCAAGCCAACCAGTAACTAGAAGCTTCTGGCTGCCCTTTTTTAAAGAATTGAGAAGGGAAAATGCAAAAATTCTTACTGCATTTTTTCCTCAGATTTCATAGTCATTATATGATCTGGTGCTCTTTCTTTCTCCTTGCTGAAGGATTTATGTTTGGGCTAGACTATTCAACTTCTACTTATTCTTCCATCTTGAGAATATTTTTGATCCTATGTTTTCAGAGTAAGATTCCAAAAGTTATTCCTTTTCTTTATTTAAAAGCTGGATTTTTTAAAAGTGCCCACTGAATTCTTAGCAACATGCTAGGCAATGTAGAAGATACACAAAGAGGAGACATAGTCCTTGTCCATAAAGAATTTGTAATAGCATTAAGGAGACCAGATACACCCATGAAGCAACTGGAAAACAGTATGAGACAGTCTTTAAGTTCAAAAATATGTGTCATAGCAAATGCTAGGGAAGGGAGAAAGGAAACAAGCATCTATTAAGCACTTTGGGGCAGCTAGGTGGCACCATAGTACGTAGAGTACCCATCCTGCAGTCAGAAGATTCATCTTTCTGAGTTCAAATCTGGTCTCAGACATTTGGTCACTTAACCCTCTTTGTCTCAGTTTTCACATCTACAGAATGAGCTGGAGAAGGAAATGGTAAACAACTCTTTTATCTTTGCCAAGAAAGCCCTGAATGGGGTCACAAAAAGTTGGACACAACTGAAAAAAGACTGAATAATAATAAAATAAAATAGTCACTATCCTAAGCACTTCTGATATAAATACAAGCAAAAAGAAAACCTATGGCCTCAAGGAACTTACTTTTTAATCTAGAAGACAACATAAAAATAGGAGATTAAAAGGGGGAGGGATGTGACGGTACCTGATGTGCAGGAATGTTCTTAAAATTCAAAAGCCAGAAAAGAACAGGGAAAAGCCAGCCAGCCTTGAACTTTCCAAAAAATAGAGGTTACAGGAACAACTCATCAGTTGGAGAAGGGGGGAGGTCTTACAATAAGATGCTCCAGTTTGAGAAGGCCACAGAGATATTTGGATATTCCAGAGCAAGGAGACCCCAGGAAATGAGGGAAGCTCCAGGATGAGACAGCAGGATATGAAAATCTGGAAGCCAGGAATGGGGCTATGAAGGGAAGTGAGGAGAACATTATGAATCAAAGTTGTCAGGGAAGCTGTTCATGGATTAAGTGGGAATTGAACTGGGCCTTGAAAATTAGGATTTATTCAAGTGGACACATAAAGCAAAAAGGAAGGTATGACACCATGAACAAAGATAAAGAAACCATAAAAGTAATGGTTTCTAAGTGGGACAACAGGAAGAGCAATCTGAATAGAGGGACAGGGACTTTTTATGGTGAATAGGTAAAATGATGCCATATTTTCAGAATTTCAGCAACGAGGATTTTCATATCCACCTTAAAGGCCAGGTAGTTCTTCCTAGTATAGGAGGGTGAAAAGAATAGAAGTCGAAGCTAAAAGGGGACAAATAGGTTCTTCATTTGCCCATTATTTATGAGGACTTCATTAAACAGTATGCAAATATCTGAGGACCACCCACTGGAGAAGAAAATGTTTTTCTTTGAAAATTTGGTTCCTTTTCCTTTTTTCCTCATAAATACATACACATTATATATACATATACACATATCTGTGTACACACATATCTATACAAGCATATATATTTAGTACCTCACACTATACATATATGCATATATATAGTGTGTATGTCTATGTATGTATGTATATATGTGTATATATATATATATCTCACACATGATTAGCACAGAACTCTGAAGTATAAGAGGTCCTTGAAAAATGTTGACTGACTTACTGACTGCAAATAAAGAGAAGCACAAGCATGAATAAAGGGAAGATTTGTTTGGTCTGGCATTCAGCCTTAGCATGTCCCCTACTGAAAACTATTTTATTCAGTCACTTTCAGTCATGTTTGACTCTTTGTGACTCCATTCAAGGTTTTCTTGGTAAAATTACTGGAATGGTTTGCCAGTCCTTCTCCAGCTTATTTTACAGATGAGGAAATTGAGGCAAACAGGGGTAAGGGACTTGCCCAAAGTCACACAGCTAGGAAATATCTGAAGTCAGATATGAACTCAGAATGATGTCTTCCTAACTCAAGGTGTGTCACCCACTATGCTATGGTGCCACCTAGCTGTCCTACTAGAAACTATAATGGCTCATCTAAGGCTAATTATCTACCTTCTGGTGGAGACCAGTACGTCAGGAAAATCTGGGGAAGACCTGGGGAAGGCCTGACAGGTGTGAGTGAAGGAGAAAGAGCTAGAACAAATGAATTTGACTCTAATATACTTCCACAAATATATATGAGACTTGCCTGTTTTCATACAAGATTCAGCATCTCCCACTAAAAGATGAGGAAAGTAGAATTTTGTCTTAGGTTGGTGGGAAGGATCCTCTATAATAATAACCTGGTTTGTCTCCCCAGAGAATTACCTACATCAGATGGGGTCTGAGGGTCACATGATCAATGGAACCCAACAAGACTCATCTACAACCAGGTGGAGTTTGTGCTCTTTGATAGTGATGTGGGACTATTTCAGACAAGCTGTGGAAATCCCAAGTCCAGAAATGAAACAGTAAGAAGGAGATAGTCAAGCATGCAAGGTCCATAGTGAATGTGTGCAGAGACAATTTTCTTTTCTATGACAAATTCACAGTGCAAAGGAAAGGGACCCTGGCTGATATGGATGGTACATGCAGAGGAAAGAGAACTGAACTAGAAGCCACATTCACTGGTCACTAGTCCTGATTTACTTAGTAGCCATTTAATTTGGGCCACATATTTATAAATGTGTATGTGTGTGTATGTGTGTGAATATATACTTTATATAACATATATGAGTATACTATATGTGTATATAGTATCCTATATATGTACACGTAGTATATAAAGTATATGTATATAGTATATCATATATGTGTGTGTGTGTGTATACTATATATACACTTTTTCCAGATGAGTTTTCCCCATTGCTAAGATAAATAATCCTTGTCCTGTCTGCCTCATAGGGTTGTGGTAAGGAGAGAATGGGAATATATATGAAAACATCTTGAAATTTGTAAAATTTTATATTAATATAACCCATCGTTATTAATATAAGAAAGCTCCAACACCTCCCTCAAACTCCTCAGTAACCCCATCCTGAGTTCTCAGGCATGAACTGAGCCAGAATTAGGACTAATGAAATCTGAGAAGTAAAGGGAAAGTTATCAAATGGTCTCTCCAGTGGGAGGGTGGGGGTTGTTCCCCAAAGGGGAAACTTGAGAAACTGAGAAAGAGAAAAGGAAGCAATAATTGTTTTCCCAGGACAAGCCAGGTCTGTTTAGGGAATTACCAGATCAATGGGAGAAGCCTCTGTGCACCTGATGACCTTTTCTGTTAACATGAAGCCATTTAGGAAGCACTAGTAGGACATTTAAGGAGATAGCAGAGAAATTAGTATGATAGGAGACTTAGTTTGGGTATAGATTCTCAAATCTATGGGAAGAATTGATTCAAGCATAAGCCTTCAGGACTTGGGAAGGTGAAATCTGCAGCTCTGTGGATGGCTCAGCGCCTTCCTTACCATGGCTTTTGTGGTTCTTCTGATCACAAATGCATAGACCAACTGAAAAGGCTATGGGGAAGGAGAAAGAATTGGGTTTTCTTTTGTCTTTTTCCTTGACGTAGCCAAACATTTTTGTAAGAACCCTTGAAAGCAGGGACCAATTTACTAGAAGAAAAGGGTGAGTGTGTGATGCCACCTAGGTTACAAGGCAAGACCCTTGTGACTTGTAGCTGAAATCTCCTGTATGGTTTAAATGAGTTGATATTTGTAAAGCACTTCGCACTGTGCCTGGCACATATTAAACATCTAATAAATGTTTGTTCCCTTCCCGTCTCCCTTGACTCCCTCTTTAAAATGTGACCACTTTGGGAGCACAGACTGACTGACTTTTCTATTTCTTTTTCTATCCCTAGGGCACAGGGCTTTTGCACATAATATACATGTGCAATAAATGCATATGTTAATAAATGCTTCATTCATTCATTCCACTGAACTAGAGAGGCCCAGATTTCACAGTTTCACCAGCGCTATGGAAACTGCTTCTATTTTCCTAGCCTTCTGAAAGGAATGGAGTCAGATGTTCAGAGATATATAGCAAATGTAACCTTTCCATGTCACAAAAGGCACCGCTCTACTCTCCATTTCAAAGTGGTATATGGTTTGGTAAAATAATTCCACCCCCATTGAACTCACTAGAATGTCAACCCTCACTTTTAAAGGGCCACAGGAATAGATGACTTATCTTCCTTGACCAATTGGAAATAGAGTTTAAAATCCAGCCTCATGTCTTTTTGTTACAGTTCATACAAGGCGATCTTTGTTTCAAGAAAAGTAATTCTTGATTAAATAACTTTCTTAAGAAAAAAATACTTTGTTGGGGAAATTAAAAAACAAATTTCAAATAAATTCTATTTAAATTGTTTATACCTACCTGGAAAGGGGTCACCTGCCTTCTAAGTCCTCAAATTAAAACGGACAGTACAGGACTCTGGAGCAATCACTGGAGAGAGACCACTCGATCATCTTCAATCTCAATATCTCATTGTATAATAACAGCAACAATAATAACAAACATTTATGTAATACCTTATGAGGTTTGTAAAGTTCTTCATATACATTACCTCATTTGAACCTCGTCATGACTCCACAGGTATATTTGTCTCATTTGACAGACAAGTGTCAAAACTGAGGCTGAGACAGTGTCAAAGGTGGCATTTGACCTTGGTCTTCTTTATTCCCTATCCAGGTTGATATACTGTATTTTGCCCATGCAGGTTGTACACAATACACATTTATTGAATTTAATTGAATTTTTGGACTCTTTACTGTCTTCCTAGCCTATCCATCCTCTTGCTTTCAATTCTATTTTTAAAAATTGAGCACCTATTATTTGTAAAGGTCTATGCAAGATACTAAAGATAAACCAATAAAAAAAAACAATTTAGTCCCTGATTTTAATGGCCTTACCATCTAATAAAGGGGATTCAATAAGAATTTTTACAGCAGTAAGTATGATACAATGCAAAATGAGCATTCCAAAGTGCTTTGAGAAAATTTGAACAAAAAGGTTTTCCTTTCATCTGGGGAAATCAGGGAAATTTTCATGAAGGAAGTGAAATGTCATAGGAAAGAATTAATACAGAATAAAATCAGGAGGGATTATCTTAAAGTCATAGGGATTGGCTAAAGGGATACAGACCTCTGGAGACAGGAAGGGCCTGAAGATCAGAGAACAGTTCATCTCTCTAACGAGTCTATCTCTCATTTAGTCCAGCCTCTAGTGAAAGTTTTACCACCAAAGATACAACCACCTGGGCACCACAGCCTGCTCCCCTGTTCTGTGATGTTTCTATCCTGGTGAGATCAAGATCAATTGATTCAGGATCACAAAAGAAGAGAAGACTGGAATCCTGTCCACAGATCGAATTCAGCACAGTGACTGGACCTTCCAAACCCTTGTGATGCTAGAAATGGCCCCCCAAAGAGGAGATGTCTTTGCTTGCCATGTGGACCATGTCAGCTTGCAGAGCCCTGTCATTGTAAACTGGAGTATGAGTTGATTCCTTAAGTCCCTGGTCCCTACACACCGTAGATAGGTAAGACTCCAGGAACCCTTAGAGTGAGTGTGCTGTCCCTATCTCCTGAAATTTCTCATATTCAATCCCCTCCCTCCAGCATAAACCCTGAGCTCCTGGGAGAGCTCTATTCCAGGGCAGAGCACCTGGGGAATCCTGGGTCCTCTCCTTTTCAAGAGATATAAAGAGTCCAGTTATTTTCCTGATTAGTCTTCAGTTTCAAGAGCTGATCCCTTTTCAGGGGCTCTGGATTCAACTTTTAAAGACCCCCCAGTATAGAGAAACTAGTATCTGAAATCAGCAGGTTAAAATAAGCTCCTTTAAGTCCTGATTCCAAAAATGGTTCTTTATATTTCTCTTCCCTTCTTCACCCTCCCCTTCCCTCACTCAATCTTTTCCAAACACCATACAATAGGACAGGCTCCAGGACCTCTAGCAGAGACCCTAAAGTAGAGTAAATAGATATATAGTAACTTCAAGATCTGTGGTACCCAGGAGCACATTCTGAATCTTCCTGGACTAAGAGGCTCACTGGAATTCAGGGCTTGGTATTTGGACTGATCTTACTTTGAGTGAGGCTTCACAACACCAATGCAATACCCACAGCAGCTGCTATAAATATGCATATGTACTTCTAGGGTAGATTCACAAAATATAATAAATTCTCTTCCTCAAAATATTTATTTAGAACATCACTATTAGGATACCTAGAGGTAAGATTTAACAAGGTGCTCTTTACTAATCCAGAGAGTGCCAACATTTTAAGCATTCTTTCAGCTAGGCCTCCTCACAAGTAAGTTCCCCTATGCAAGTTCCTCCCTCTGCTCTTTTTCTTTTGGGCAAGTTCCTCCTATAATGGGCTCCATGTGACTCAAGCTCCGTGTGACTAAGGTTGTATCATAGCTATGGGCTAGGCCAGAGCTGAAAGCAAGTCACATAGGTCTTATTATGGATGGGGAAGATCTTCCTATTCTATTAACATTACATTCAGTCCCAAGATCTTTCATATCCATTACATAGGCCAATGGAACTTTAGGGGCAACTTGTATCATCATAACTTCCATAACAACATAAAAGGGATAACATAAAATAAACACATAAAACGAAATCTTGGGGGAGGTTGAACACAAGCACCCCATCACTGCCCCCTCAAATAAATGGGAGCTAAAATCCCTCAGAGTAAGGAGCAAAGATCTCATCTTCTAAAACTACTTCCTGCTGAGATTCGACATAGAGCTGTCCCTGCTTCAGGAGGTCGCATTCAAGGGGTTAGTTCCTTAGCTAGTATCCAGAGCTTGATCAATTCCAGATCCAGGGGTGACATATCATAATCTTGGACAGAGGGTGACAACCAGCTTAAGTAGTCAGTCATCTACAAGTGGAGGACACTGAGCCTATAGGAGATAAATCTAGCAAACAAGTAAAGCAAACGAAGACCAAAATGAATAAGGAGACAAGAACCAGAAGCAGGGTAAATATAGTGTCAATTGTGCTTCTAGAGACCATGAACCTACTATCAGAACCTTATTCACGGTAAAATATATGAATTAATGGCACAATTTGGTAATCATCTTCTCCTGAATAAACAACAGTTACAGTACTATCTTTTCCATGTGCTATAATCTCGACAGCCTTTGGAACATCATCTGGTTTCTGTTTTACCCATTCTTTAGCTCCCAATTTTATTCTATCAATAGAATCAAATGCTTCAGTTCCTTTGATAGTTATTTTAGAAGGAGGGTTAGTTTTCACAAGGAGCATTATTTCATAAGCAATAATGATCACTTGAACCATTCTATCATTTTTACCAAATTGTATAGGTTCTTCACCTAAATTTTAGAATACCACAATAATTTCTCCTTGATAGTTAGAATCTGTTACTCCAGCCAACATGTGTATTCCTTGAGCTGCTAATCCTGATTTAGGTAATATCTATCCAAAATTATTTTTAGGGATTTTCATACATATTCCAGTAGGAATTTTCCTTTCTTCTTATTTCCTTCCTATCCAACAAAAAGTCTTCCAAATAATGTACATCATATCCAGCTGAACCAGGTGTCCCTGGATACAGTTCTGGGTCATCTTGTCCTACAGTCCAATACTCAATTACTTGGGATTTTACGTGTTTGCTGTTTTCTAATTTGCAGAGTTGGTGTCATCATTCTGGCTAAAGGTGTACTTTCTGCCAATGGTCTATTATTCAAATTACATAAAGTAATGAACAAATTATCTTTCCAATATTGATAAGAATTATTAGAACTTAACTTCTTTAACTGTTTTTTCAATAATTTATTCGTTGTTTCAATTAACCCAGATGCTTGTGGATAATATGGAATGTGATATATCCATTCCATATTGTTTAATATATAATATCTCTTCATTTTATTACCTTTAAAATGTGACCTATTGTTACTTTGAATCTGCATTGGGATTCCATAGACTTACGATATCTAGAGTTCCACAGATATTTTTAGGGTTGCATTCTTATAGGGACAAGCCACTAGCACACCTGAATAGATGTCAACACAAGTACATATAAATTTGCATCCTCTGTCTTGGGGTGGAGATCCAACATAATCTATTTGCCAAAATTGGGTTGGTACTTTTCTCCAGTTACTACGTGAGGAACAGTTCATTCTTTTTCCAGTTAACATATATGACATTCCTCTGCTACCTGTTTTAACAATGAATATGAGATACCTCAATCTTGTGCCCACTAGTATGTAGCCTGAACCCCTAAATGGCTGGCCTTTAGACCATTTTGCTAGTTTCAGATCATCATTTGGTTTCAGAGCAGGAACAACATGTTAAGTAGCAGTCTTTGATAACTGATCATCATGTGCATTGTACTCACGTTCTGGTGTGGTGAGGGCCATGTGAGCATCTACATGAAAACTGACAAGTTAGTAACCAAAGACACGTCCCATATGCCTTCCCATAATTTTTTGTCCCAGACTTGTTCACCATGAATTTCTCAATTTTGATTTTTCCATATGGGCATCCATATAGCTAATCCTATAGCTACAGTCCATGAATCAGTGAATATATGACACTGTCCTTCTTGATGTACTGCCATAAGTTCAGCATATTGACTACTTCTACCTGTCCCAAGTACTTTCCAAAGTCCATCTAGTACATGAATTACAGGCTACCGCTTTCCATTGTCTTTTATGGCCCAAATATTTTGCTATCCCATAAGTAAACCATGCATGTCTCTTTTGTTAATCCATCATATCCCTCATTCTATTTTACCAAGAATTGTACCAACTGTTGCTTTGGTTCAAGGGATGTATCATTTCCCTCAGTATCTATGTGTGCTATAGATTCATGTAAGGCAGAAACTCCACTTTTGCCTGTTTTAGATATGTTTTGAATGTACCATTTCTGTTTAATTATGTTAGCCTCTTGTGTATGTCCAATTCTATGGGAAGTTGGGGTACTAATTACCCAGGTCATAATTAGGATTCCAGGCCTTAATATTACTTCATGGCCCAGAGTCAATTGTTCCATCTCTACCAAGGCCCAGTATGCAGCTAACAACTGCTTTTCAAAAGGGGTTTATTGAATTCCAGCTGAAGGGAGCTTCCTAGACCAAAATCCTAAAGGTACATTTCAGCTTTTCTGTTTTTGCCATAAACTCCAGTTTATTTATTCATTCTGTACCTTCACTTGTAATTCTACTGGTCCACTTTACATAATCAAGGGTCAACTGTATAGCAGCCTTGACTTCTTCAAAAGCTTTACTCTGCTTAAGTCCCAAATCAAATTCATATTTCTTCCTAGTAACCTTACATAAAGGTTTCAGAATCTGCCCTAAATGCGGTATGCAATGTCTACAATATCCAAATAATGCAATAAACTTTTGGGCCTCTTTCTTATTGGTTGGGATAAGAAAATCCTGAATCTTTTGTTGGGTTTGTGAAAAAAATCTTGCAGTCCCTTATTCCATTGTATGCCTATGAAATTTACTGTTTGAGCTGATCCTTGAACCTTCGTAAAATTAACTTCCCACACTTTGCTTTTCATATGCTCAGTTAAGAGCATCAAACTCTTCTCCACTTCTACATTTTTCCCTGTATCATAATATCATCTATGTAGTGGGTAAACTATATATCAGGCAGTTCTAATTCATCCAAATCTTCAGTCACAATCCTATGACAAATAGTAGGGCTATGCAGATATCCTTGTAATAAGCAGGTGAAAGTATATTGTCTGCCCTGCCAAGTGAAAGCAAACTGGTCGCATTGTTTAGAATCTATTGGAATAGTGAAGAAAGCATTGGCTAAATCAATAACCGCATACCAAGTCCCATCATATTCCTGTATCCTTTCTATTAAGGTAACAGTATCTAGAACAGCAGCATACAGGGTGGGGGTGGGGGGAGCGTCACTTTTTTCAATTGTTTATAATCCACTGTCATTTTCCACATCCCATCTGACTTTCTTACTGACCAGACAGAGTGGTCCATTGAGTGGTTACAAGGACTAACACTTCTGCCTCAACATATTCCTTTATAATATTGGTAATTTCATCTTGTTTACCTGGCACACGATACTGCTTTAAAGTAATTACTTCAAACATGACAGAACAGGAAAATGATAAATGTTGGAGAGGATGTGGGAGAGTTAGAACACTAATTCATTGTTGTTGGAGCTGTGAGCTCATCCAACCTTTCTGGAGAGTGATTTGGAACTATGCCCAAAGCACTACAAAAATGTGCATACCCTTTGACCCAGCAATATCACTTCTAGGACTGTATCCCCAAGAGATCATAAAAATGGGAAAGGGTCCCACATGTACAAAAATATATAGTAGCACTCTTTGTAGTGGCCAAAAACTGGAAATCAAGGGGATGTCTTTCAATTGGGGCATGGCTGAATAAATTATGGTATATGAATGTAATGGAATACTATTGCACTATAAGAAATGATGAACAAGAAGACTTCAGAGAAGACTGAAAAGACTTATATGATCTGATGTTGAGTGAAAGGAGCAGAACCAGGAGAACTTTGTGCACAGCAACAACCACAATATGTGAAAGTTTTTTCTAGTAGACTTGGATCTTCATAGCAGTGCAAGGACTTAAATAAAAATTCCCAATGGTCTTCTAAGGCAAAATACCTTCCATGTCCAGAGAAAGAACTATGGAATTCAATCGCAGAATGTAGTAGATCATTTGTTGTGTGTGTGTATTATGTTTTGGTTTGTTATATGATTTCTCCCATTTATTTTAGTTCTTCTACACAGTATGACTATAGTAAAAAAGTATTCAATAGGAATGTATATGTAGATCCTAAACAGAATTGTATGCCGTCTCAGGGAGGAGAAGGAGAGGAATCGTGGGGGATAGGTAGGGGGGAAAAAATCTAAGTTTTGTGGTAGTGATTGTAGAACACTAAAAATAAATAGAATTAATATATAAATAAGTAATTACTTCAGAAGGTTCAGGTAAAGTGACTGAGTCCATTTTTATTTTACCCACTAGAACTGCATTAATTTCTGTCTTCCTTACTGCAAATTGGTATCTCCCCTCAGACAAATTTAAAGTCATACCTCTCAATATATCTGTCTTAATGATGTATTCAGGAACAGGTACAATTACCACTGTATAATCTTTCTTAGATAATTGCTCAATTTTCATCATTAGTTTAGCTTGACTGGCTGGTATTTCATCCCCTCTCTGTCCTGTGATGGTAATAGGAGTTCCATGTTTAAATTTATCAGGGTTTCCATATATAATAGAGGCCTCTACCCCAGTATCTATTAATGCCCTAGCTACAGTGGTTGATCCATTTTTCCAGTATATGTTTAACCTGATATGGGGTGTGTCATACTGTCTGTGTATTTCTTTAATCTGAACTAGAGCTTGGCCAATTTCCTATTCTCCCTGCAGGTGTGACAAACTTGGATATAATGATTCAGGAGGATTTTTAGGGACAGTTCTTACTTCCCTATTTCATCTAATACCAAGTCTCTTTTCCCGGTACATCTTATATATTTTGTTAGTTGGAATACCACCTATTCTTCCATAATCTATCCCTGCTCTCAATGAAGCAGTAAACATTCCTCTCCTTGTTAATCTATTCTGACTTTGAATCTGCTGGCTATTTCCTCCTCTCTGGGGGAAATGTATCTTTTTCTCATTCACCTAGGTCACCTAACTATGAAACCTCATGCAGCACCTCTGAAAGAGGGTGCCCTATTTCCCCAATTAGTAGAGTCAGAATTGTGTGTTTATTAGCAGGAGGATCAGTCTTCACTATTATATTTCTATGGGGAACCATTAAAAGAGTGCTGTGATATGTGTCTGCATCTCCCACCATTATTGCAGTTCTTATTACCTCTTCCTTCAACTTTCTCATAGTCTCTAAGTGAATATCCCAGTCTATCTCCATTAGGCCACATAGAGTCAGTGGGATACTCTTTATTATATCCCTTGGCAGCTAAAGCTAACAAATTAGTTCCACCATTACCTCCTTGAATATAGTAATCCCTAAAAGCTTGTTGTATAAAGGGATTCTACTAATACTCATGAATTTCAAACTATCTATATTATCTGTTTATCCTCATTCAGCCCTTACATCACTGATTCTCACCATCTATAATATTAATGATTCTCCCATTTTTTAGGTGAATTGACTTAATGTATCTGTCACTTCCTATTGAGTAAAATCCTCAATTACTTCCTTAAATACTGTGTAACTCTCCCCCTGGTTTTCCTGCTTCCTTCATATTATTGGACACGTGTCCACATTTCCAGAAGCCTCCTCATCTGAATTTGCTTCATCTTTCTCCCCTATGTCTTCTTCCCGGGTGTCCAGGTCCCAATCAGGCCCTACAGATGCAAGGGTTGCATGCACCTTCTTCTTGTTAACTTTTCTCTTCTTTTTCCAAGCTAAACTAGCAGCTGTCTCTTCTGCTACCACCTGATATTCTCTAGCTTGCTCTTCTAAAGGAAAGTTCTGACACTGTAGCATAGAAAGCTTCTCATGCAAAGCAGCTAACTGAACTATGGGTTCTCCCTTCTGTAGCCTCAGTTCCCAGTTTTCACATAGTTCTGTGCTTTTAGCCTGTTCTCTTGCCATGGAGAAGAAAAGATAAATCCTCCCAGCCTAGGACACTCATTTCCTTCCCTAGAGCCTTCCAGCCTCCAGGTAGAGATTTTATATTTTGCGATCTCATCCTCATTGCCAAATGTAATGCCAATGCAATACCCATAGCAGCGGCTATGGTTATGCATATGTATTTCCAGGTTAGATTCACAAAATATAATAAACTCTCTTCCTCAAAGGCAAAACCAAAATATTTATTTAGAACATTATTATTAGGATACCAAGAGCTAAGATTTAACAAGGTACTCATCACTAATCCAGAGAGCACCAAAAGGTTAAGCATTCTTTCAACTAGGCCTCCCCACAAGCAAGTTCCCCTAGGCAAGCTCCTCTCTACATTCTTTTTCCAGTAGGCAAGCTCCTCCTAAATTGGGCTCCTTGTGACTCAGGCTGGACCAGAGCTGGGCCAGAGCTGGGCCAGAGCTGGGCCAGAGCTCAAAGCAGGTCACATGGACAGGGAAGATCTCTCTATCCCATTAACATTACAGACTTGTCATCCACCTCAGAAATTTGAAAGGTGAATGAAGGGTGCTGGAGTTTACCACTTGGGAGAAGTGGTTCTTAGATGAGGTTTTGGACTTTGGCCCTAACTGGAGCTTCCTTCTGTATTGATCCCAGGGAGGATGAGCCTGTGAGGTCAAACTTCAGAACTTGGGGAGCTATTAAAATCCTATCTCCCAGAAACAAGTTAGGAACCTAAATGTATTAGACTAGGCACCTGAGACAAAGAAAGAAAAGAAGCTCTTCCCCCTGCCTCTCCTCAAGCTTCTTGCAGCCATCAGTGACCTCCTTCTAGAGAGTTCTGAGGAGACACAGACACTCTATGAAGCTGTCTGTTGTGACACCAAGAACCACATCATTGCTGAGAGGATTGTGAAGCTTATCAGGATAGAGAGAACACATACTTTCCCCCATCTCCTCTACAGGGGATAGTAAAGTTATTCCAATCTTGTATTGAGCATTCTGATAGCCTTAAGATTCATGTCCCTATGTCTGTTTCTTCCTGTCTGTCTTTCTGTCTGTTTGGGTTTCTCTGTCTCTTTCTCTGCCTCTACCTCTCTATCTGTCTTTCCTTTGCTCTGCCTCCCTGACTCTGCCTCTGTCAGTCTCTCTGTCTCTGTCTCTCTGTCTATCTATGTCTGTCTGCCTCTCTCTCTCTCTCTCTCTCTCTCTCTCTCTCTCTCTCTCTCTCTCTCTCTCTCTCACACACACACACACACACACACACACACACACACACATACACACACACACACACCACATACAATAGTTAAGACTCTTTGCTCTCTTTTCTGTGACCAACACTGTTCTCTTAATCTTAAGCCTGAAACTGGTGGATGGGACAAGGTAATAAACACTCTAGGGGATGGTGGCTTTTTCAGACTGGGCTTTTCTGCTTTTGTCTCACAGATTCCTATTCTGGTACCAAAGAAGACCCAGATTTTGAAGGGATTGTGAACATTGCCTCATTGCAACAAGATTTTCCCAGAACTGTTGCCCAGTCCTAGACCCAGACTCTGCCTTTAGCCTCTCTCAAGAAGACTCAGGGTACAGGTGGAAAGAGGAGATGGTACTTGTTGGAGCAGGGGCTTGGGTAATTCATTTTTCAACCCTTTACAAAGCTTCTGAGATGATCTTGGAAACTACATATTCCCCAGAGTAGATACCTTCTTCCTTCCACTCCAACCCACCCACCTCTACCACCTATGGTTTCCAGCCTTCTAGGAAGCTAGAACTACATTGCTTAACTACATTCTTCTGGCTTCCTCAGCCATCTCTCACGTTCAACTACTTGTTCAAACATTTTGGATTATTTTTGCGCCTGCCCATCGTATATTAATTCAGACAAAGCAGATATTACCCCTCCTCTAGGTGAGCCTCACTTTTCTTTACATGGTCCCCCACACCCTCCTTCTGATGAGGAAATCCAATATAACCAACCATGGAGCAGTGCTTTGTAACTCAAGTATTGCTCTCACTAAACAAACAAGAAAAGAAGAGCTTGCCTGGAAATCTATGGTCAATCCCAGTCATTGAAGATAGTGGTGAAGAGGGGAAGCCTTGATTAGGGATTAACTCAATTCTGGTTCACATTCCACCAAAATGGGGCTTCGCTAAGAACTATTCCCTACTCCATCCCTTAGCATTCTTCACTGGGGACCAAGACAGTGGTATATTGGTAAATATTTAACAACTAGCTCTTTGAGTATGGGGGGAGGGAAGAGAATAGAAGCAGGACATACTTTAAGTTTAATCTTATTATCAACATTTTCTCCATCAGTTTCTTAAGTTTAGACACTCCAGTGTCTGAATCGAGGTCTGATTAGAAGTTTGCTCATTTCAAAGGCATGAATGTTCACACTGAAAATTTAACAATTGTCTGTCATGAACTTATAAAATCTGACCCCAGTACACCCCTCAACTGAGCCCAGAATTAAAATAATCTGGTTCTTGGGTAGCATACTGTACAGAATGTGGACATATGGAAACTGGATGGACAGAATGCCCTGTGGAGATAGGTTGGCTATTCAATTTTCCCCTTCCTCTCAGAGGAGACTTTCCCATGATATCATAGAGAATAGATTCCAAGGCACCTCAATCTAACTTCAGGCTTCCCTCTCCCCCTCAACCTGGAAAAGTTATGCATCACACTCACACTTAAGTGAGCCATAGTAACATCAGAAATCAAGAGAAGGAATTCACGGATGGGTAGGGACCCCCATAAATTGGGCCTATTCATAGACTATAGGGGATCTTTTTGATCCCCTTTGTATTGTTACCCCATTGTATTGTTAATATGATATGAGCAGCTGCTGTGAATATATGTATATATATATGTATTTATATATGTATTATTTAAGGATCAAATCACATATTATAATAAGCACTCCACTCAAAATTAAATATAAAGCAGTATTATACACATATAGAAAGATAAAGCTTAAGAGTAATAGACATATTTACATACATCACTAGACCAGGATAGTGCCAACATCTGAGTTCACATTCACAGCTGGGAGGCCCCTTGATAACAACTACCCAGAGTCCCATCTGGGAAATCAAAAAGGCCTCAGGTCAAGCATTCTTCCCATGAGCAAGCCCCAAGGCAAAATATCAATTTCCCAAAATATATACAGTTTCTCAAAACCAAAAGGCACCATAATCCACTTGACTCAGCACCTGATTGACACTGTGCCAAGACTCTATGTGACTCAGCACAGGATATGTTACAGCTGTGAACTGGACCAGAGTTCAAAAGAGTAAGACATCTGTGATTGATAAAGCAAAATACCTGTGTTCTAAAGGACACAGAATTGATTCCATATGTTCCTACAAGGGTGACCAACACTTCAAGGAAGGGGAATAAGCCATAGATGCTCTTATTTTTTTTTCCCAGGAACACAGTTCCTGTTCCAAGGAGCAAAAGGAGCAAATGTAGTCACGTAGGTCTATAAATGTACAGGGAAGACCTTTATACCTTTTAAAGTTTTCATCCATTAGTAGAGGAATTCTCCATTCCTAGGTTTGGGATTCAAGAGGAGTCATCCACCAAGGAATAAGATTCCTGTCCTGGCTTTAAAAAAAGACTGCCATTTTAATAGCACAAAAGGTTTGCAAAATATTTTATGCATTTATCTCATTTGTGCCCTCACAAAAACATTGATCCATGGAGATTACAGGTGTTATTTTGCCAGGTAAGGAAACTAAAGATCAGAGAGGGTAGGAGTGTTGTTGCTCATGGTAATGCACACAGTAAGGACCATAGGCAAGATTCAAGTCTTGTTGTTGATGTTATTTCAATCATGTCCAACTCTTCATGACCCCATATGGAGTTTTCTTGGCAAAGATACTGAAGTGGTTTGTCATTTTCTTCTCCAGCTCATTTTATAGGTGAGGAAAGTGAGGTAAACAGAGTTAAGTGACTTGCAAAGGATGGCACAGCTACTTAATGTCTGAGGCCAGATTTGAACTCATGACAGGGAGTCTTCCTGACTCCAGGCCTGGAGCTCTATGCTACTTAGCTACCCAGGAAGATGTGTTTGTAAAAGTATGCTCAGATTTGTGGAATAAATGTTCTATTGCTCCTTTTCTTGCTATACCATCATATGAAATGCCTTGGTTTTAAACTAATTAAGTGCTTTGGCTCACTAGTAGAAGTTAACACACTGATGGGGGCTTGTGAACTATGGAAATCTAAACCCACAGAAGAACTTGAACCTGGATAGCTCTTCTGAAGAGTCTATTAGTGGACAAGTGTCCTCCCAGATGATATATAATGTTTCAAATACACATCAAATACATGTTTTAACTCACTTAATCTCTACAAAAATAAATACTGAGAGATGAGTAGGGTCAATATTATTATTTCCATTTTACAGATGAAGAGACTGAAGCTCAGAGAAATGAATGTTATGCCTCTAGATACTGATAATAGAACCTAGCCAATCTAAATGTTCTGGTTCTTAGTCCAATGATCTTTCTATTGTTTAGTAGTTTCATTCATGTCTGACTCTTTGTAATCCTATTTTGGGGTTTTCTTGGCAAAGAAACTGGAATTATTTGCCATTTCTTTCTCTAGGTCATTTTACAGATCAGAAACTGAAGCAAAAAGGATGAAGTGACTTGACTAAGGTCACAGAGCTATTGAGTGTCTGAGTTATATTAAGTCTATTTGAATGCAGAAAGATGAGTCTTCCTGACTTCAGGTCCAGCACTCTATCCACTAAGTTGCACTAATGATCTTTCTGCCTCATACAAACTTGAGTAAATCCTTGGGATTGAAACTTGGGTGTATGTGAGAGAGGGCATGAAGTTAGATAGTGGGAGCAGAGATAGGGTTGAAGCTTTGTTCTTTAAAGTCTAGGATACCACCCAAGCAGCAGGAGGACACTATGCATCTGAGGTCAGGGAGAAAAAGCTTACAAATATGAGAAAAGGCTGTTGAAATTCATCTGTTTGCTCACCCAGGACTTGCTCTGGGATTCTAGGGTACATTTTACTGGCCTACAATGAAAATGTTATTGAATTCAGTGCAAAGTCTCTGTTGCTCAGGATCAACTTTCATTTCTGATTGAGCTGTGTGCATAGCCAGTGGGAAGTCATGCTGTTTATGTTGAAACCCAAAAGAGTTCTCAAAGGTAGCCTAGTTCTGTCCTTACTACTACTGACTTCATTATTCAATCTTGGCTTTTACACCCCTACTGAGTTCAGGACTCTGTGGAAAAAAAAAACCTTTGGTTCCACCCCCTCCTCTGCATGCGCCACCCTCTGCATCTCTCCACCACCCACTCTGGCTGTTCCAACCTCTGTGCTCCAAGCAGCACATCTCTGCGTCAATGGCCTATTGTGTGCAGATGGCTTCCCAGGTATCCCTGGTTGGACTGGTTGAATAGAAGGTCCAGGACAGAACTGATTATACCCTGTGAGTGGTTTCTTTTCTTTAAATTTGAAGTGGAGTTATTAATCTATAAATTTAATGTGGGGTTATGGAGTGGGCATAAGCTTGTAGAGTTGGAAATATAGTCAACGTTTCACATAATAGCCTTGCACTCTCAGGAAAGTGCCTGGTCTTGTGGTTGTAATAGTTTGTTCATGTATTTAACTCAGTGAAGCATCTTGTAGTTTAAAGAACATTGGACTTGTAATGTTTTACTACTTAGCTTCAACGAACCCTGTTTCCTCATCTGTAAATGAGGAAAATAATACACTGAAGAGGCACTCTGGATAAGTGGAAAACCTCCCAGACTAGGAGCACATCCAATGCATTTCTAATCTTGTAATTTTTATCTCCATGAGGTCCTAGAATTTATTTTTTTCCCTACTGTCATGGATACCACTCTAGTTCAGGCTCTGATAACCTCATATCTGTACTATTACAATAGCATTGTAATAGGTTCTGGACCTGGAGTACACTAGTCCTAAATCATGGAGGCGGGTGATGGAATGTCATATAGAACAAACAGCAAGGAGATCAATATACCTGGTCTCCTTTGGCTACAACATAGAGTAGATGTGTAATCAGCTAGAAACAAGAGCTTGCAAAGAGATTTAAAATATCACGAAGAAGAATTTGAATTTTATCCCAGAAGTAGTTGGGAGTAACCAAAAATCCTTGATCAGAGGAATAATGTTTGCTTTCAAAATTTTAATTTGACAGCTGTGTGAAACAGTATGGATGATAGCCAAGGTTATTACACAGTTGGATAAATACCAAAAACCAGGAGAAGTTTCCAAGCTGAGATTAAATCCAACCTTTTTATTGATGTTTTGTTCAGGCTCATTCAAGATCTGTTATCCCAGACAACTAACTGATTTAGAGTTAGGAAATTTCTTGAAACTTCCACTTAACCCCTGATTGTGAGCATGTATCCCCAAGACAAATTCTGAGGGCTCTGATACCCCTAAACTGACAGGAGTTGTGTGAATGTTGTGGTGATAAAACCTGCCTCAATTCCAAGATCCTCTTTAATTAACATGCTGAATGAAATTAGGTCAAAATTTTAAAAACTGGCAAAGCAAATGGGTTGTACTCCTTTTATTAGGCACATCTTCTATCAAAAAAAAATGCCAATTCTCTTTACATCAACCCAGCACAGAAGTGCTACTTTGTACAATTTTCCAAATACCTGAATAAACATGCTCTTATTTGATTCTTGCAATAATTCTGTGAAGGAAGGGTGGGCAGGAATCAGTATCTCCATTTGACAAACCAGGAAACTAAAGTCCAGCAAGATGAAATTATTTACTAAAGGTCACACACTGAGGTAATGATGAAGACAGGACTATGAACCAGGTCTCCTAACTCTCAACTCCTTCCTCTATACCTTGGAAAGTATATCTAAGGCAGCTCCTGGGAATTTGTGAAAGAAAAGATGATGAAATATTCCACACACCTTGCATGTACTCAGTGCCACTAAATGGAGTCAATTTTATCCAATTTAGCAAGTGTCTATTAAGGAAAGGAAAGGAAAGGAAAGGAAAGGAAAGGAAAGGAAAGGAAAGGAAAGGAAAGGAAAGGAAAGGAAAGGAAAGGAAAGGAAAGGAAAGGAAAGGAAAGGAAAGGAAAGGAAAGGAAAGGAAAGGAAAGGAAAGGAAAGGAAAGGAAAGGAAAGGAAAGGAAAGGAAAGGAAAGGAAAGGAAAGGAAAGGAAAGGAAAGGAAAGGACCTAGCCAATAAACCCCAAATTGACTGGGCATCCTCTGGCCATCCAAATTTACCTTCCTTTGGACAGGAGAAGGAAGGGGAGGGGAAGACAGAAAAGAGAGGAGGAGCTGAGTTTCATAGCTAGCTGGGTCCCCCTTCAGGTAGCTGGGTCTCCTCACAGATTGTTATGTTCTTTGATTTGAGAAAAGAGTGAACACTAATGACAAGAGTGATCAGGAAGCAAACATTTATGGAGTGTACCATACGCTGTGCTAAGAATTTTATAAATATTATCTCATAGGTGATATTATCATTCTCATTTTGTAGCTGAGGAAACTGAGAATAGCAAAAGCATGGAGACAAAAGGCAGAATGCCAAAATAGGCAACAACAAGTAAACTAGTCTGTCTAGAATAGAGAAGATGGCAAGAGAAACAATGTGAAATAGATTTGGAAAGGTAAACTAGAACCAGGCTGTAAAAATTACTAAATACTTAGTTGAGTAATTTCTATTTGGCTTTAGATACACTGGAAAGTTCCTGAAAATTCCTGAGCTGGAGAACAACATTGGTAGCATGAGCTTTAAGATTTTTTCAGCATCTATGCAGAGGAGAGATTGGGGAGAAAAGCAAATAGCAGGAAAGAATTCAATTAGAAGACTGTCACAATAGTACAGGTGAGTAGTGTGAAGATTAGCGTGGTTACCATGTGAGTAGATATCAGGAAACAGACTCAAGAGATGTATTGGTTATGGAGTTGACAAAATGTGTCAACTTATTAGATATAGAGTGGAGGTGAGAAAAAGGAAGAATTAAAGTTGACCCCCAAAGTTTCAAAACTAAGTAACTAGAAAGAAATGGGAAATTTTAGAGGAGGTACAGGTTTAGGGAGAAAGATTTTGTCCTATTTTGGACATGTTGAGTTTGAGCTATCTATGGCATAGTCCAGTAGAAATATCCAGGAGGCAGTTTTTATATGAGTTTGTCATAAGCACAGGAGAGAAATGAGGGCTGAACATATAAATTTAGGATTCATCTGTTGTGTTATTTAGTTTATTTATATCCAAGTGTATACATATATATTACATATATAATATATGTATATTACATATATGTATGGATATGTAATGTAATATATATATTACACATGGTTAGTAAGTATCTGAGAGTGGATTTGAACTCAGGTCTTCCTGACTCCCAGTCCAGCACTCTATTCACTGCACCACCTAGCTGTCCAGACCTTAATGTAGATTATGCTATATACAAGCTTGACTGTGAAATAGAAGTATATACATATACATAAATATGTATATGTGTGAATAATGTGTACACACACACACACGCATACATCTTTGGTTACGGCAGGGTCACAAAAAGGTGTTCCATTGTTGTTCTTGGGTTGATTGGTTTTTTTAGAATGA